>NC_045127.1:24943870-25256925 GCF_007655135.1 Punica granatum | reverse complement strand
GGGCTACCTGTTCAGGTGCAGGTTCATCTGCATAGCCTTTTCTCTATCTAACTGATGAGTTTCTGTATCCTACATCTAGACTCGGGTAACTAGAACAGTTGATCCCTGTAGAAAACCTGTGAAATGCTGATTAACCTTTCACTCGACCTAACCAAACACTAGATATGGTGGAGGAATTCTAGATTCCAAATCTAGAGTCAAAACACGAGTTTGGTTAATTCAGTGGTAATTCAGTGTCACAATACAAACAACTGTAAAAGCGATCCACACACTTGAGATTTGACTCTCTTTGTCAAGTTCTCAAACAAAGCCGAATGGCTAAAACGTTGGCACATTGATTGTTTTAGCATATGGCATTTGCTTGCAAAACACCCCTGTGTTAATAATCTGTTATTCACGTAAACACGACAATAACAAACACTTTGTCTGTTATTAACATGTTGTGGTTCTTTCCGTACCTGTTTGCCATGCGGGTCGAGCCTGATCCCTGGCCGAAAATAATATTAGGGTTCAACGCCCTAAATCATCGAGCACAGGGTCCAACACCCTAATCAACAGTCACAGGGTCCAACGCCCTATTCAGTGAGAGCGTCCATTGAATTTCAGTTCTTCGGTCTTTTCCCTAAACTCACGTGAGTTAGAGTGGAAATAATAACCGAACGCAAAACGACTGGAATTCGACCCTTTTGTAATTTGTATTTATTGTTTTGAGAGCATTGTAAGGATTCTATTTGGTGCATTTATTCTGTAAGAATTCCAGTCGGTGAGCGAAACGGTCCAAGAGTCGAATTAATCGAATCGGTCTAATGCTTGCCCAGACACAAGTAAATCCAAGATCTCGCGGTTCTGGTTCACGCAGGGATTCAACCTCCATGGTTCGATGAACTGTAACGCAAGATTGTGAACCAATCCCTGACATATAGATTTACTTCTCTCCCGGCTTCTCAACCGACATCGTTTGGTTCATCGAATCTCCGGTGTCAAAACGTGCGAGCCGAGTGCAGCTTAATTCATGCGGTAAATAATAAAACATGCAAGCCTAGCAAACCAAGTACCGAAAGGGCGTGCGGGATATAGGCCCGCACGTAACATGAACCCCCGAACACGGACTTTCCGTTCCGCACATACCAATGCCTTAACACAAATAGTGTTCCATACCCTAGACTTGGGTAACTTATCCGCCTCGACCTCCGGGTCGTAAAATGATAAGTGGCGACTCCTTCTCTCACGCGTGTCCGACGCCGCAACTCGCCGCGGAAGGTGGACGTTCCGACCAAGCCCGCGATCCAAAGCGCGCAATGCGGGCCCCGACGAGAGTCAACATTCGGGTCCGTACAGCTTGGCGACTCCACTGGGGACATACTTAGTGGGTTTAGGCTCGATCCCGTTTGTTGCTTGCATGTTCATTTACCGCTTTCTCAATTTCTGTTCAATTTCTCGCGCTTATCTACTTTATGCACCTTTACTTCCGCACTTGCATTGCATCATACTAGTGGATTAGGTACCTCCGCCTGAAATCCCACGGGCGCAATTTAGGAAGCTAGGTTAGTCAGAGGTTCCGAGTAAGGGAACGGATCGAGTCGGCTCCGCCACCGAACCGGCCCCCAAAGATCCTCGCTCGATTTCAAGGAATGACACCCTTGAATCGAGGGCCCCCATCCTAGTTAGTTGCTATCGCCGGTAGCACCTAACCATGCATAAACAGGGACCGTCATGCTGGACCAAAATTGCCTCCATGCCGTCAACCGACCCAAAAGTGAGTCTTTGAGTTGGCTCGTAGTTTTTTGTTTTTTAGGCGGGCCTTTTGTTGTTTTTTCTATAATGAGCGATGTACATTGTAACAGATACAATTATAATTTATTCTTTCTGCACCTGCATGCATGTTTTCAAATAAACTAGGACATTGCATTGGTTTATTGCTTAAGTTCCCTTTTTCAAATGAACCATCTTCGTAAATCTGGGAACTTGAATCAAATCAATGCAACGGCATTAGCTTTTGAAAACTCATACATTGCCTGCATCCAATGTTTGCACATCGCTACCATGTCCCGCACGACAGGCGAGTTGTGCTAACCTTCGCGGGTAACCCCCACGGTTTTCACCTCTCCATGGCGAGGCGTGCTATGACCGAGGCCGTCCATCCCGGCCACCCACCCCGCGACAGGCGAGTCGTGCCAACCTTCGCGGGTAGACCACCCGCGTCTTCACTTCTCCATAGCGAGACGTGCTATGACCAGAGGCCGTCCAGCCCGGCCACCCACCCCGCACGATAGGCGAGTCGTGCCCACTTTCGCGGGCAGGCACTCGCGGCCTTCACCCTTCCTCCACAGCAGACGAACTGTGGCCGAGGGCCGATCACCTTCCTAGGCGAAGTTAACCAACCTAACTTCTTCCTAACAGAGAGTGTCACTGCGTGATCGGACGCACGTCCTCCTCCGCGTGACCCAGCGCATCTACCAGCGATCGAGCGCGCCTTACACAGGTCCAAGCATGTTCCCACACACCAACTCATACATGCCTGCTCAACGTATCAATGCATGTCTCTCGATGTGCTTGCACGAGACCTACCAGGCCAGTTCGCTTCCCTACACTCTTGCATTGAAATGCTGAACGGTTCATGCTCTTCTTGTTTTCTTTTCCCATTGCAGGAAATTCTCAACAAGAAGACAGCCTGAATACTAAGCGACCACAATTGAGACAACAAACGTCTCCCATCCATCCAGCTCCTTGGGATTTCAACACTAAGTCCACATCCCTGCTCCATAGAGCAATACCGCAAGCTCATCTGAAATCCAAAATCGACTTGGATACAAATTCATCCAAGCGATACTTCAAGGAGCAAGTCTAATCTTTCCACTGCAAAGACAGAAAGTGACAGCTCCACAAACAGAGCATGACCCAACTCTCCATCGCAGACCAGCACGGTCATGCCTCCGATCAAAGAATGGATCTCATCCACCTCCGTTGTGATCACCGACTAAACACTGGGGCAACACGTGCATTTTTCTTTAAACTCTCTGTTGCTTTCATTTCATTCAAATGCATTCCACAAATGGGCTCCCGACATGAACAAATCCTTCAATGGAGCATTGGACAGTCTCGAAGACGCCCTATCAGTTCTGTTGGATCTGTTCGACTCACCTGTCCTCGTGGGACTCGGCTTCTTCGAGCCTTCCCTAGGACGGCTGCGCATGCCTACCGCAATTAGGGAAAACATGCTTATGTGACCTCAGTCAGGTCTAACCACTCCAGAGTGGTGATGACTACATTCCCGGAAACAAATGTCATCCACGCGAACCCCCATGGGTCGTGTGCGGGACAAAAGGGATTTTCCCATGGGTCCACCCCATATTTCTTACCGCATACTCCACCGCACAATCGCCTAACACACTATCTTCTTTGTCATCTTTTACAGGGACACGTCGGTCACAGGCGAAGAATGATGCACAGGCTCACGCCTTTCTGAGAACTCCTCTCGAGCCTTCTCCCTTATACTTTGACAGGGAAGGGGCTCGGCACGGAGATATCCCCTACAAAGCTAAAGACAAAAACAACTGAGCGAGCCTTATGCCATCAACGCAACGATTTCAGTTGACATTGACGACATGAGACGGCAGGGGCGACAGTTGCAGAAACCGCCCACCACGAGTCACATCGATGACAAAACCGGGGCATTCGCGTTCAACGCTTGCACCGAGACCACCTCGGACATCATCCACCCACGAAAAGCATTTCCAATTGACGTACACTGGGGCATCCCCGTTGGTGAAGTTCGCACTAGCAAACTTTTCCAACGACGTACACTGGGGCATCCCCGTTGAAGTTCGCGCCAACACAACCTCGGAAAGCGACGTACACTGGGCCTCCCTGTTTGAAGTTCGCCCCCAGGTCGCCATCGTGGGTCACTCCAGCAAGTGACGTTGGAACGCTCCTGGTCATTTGCGTTAAGTCCATGCCTCCTCCGCAACAAGCATCAAGACAACTCCGACCACTGTTCCCTAGGGCAAATTTTGTATTTTCCTTCTAGACAATAGGGGAATTCACCTGAAGAGATTGCAAGGGAAAATGACACGACGTTCAACTTTCGAGTGCACGGGAGTCAAACTTCCAAGAAAGCCGGTCCTCACAAAATAGGGCTAGCAACACACAACAAGTCTCCACGAGGCGAAGCACACCAAAGTGGCCTCGCGATACAAAGTCGAGGAGTTTCAAACAAAGACACGGGCACAAAAAAACAAACCCCAGCTGCAAGAAAAAAAAACAAGCGAAAAGAAGCGGGAAAAACCCGCCAATGAAGAGAGAGAGAAAAGATGCAGGAAAAACCTGCCAATGAACAAAACAAGGCACCGCCGAGATTTAAAACTCCGACGCCGCCATTCTGAGAAATCAACAAACCCCGACAAAAGGGGAGCCAGACACAACTCCTCGACGGAGACAGAAAACAATGCATTTGGAGGTTGAATCCTTCGAACCCTTCGCCCTTACAAACTCGAGAGATTAAAAGAATCGAGCCCGCTAGTCGAAAACCCCCTTTTGGGGCGACCTAGGCAAAAGCTAGGGTAAAAGAGAGGCACGACCGAAAACCTTTGGGGCGGTCGTGGCAAAAGAGAGCTCTTCCCCTTTAGGTTGAGAGGTGGCGGCCCCGAGGTGGGTGATCGTAGCAAAAGGAGAGCAAAACGAGAGATAAATAAATTGCCCCTAGTCTCTCACACATCGTGTGGACAGAGATCCCCAAAGGAAGTGGCCAGTTTATCTATTCCAACACGATCTCCGATCGGCTCTCCAATACCACTCAACCGTCCAAGAGGGATCCTTCCTCAAGCACGTGGGTAACTGAATATGCCGTCCAAGCAGTTCAGTACAACCTACAAACAGAAGGACGAAGAAAAATGGGGGTACATCTCATTGCATGCGTGAACCCGTGTATCCTTTTAGCCTGCGGGCAACATGCTTCCCAAGCTTTCTCTTTTCACTTTGTCTTTGCATAACTCCGAATGGGTCACAACCACCCTTCAACAGGCTATCACAGAGCCAAAATCCCAGACATTCCTCTCCAAGAGTCTAGTCACAACGCTTTGGAAATGGTCAGACCGAGTCTGACCAAATCTGAATAGAAATCCCCAGCGGGTTGCAAATGCAAGCCCCTACTGTACCCTATTGAGAAGGGTTCAAAGCCGACGGGCGCGTCGAACAAACGATAGAATTGCTAGGGCATCGTCGGGGAAGTCTCGATATGCCCAATACATAGAGCTACGGGAGCCCCTGGAGGCCTCGCATCTAGGCCTCCGAGAACGGGACCTACTTATACTGTCAAAGCAAAAATCTTCATGGGTTGTTTAGGTGACCCAAAACTGAAGATCTGCGTGTCGCAACAACATTTTCATGCTTACCTGTGTCCATTACTTGTTAGTATTTCTAACATGATTTACTAGTAATGTCAGGATCACAGGTACTGCAAACAGCATGAACTACGACAGACTCTGATTCCTAGTTCCACGGGATACGTAGGCGCTCTGTCTTAGAGCTCGAGTCTCGCAATACAAGACGCCGACTTTTGGCGAACTTCTTGCAGGTCAAAGCATGACCGCCCAAGCAGCAGAGCTGGCCTCCGACAAAGCACAATCATTCCTCAGCAGCAAAAGTCGGTTTCCGGCAGCCAATAGTAACCGCCTAGCGGCGAGCCCGGCTTTCGGCAGATCAAACACATCACTGCCACAAGAGGTAAGGCTTCAGTGAAATGAAATGACTTCGTCCCAGCATCAACGCTTGCCTCCGACAAATCAACGCTCCTTGGAAATATCTCCCCAAGATCGATCATCTCTACTTCATGTGACGGATGACAATCTCAACCCAAGAGAGAGAATCTTCAGAGCAGCACTCCAGGCACTCAGTTGCATCGCAATCAGTTGGCAAATAACGAAGCATTTTGCCACCACATCGATTGCAACATGGACGAAATCAACGAGGGAAGGAACAAATGATTCTTCCACACCTCACACCACTCCCCAGTGTTGCATTTACTTCTCACACATTTATTTCTGCAATGCACTTTCATTAGCGTGCACCCTCTCAGGACCGCAGTGCACATTTATTTCCGCAATGCACTTTCATTAGCGTGCACCCTCTCAGGACCCCAGTGCACATTTATTTCCGCAATGCACTTTCATTAGCGTGCACCCTCTCAGGACCGCAGTGCACATTTATTTCCGCAATGCATTTTCATTAGCGTGCACCCTCTCAGGACCGCAGTGCACATTTATTTCTGCAATGCACTTTCATTAGCGTGCACCCTCTCAGGATTGCAGTGCACATCGCAAGTCCACCGGTTAGGCGCCTTTGAACTATGCAGTTCATTCGGTATGCGCCCCGTGCATATTGCAAACCACACAGCCGAGCAAGCACTCGTGCACATCGCAAGTCCACCGGGTAGGCGCCTTTGAACCATGCAGTTCATTCGGTATGCGCCCCGTGCATATTGCAAACCCCTTCGGGTCAGTCCCGACTACCTTTCTTGCATTGGGGTCAGTCCCCCTTCGGGTCAGTCCCGATTACTTTTCCTGCATTGGGGTCAGTCCCCTTCGGGTCAGTCCCGATTACTTTTCCTGCATTGGGGTCAGTCCCTTCGGGTCAGTCCCGATTACTTTTCCTGCATTGGGTCAGTCCCCTTCGGGTCAGTCCCGATTACTTTCCTGCATTGGGGTCAGTCCCCTCGGGTCAGTCCCGATTACTTTTCCTGCATTGGGTCAGTCCCGATTACTTTTCCTGCATTGGGTCAGTCCCCTTCGGTCAGTCCCGATTACTTTTCCTGCATTGGGTCAGTCCCCTTCGGGTCAGTCCCGATTACTTTTCCTGCATTGGGGTCAGTCCCCTTCGGGTCAGTCCCGATTACTTTTCTTGCATTGGGGTCAGTCCCCGTCGGGTCAGTCCCGACTTTAATTGCCCGTTTCATCATCATTTGCTTTGTTCCGAACTCTACATGTTTATTGTGCACATCTCACCATATTCCCTCTTATTAGGTACAACATCCTACATATCCAAAACAAAAAGGAGAGGGCCATATAGGAAATTCCATTTTGATCATTGCTATCAAACTGGGGTACTTTTGAAATCTTTGATTGCATCCTCTATTCGAGCAAGCAGTCAAAGAGGGGCAAGCTGTCAGCACCCCATTTTGGCTCACCATTCCAAACAATGATATTAGCAATGACCCAAGCCACGACTTGAGCAGAATACAGAAAACGGCTCGGCAGAGCAAGAACACTATTCATCCTCAAGTTGGCAAAATTGAGCAAATGGCCCATGGACATGACAGAAGGACTCTAGGGGTCACCAAAGGGGAACAGAGCGACCAAAGAACTCAACAATGTCCAAAACCGGCGTTTTCAGTGTACTACACGGACGACACTATTTTCCGATAGTTCGCTCGGCCGTCGGAAGATAGTGAATATTGGACTCCAAAATTCCACACCAGTGCCAAAAAGATGAAAAGTGTCCCCAAAGGCATTTTTCAAATCATCTGCTCTATACAGAACAATTTTCTGTATACAGACAACTTTTCAGTGGAAGTCCAAAAATGCGGTTTCCTGGAGAAAAGTTAATTCCAAATATCAGACGCGGCATGCCCCATCAACACAGAGTATGAACAACGCTTCAGATTGTCTTTTGGAAGTCACATAGACACTTCAATGACTTCCGAACGACAAAACAAGCATACCCCTCTTCAGAGAGCATAGCCGGAGAAGGGTCTGATGGAATTACGGCAAACGAAGTTCATACCGCATTGCCCAGAAAACTCTAGCAGACATTCACAATTGGGCAAACAACAGCAAAACCCCTCGCGGTTTCCCGAGTAACCTCCGAAGAGCGGAAATGACCATTTTTAGTGGAAATCCATATCCGGAGGTCCTCTTCGGGGAAACTTAACTCCGAATGCTTACGTTACACAATGCTAGCCTTCTCAAGGCTCAATGTGGAATCGTCGGAATAAATCACACGACTCACCTAGACCTCCCGAGCAGCGCTTTAGAGGTCTCAGATACACTTTTCAAGTCCTTGGAGGTTTGATCTCGACAAACAGAGATTACAGTAATCTCCGGAGTGCCCAAGCAACTCAGAAATCATCCTGAGAAATCCAGTTTCGACCTCCTAGGACGTCTCCGGCCCCACGTTAGCATTACCGGCTTAAGGGATAATTGTTCACGTTGTCTGACAATTTATGTCAAAATGACCAACGTGAGATGCGGACACAAGATATGCTGTCAGAAGCGGACAACTTCGCCCTGGTCACTTGCAATGAGCAAAACCGGATTCCGAGCCTCGCACACATCCGGGACATTTCTCCATGAAAAATGTCAATCTCGGGCTCATTAACTCCGTTTTCTCTCGCGTATATCGACAATTCGACGTTCAATTCGAACCACGAACTTCGAATGCGCGACCAATCGAGACCCGAACTTTGGCCCGAACTTACCTCGCGACCCGTGGGACCCACGGCCAACTCATTGCCGCCTCACCCATGCCCATTGCCCTCCATGTCTCTTGTCATCTTCTTCTTCAAGCCAAGAAGACAACTTGCATTTGTCTTCCTTTGCAAAATATCTAAGTGTTTCAATTCAAACACTCCAACTTCCCATCCAAGCCATCAATGCTCTTATCTCTTCTCCATTAATGCAATGGATGAGGATTGAGCTTGATATTTCCTTAAGAAATTCGGATTCCACTAATCCATGGCCCTAATTGCACTTTTCTTCACTAATTTGCATTTAAGCTTTTCTATATATTGTCCAAATGTCATTAACTTAAGGAGAGACCTTAAAAACACTCTCTCTCTAGCATTTCTCACTCTTCAAAAGCTCTAAAACTCCATAGCAAACCGCAGCAAGCTTCAGCCATTTCCAGCAAGCAAAACCAAGCAAAACCGGGCAAAGTCTTAAGTCGGAATCCATCCCGGCTTGAATCCAAACTTTACCAAACTTCATATCCCACATGTTTTCGAGCCCCTCTATCCATTTCTGAACTTATATTTTAAGTTTGAAGCCTCTAAGCCATAGAACCAGCCTTGAACAAAATCTGGACAGATTGGTCCTTCTCGGGTAAAAAATGTCAAACCGGGTTTCAAGCCTTTCCAAGTCGGTTTGAGCTACCAAAACCCATCAAACACCTCCCCACACAACCCTAGGGTGTCAAAAGTCAAGAACTCCAAGAAACAACCGTCGGTTTAACCCCAGGAAGAAGAAACAGCCCGACTGCCCAGTCGGGTCGAAATTTCTGACTGTTTGTGCGGTTTTCTTGCAGATCGGGTCGATCCGAGACTCTTTTCGGAAAACGACCACCACAGCCACCTCCAGAGGTGAGTTAGCAGTCGGGAGCCGTTGGCCTTGCTCAAACATTCCATCGGGAACCTCCGTAGCAACGTCCGACCCGACTGGTGCCAGACGGGTCCGAATTTCCAGACGTACTCTGTTTTCCGTGATCTTTGCAGGGCTGTACGGGTCGACCCGATAACTCTGGGACCAAACGACCACCACAGTCACCTCCGGGGGTCAGTTAGGAGTCAGGAGCCACTGACCTTGCCTCAAAATTCCATCGGGAGCCTCCGTGGCGACGTCCGACCCGACTTGTGCCAGTCGGGTCTGTCCAATATTTCAGCCGGGTCTGTTTGATGCCATCCGGGTCTGTTCAACGGGGAAACAGCTCAAAACCGACCCATCAACGTCCAACCCGACCTTGAAGGTCCCATCCCGCATCTCGGGACTAGTTGGAGCTCTCGGGTGACCAGCGTCCGTCACCGAGCGTCACCCGAGCGTAGCCAGCGCCCGTCACCGAGCGTCACCGAGCGCAACCCTCGCCGTCACCACCTAGCGTCCGTCACCGAGCGTCACCGAGCGCAACCCTCGGGCGTCACCACGTCCGTCACCGAGCGTTCCCAGCGCCACCCGCACCATCACCAGCACACCCGGCGCCGTCACCCGCGCATGCCCTGCTCGTCATTCATCAGCGCCACCCCGCCCATCACCAGCACACCCGCGCCCGTCACCTCCGCACAGCCCTGCTCGTCATCCAGCGCCACCCGCGCCCATCACCAGCACACCCGCGCCCGTCACCCGCCCGCGCCCGTGCTCGTCATCCAGCTCCACCCGCGCCCATCACCAGCACACCCCGCCCTTCACACCCTCGCCCGTCCGTGCCCGCCATCCGCGCACCCGCCCGCGCCCGTCACCCGCGCACGTCCTTGCCCAACACCAGCGCTTGTCAGTGCCCACCAACGCCCGTGCACGTCCACCCTTGCGCCCGAATACCCTTTTAAGGGTTCCACGGAGTCACCCGACTCTCAAACACTTCCCCGACTCTTTCCTCGTATTCCGAGGCTAGGTAAAACACTTCTGACTTAGAGGAGTTAGGACTTTTTATATTTTTGCATGGCTATGGAGTATTATGGTGTTTCATGCATGTTTCATTTGCAAGATTTAATTTTTATGCAATTTTATGTTATATTATGCACGTACACTATCTTAGGACTTGCTACCATGTCGGAAAGGGGCTTGGATCATCATAAAGAAGACTATCCCGACCCTATTATGGCACATTAAGTCTCGGCCAATTCTCTAAAGGAGAGGGTTGAGATTTAAATTGCTCTTTTCGGGTTAAGATCGGTCTCCTTAGCCTATTCAAGTTAATTTCCGAGTTTGTTTATCATTATTGCATGCATGAAGCCGGTGTTATTTTATCTTTTTCCTTAGTTAACACGTTTGTGAATGTTTGTATGTTTAAATGAGCTAAACAAATCGTGATAACGCCGGCTTTTGTTAAAAAGGAGTGCTATTTATCACGGTTGATGTTTGAGCATGCGAGAAATAATTAAACCACGATTAGGAAATCATTCGTGACTCGGATAGAGCCATGAGAACCTTCGGCCACCCTTCACAAGATGAAGCCGAGGGCTTCTTGGCCTTCCTTGGGTCAAGAATGAGTTCCTTATCTCAAGTTTAATTTGTTGATCGGATGATGTGAGGTTTTACTTCAATGTCTTTACGATTCCGATTAAAATATCATGTAAAGACTTTTTCAAACGAAGCATGCATGGATTCGAGTATCGATGACTCATTCGGGTCCATTTGGTTATGAGGATAGTTTCGGTCATTAGACCAAATTATCCTCGATCCTTATGGAATCGTCTTGGTCGTCGAGTCGCGAATCGTTTTCACAATTAATGCATTCGGCACAACCCTTAAGCATTAATGCCACAAACTGGTTAATCGGGACGCTCACACGATTAAACTCACTTCACACTGATAAAGTTTACCCGAATTGGACATTAATTGATAACTCGCGTCGACGAGTCGTCAAAGGACGTTGGTGCCCTTTTCAAACTTATCAATTTCAAAACCCGAAACGCGCGGTCCGATGTAGCATGGATGTCTGGAAAGGGCTTCTGTGTCTCAACTTGAGTTTTTACCTGATTCTAGGTAACTCAGGTCAAGATACAGAAGATCTTTCTAGATCACTTCCGGGCAGATCGACCGGTTCTTTGGCTTTTTTGGGGTTCTTGCACAACCCTGGATGATCCAGGGAATCGGTCGACACCGGCTACAGGCCGAGGTGGCCCGCACTGCGATCTTTCCCCTTTTCTGAAAACAATTTTCAAATAGAGGGCAAAATTGTCTTTTCACAATCCAGCGACATCCTTAGGGTTAGCATAACAGAAACACTACAGTACGGGATAAGAACGGGCTACCTGTTCAGGTGCAGGTTCATCTGCATAGCCTTTTCTTATCTAACTGATGAGTTTCTGTTATCCTAACATAGACTCGGGTAACTAGAACAGTTGATCCCTGTGAGAAAACCTGTGAAATGCTGATTAACCTTTCACTCGACCTAACCAAACACTAGATAATGGTTAGGAGGAATTCTAGATTCCAAATCTAGAGTCAAAACACGAGTTTGGTTAATTCAGTGGTAATTCAGTGTCACAATACAGAACAACTGTAAAAGCGATCCACACACTTGAGATTTGACTCTCTTTGTCAAGTTCTCAAAACAAAGCCGAATGCTAAAACGTTGGCACATGTTTGATTGTTTAGCATATGGCATTTGCTTGCAAAAACACCCCTGTGTTAATAATCTGTTAATTCACGTAAACACGACAATAACAAACACTTTGTCTGTTATTAACATGTTGTGTGTTATCTTTCCGTACCTGTTTGCCATGCGGGTCGAGCCTGATCCCTAGGCCGAATAATATTAGGGTTCAACGCCCTAATCATCGAGCACAGGGTCCAACACCCTAATCAACAGTCACAGGGTCCAACGCCCTATTCAGTGAGAGCGTCCATTGAATTTCAGTTCTTCGGTCTTTTCCCTAAACTCACGGTGAGTTAGAGTGGAATAATAACCGAACGCAAAACGACTGGAATTCGACCCTTTTGTAATTTGTATTTATTGTTTTGAGAGCATTGTAAGGATTCTATTTGGTGCATTTATTCTGTAAGAATTCCAGTCGGTGAGCGAACGGTCCAAGAGTCGAATTAATCGAATCGGTCTAATGCTTGCCCAGACACAAGTAAATCCAAGATCTCGCGGTTCTGGTTCACGCAGGGATTCAACCTCCATGGTTCGATGAACTGTAACGCAAGATTGTGAACCAATTCCCTGACATATAGATTTACTTCTCTCCCGGCTTCTCAACCGACATCGTTTGGTTCATCGAATCTCCGGTGTCAAAACGTGCGAGCCGAGTGCAGCTTAATTCATGCGGTAAATAATAAAACATGCAAGCCTAGCAAACCAGAGTACCGAAAGGGCGTGCGGGATATAGGCCCGCACGTAACATGAACCCCCGAACACGGACTTTCCGGTTCCGCACATACCAATGCCTTAACAACAAACTAGGTGTTCCATACCCCTAGACTTGGGTAACTTATCCGCCCTCGACCTCCGGGTCGTAAAATGATAAGTGGCGACTCCTTCTCTCACGCGTGTCCGACGTGCGCTCCCGCGGGAAGGTGGACGTTCCGACCAAGCCGCGCGATCCAAAAGCGCGCAATGCGGGCCCCGACGAGAGTCAACATTCGGGTCCGTACACTCGTCAATCAGAAGATAGCCAATATTGGACTTCAAAAATCCACATCGATGCCAAACAGATGAAAAATGTCTTCAAACGCAATTACGACAAATGAAGTTCGTACTGCATTGCCCTGAAAACTCTAGCAGACATTCACAATTGGGCAAAACAGACAGCAGAACCCTTCTCAGTTTCCCAAGTAACCTCCGAGGAGCAGAAATAGCCATTTTTAGTGGAAAGGCATATCCGGAGGTCCTTTTTACGGAAACTTGACGCTGGATGCCTGCGCTACACAGTGGTACACACTCCAAGGCTTAATGTGAAATCGTCGGACTGAACTGCACAATGTGTCCAGGCCTCCTGAGCATTGCTTTAAAGGTCTCAGATACATTTTTCAAGTCCTTAGAGATCCAATCTTGACAAACGGAGATCACATTGATTTCCGGAGTGCCCAAGCAACTCAGAAAGCAATCTGAGAAATCAAACTTCGGACTCCTAGGACGTCTCCGGCTTCACATTTGCATTACCGGCTTAAGGGTCAATTGTTCACGTTGTCTGACAATTCATGTCAAAATGACCAACGTGGGATGCAGATACAAGTTATGCTGTTAGAAGCAGTTAACTTCGCTCCGGTCACCCGAAACGGGCAAAAACGGCTTCCGAGCCTCATACGCACCCGAAGCATTCTTCCACGAAAATTGACAATCTTGGGCTTATCGGGATCGTTTTCTCGCGCACATTGTCGATACAACGTTCTTTCAAGTCACGGAACTCGAACACGTAACCGATCGACATCCGAGCATTCCCGATTCACCTCCAATCTCGTGTGGGACCCACGGGACCTTCTTCCCCTTGCCAAAGACAAGAAGAACCACCCCTCTCTTGTCATCTTCTTCTTCAAGCCAAGAAAACAACTTGCCTTTGTCTTCCTTTTGCAAAATATCTAAGTATTTCAATTCAACACTCCAACTTCCCATCCAAGCCATCAATGCTCTTATCTCTTCTCCATTAATGCAATGGATGAGGATTGAGCTTGATATTTCCTTAAGAAATTCAGATTCCACTAATCAATGGCCCTAATTGCACTTTTCTTCATTAATCTTGCATTTAAGCTTTCCTATATATTGTCCAAATGTCATTAACTTAAGGAGACACCTTCAAGCACTCTCTCTCTAGCATTTCTCACTCAAACAAAAGCTCTCAAACTCTCAAGGAGTTCAGCAAAATCGCAACTCAGCAAGAAGAAGCAAAACCAAGCAAAACCGGGCAAAGTCTTAAGTCGGAATCCATCCGGCTTAAATCCAAACTTTACCAAACTTCATATCCCACATTTTTTTGACCCCCTCTATCCATTTCTGAGCTTAGATTTGAAGTTTGAAGCCTCTAAGCCATAGAACCAGCCTTGAACAAAATCTGGACAGATTTGGTCCTTCTCGGGTCAAAAATGTCAAACCGGGTTTCAAGCCTTTCCAAGTCGGTTTGAGCTACCAAAACCCATCAAACACCTCCCCACACAACCCTAGGGTGTCAAGGAGTCATGAAATCCAAGAAAAACCCGTCGGTTTAACCCCAGGAAGAAGAAACAGCCCGACTGCCCGGTCGGGTCAAAATTTCTGACTGTTTGTACGGTTTTCTTGTAGATCGGGTCGATCCAGGACTCTTTTCGGAAAACGACCACTACAGCCACCTCCGGAGGTGAGTTAACAGTCAGGAGCCGTTGGCTTTGCTCAAAAATTCCATCGGGAGCCTCCGTGGCGACGTCCGACCCGACTTGTGCCAGTCGGGTCCGAAATTCCAGACGTGCTCTGTTTTGGGTGATTTTTGCAGGACTGTACGGGTCGACCCGACAACTCTGAGAACAAACAACCACCACGGTCACCTAGAGGGGTCCCTTGGCTACCCAAGGCCACCGACCTTGCCTCAAAATTTCATCGAGAGCCTCCGTGGCGACGTCCGACCCGACTTGTGCCAGTCGGGTCTGTCCAGTATTCCAGTCGAATCTGTTTGGTGCCATTCGGGTCTGTTCAACAGAAAACAGCCCAAAACCGACCCATCAACGGTCCAACCTGACTCTTGAAGGTCCCATCCCGCATCTCGGGACTAGGTATGACCATTCCCGACTTAGAGGAGCTAGGACTTTTACATTCTCGTTGCGTTTATGGAGTTATAAGGGGTTTTATGTATGTTTTATTTTCAAGTTTTAATCTTTATGCATTTTCCATGTTATATCATGCATATTTATCCTTGATTTATATGCTACCATGTCGGGAAACACTTGGATCGTAGTCGAGAAGAACATCCCAGCCCGGGAAAGGCAAAGAGCTCACGGGTTTCCCTCCAAGGGAGGTGACCGAATGCTCTCTTGCTCCTTTCGGGCAAGGAACGATCTTCTTGACCCAATCCAAGTTCGATTCCCGAGTTTCATCGTATTTTCACACATGCATGAAGTCGGTATTGTTTTATCGATTCCTTAAATAACTTGTTTGTGCATGTTTGCATGTTCGAATGCGTTATTCAAATCATGGCAATACCGACTTTCGTTTAATCGTGTCATTTATAATGTTTGTCGTTTAAGCATGCGAGAAATGATTCGAAACGAGTCGGGGAAACCTCGTGGAACCCCACTCGGGCCGTGGGACCTCTCGGCTATCTCCAAGGAGAAGTAATCGAGAGCCTCTTAGACTCGTACGGGTTGCATGAGGCTTCCTCTTCCTGTTTTGAGTTCGTTCTCGGCTTTCGTGTAATTTGCAATTTACATTATCGTCGCAATATCGCATGAAAATGTCTTTTCAAAACAAAGCATGCATGAATTCGGGTATCAATGACTCATTTGGGTCCATTCGGTTACGAGGGTAGTTTCGGTCATTGGACCAAATTATCCTCGATCCTTATGGAATACCTAACCAAACACAAGATAATGGTTAGGAGGAATTCTAGATTCCAAATCTAGAGTCAAAACATGAGTTTGGCTAATTCAGTGAAAATTCAGTGTCACAATACAAAACAACTGTAAAAGCAATCCACACACATGAGATTTGACTCTCATTTTCAAGTTTCAAATCAAAGCCGAATGCTAAAACATTGGCACGTGTTTGATTGCTTAGCATATGGCATTTGCTTGCAAAAAAACACCCCTGGGTTAATAATCTGTTAATTCACGTAAACACGACAATAACAAACACTTTGTCTGTTATTAACATGTTGCGTGTTATCTTTCCGCACTTGTTTGCCATGCGGGTCGAGCCTGATCCCTAGGCCGAATAATATTAGGGTTCAACGCCCTAATCATCGATCACTGGGTCTAACGCCCTAATCAACACTTACGAGGTCCAACGCCCTATTCAGTGAGAGCGTGCATTGAATTTCAGTTCTTCGGTCTTTTCCCTAAACTCACGGTGAGTTAGAGCGGAATAATAACCGAACGCGAGTCGACTGGAATTCGGCCATTTGTAATTTGTATTTATTGTTTTCGAGAGCATTGTAAGGACTTTTATTTTGTACATTTGTTCTGTAAGAATTCCAGTCGGTGAGCGAACGGTCCGAGAATCGAATTAATCGAATCGGTCTAATGCTTGCCCAGACACAAGTAAATCCAAGATCTCGTGATTTTGGTTCACGCAAGGATTCAACCTCCATGGTTCGATGAACTGTAACGCAAGATTGTGAACCAATTCCCTAACACACAGATTTACTTCTCTCTCGGCTTCTCAACCGATATTGTTTGATTTGTCGAACTTACGGTGTCAAAACGTGCGAGCCGAGCACAACTTAATCCATGCGGTAAATAATAAAACACGCAAGCCTAGCAAACCAGAGTACCGAAAGGGCGTGCGGGATATAGGCCCGCACGTAACATGAACCCCCGAACACGGACTTTCCGATTCCACACAGACCAATGCCTTAACAACAACTAGGTGTTCCATACCCCTAGACCCAGGGTAACTTATCCGCCCTCGACCTTCGGGTCGTAAAATGATAAGTGGCGGCTCCTTCTCTCACGCGTGTCCGTCACGCGTCCCCACGGGAAGGTGGACACTCCCAAGCAGCGCGATCCAAAAGCGCGCAATGCGGGCCCCAACGAGAGTCCACATTCGGGTCTGTACAGCTTGGCGACTCCACTGGGGACATACTTAGTGGGTTCGTGCTCGATCCCGTTTGCTTGCTTGCATGTTCATTTACCGCTTTCTGCAACTTTCTCGCTTATCTATTTTACGCATATTTACTTTTTTGCACTTGCATTGCATCATTCTAGCGGATTTAGGTACCAAATGCTTGAAATCCCACGGGCACCGATCTAGGAAGCTAGGTTAGTCAGAGGTTCCGAGTAAGGGAACGGATCGAGTAGGCTCTGCCACCGAACCGGCCCCCAAAGATCCTCGCTCAATTTCGAGGAATTGATCCCCTTGAATCGAGGGCCCCCATCCCTAGTTAGTGGTTTTCCTAGTAGAACAGTGAAACCATGCATAAACAGGGACCGTCATGCTTGACCAAAATTGCCTTCATGCCGTCAACCGACCCAAAAGTTGAGTCTTTGATTCAACCTGTAGTTTTTCCTTTAGGCGGGCCTTTTGCTGTTTTTCACAAAGAGCGATGTACATTGTAACAGATACAGTTATACTTTACTTTTCTGCACTGCATGCATGTTTTCAAACAAACTAGGACATTGCATTGGTTTATTGCTTAAGTTCCATTTTTCAAATGAACCATCTTCATAAATCTGGGAACTTGAATCAAATCAATGCAATGGCATTAGCTTTTGAAAACTCATACGTTGCCTCCATCCGATGTTTGCACAGCAACTACCATGTCCCGCACGACAGGCGAGTTGTGTTAACCTTCGCGGGTAGACCACCCGCGGCCTTCACTTCTCCATAGCAAGATGTGCTATGACCAGAAGCCGAGTCCATCCCGGCCACCCACCCCGCACGATAGGCGAGTCGTGCCCACTTTTGCGAGCAGGCCACTAGCGGCCTTCACCCTTCCTCCACGGCAAGACGAGCTGTGGCCCGAGGGCCGATCAACCTTCCCAGGCGAAGTTAACCAACACTAACTTCTTCCTAACAGAGAGTGTCACCGCGTGATCGGATGCACATCCCTCTGTGTAACCCCACACATCTACCAATGATAAAGCGTGCCTCACACATGTCCAAGCATGTTCACACCAACTCATACATGCCTGCTCAAAGAATCAATGCATGTCTCTCGGTGTGCTCGCACGACACCTACAAGGAAATTCTCAACAAGAAGACAGCCTGAATGTTGAGCGACCACAATTGAGACAACAAACGTCTCTTATCCAGCTCCTTGTGATTTCAACACTAAGTCCCCATCCTTGCTCCACAGAGTAATACCGCAAGCAAATCAGCATCACCGCCTTGCAGCGCCCTGCACTATTCCCCAGTATTGACCTTTGCATTCACATTTCTTGCACTTTCCTATCAAGCCCACAATTACTGCATCGGGCCTCGGTCCTACATTTACTGCTTTCGAGCCCCGGCCCAGCATTTACTGCTTTTGGGCTCCGGCCCGGCATTTACTGCTTTCAGGTTTTGACACCTCGCATTTACTGCTTTCAGGCTCATCTGAAATCCAAAATCGACTTGGATTCAAATTCATCCAAGCGATACTCCGAGGAGCAAGTCTAATTCTTCAACTATAAAGACCGGAAGTGACAGCTCCACAAACAGAGCATGACCCAACTCTGGATCGCAGGGCAGCACGGTCATGCCTCCGATCAAAGAATGGATCTCACCCGTCCTCTGTCGTCGCCGCCCATTAAGCACTGGAACAATATGCGCCGTCTTCTTTAAACTCTCTTTTACTTTAATTTAAATCTATTCCTACAAATGGGTTCCCGACATGAGCAAATCATTCAAACAGGACATTAGGACAGTCTTTGCGACGTCCTATTAGTTATGTTGGACCTGTTCGACTCGCCTGTCCTCATGGAACCCGGCTCCTCGAGCCTTCCCTAGGACGGCTGCGCAGGCCTACTCGCAACCAGGGAAAATATGCTTATGTGACCTCAGTCACGGTCTAACCACTCCAGAGTGGTGATGACTAGATTCCCGGAAACAAATGTCGTCTGCACGCGGCACCCCATGGGTCGCGGGCGGGACAAAAAGAGATTTTCCCATGGGACCACCTTATATTTCTTACCACATATCCCCCTGCATAATCGCCTAATGCATTGTCTTCTTTGTCATCCTTCACAATGGCACATTGACCACAGGCGAAGAGCGATGCGCGAGTTCACGCTTCCCCGAGAACTTGTCTCGGACCTTTTCCTTATACTTTGGCGAGGGAGGGGTTTGACGATGAGGGACCCCCTATGAAGTCGAAGACAAGGACAATCGAACGAATCACTCAGCATTTATGCAACCATCTTCCTTGAATATCCAGTGACTTCAGCAGCATGCACCCTCCAAGAGACACGTACTGCAAAGAACAGCAAGAGATGATCGGAGATATCGCACAAGGCGCCTACCACGGGCCACTTCAACAAATGAAGACCGGGGCATCCCCGTTCAACATTCGCACTAGAGCAACCTCGTTTCCTTATTCACGGGGCAATTCTACATTTTCTTTCTAGTCAACAGGGGAAATTCACATGCAATGCTTGCAAGGGCAAATGACACGGAGTTCAACTCCCGAGTGCACAAGAGTCAAATTTCCAAGAGAGCCGGCCCTCACAAAATAGGGCTAGCAACATGCAATGAGTCTCCATGAGGCGAAGCGCACCAAAGCGGCCTCGGTGATGCAAAGTCGAGGAGTTTCAAACAAAGACACGGGGCACAAAACAAACCCCGGCTGCAAGAAAAAAAACAGAGCGGAAAGAAGCGGGAAAAAACCCGCCAATGAATAGAGAGAGAAAAGAAGCGGGAAAAACCCGCCAACCAACAAAAGAAAGGCAATGCCGAGGTTCATCATAAGCACCGGCGCTGCCAATCCAGAGAAATCAACAAACCTCGACAAAAGGGGAGCAGCAGACAAAACTCCTCGACGGAGACAGAAAACAATGCACTCGGAGGTTGAATCCTTCAAAACCTTCGCCCTTGCAAACTCGAAAGATAAAAGAATCGAGCCCGCTAGGTCGAAAACCCCTTTTGGGGCGGCCTAGGCAAAAGCTAGGGTAAAAGAGAGGCACGACTGGAAACCCTTTGGGGCGATCGTGGCAAAATGAGAGCTCTTCCCCTTTAGGTTGAGAGGTGCGGCCCCGAGGTGGGTGACCGTAGCAAAAGGAGAGCAAAACGAGAGATAGATAAAATTGCCCCCTAGTCTCTCACACATCGTGTGGACAAGGGATCCCCAAGGGAAGTGGCCAAGTTATCTATTCCAACACGATCCCCGATCGACTCTCCAATACCAGTCAACCGTCCAAGAGGGAACCTTTCTCTAGCACAGTGGGCAACTGAATACGCCGTCCAAGCAATTCGGTATAACCTACACAATAGAAGGACGAAGGAAAATGGGGGTACATCTCGCTGCAGGCTTGAACCCGTGTATCCTTTTAGCCTGGGGCAACGTGCTTCCCAAGCTTTCTCTTTTCTCTTAGTCTTTGCATAACTCCAAATGGGTCACAGCCACCCTTTAACAGGCTACCACAGAGCCAAAATCCCTGACATTCCTCTCCGGGGGTCTATTTATGACGCTTTGGAAATGGTCAGACCGAGTCTGACCAAATCTGAACAGAAATCCCCAAGCGGGTTGCAAATGCAGCCGCCCTATGGTACCCTATTGAGAAGGGTTCAAAGCTGACGGGCGCGTCGAACAAACAATAGAACTGCTAGGGCATCGTTGGGAAGTCTTGATATGCCCAAGCATGGCTAACGGGAGCCCCTTAAGGCCTCGCATCTAGGCCTCCGAGAATAGGACCCACTTGCACTGTCAAAAAGAATGCTTCACAGGTCGCTCAGGCGACTCGAAACTGAAGATCTGCGCGTCACAATGACGCTCTTTTTACTGCTTACCTGTGCCTATCTCATGTTAGTATTTCTCACATGATTTACTAGTAATGCTAGGATTACAGGTACCACAAGCACGCAAGAACTACGGCGGACTCTGATTCCCAATTCCATGGGATACGTAGGCGCTCATTTCCAGAGCTCGAGTCGCACGTCATGAAGTCGATCCTCGGTAGATCAGCATTCTCTGGTCAACCTCTTCCCCATGGACATTCAACATGCTCCAATATCACAGCTAACGGAGAGTTGTGCCTACCTTTGCGGGTGAACCACCCGCGGTTCTCACTCTCCCATGCGACAAGGCGAGTTGCAGTTCCTAGAGTCAGTCCAATCCTCAACACTGCTGCCTTACATCCACATTCAGAAACAACTAAGGTCATCCTGCACTTCCTGCGCACACGGGGATCATCCCCACTTTACCTTTATGCTAATACACATCTGGCATATCCGAGATCATCTCGGTATTGCTTGTCTACAGCCGGGATCATCCCGTCTGTTAACCTTTTGCATTTGGTATATCCGAGATCATCTCAGTATTGCTTGTCTACAGCCGGGATCATCCCGTTGTTGACCTTTCGCATTTGGCATAACCAAGATCATCTCGGTATTGCTTGTCTACAGCCGGGATCATCCCGTCTGTTGACCTTTCGCATTTGGCATATCCAAGGTCATCTCGGTATTGCTTGTCTACAGCCGGGATCATCCCGTCTGTTGACCTTTCGCATTTGGCATATCCGAGGTCATCTCGGTATTGCTTGTCTACAGCCGGGATCATCCCGTCTGTTGACCTTTCGCATTTGGCATATCCGAGATCATCTCGGTATTGCTTGTCTACAGCCGGGATCATCCCGTATGTTGACCTTTCGCATTTGGCATATCCGAGATCATCTCGGTATTGCTTGTCTACAGCCGGGATCATCCCGTATGTTGACCTTTCGCATTGGGCATATCCGAGATCATCTCGGTATTGCTTGTCTACAGCCGGGATCATCCCGTCTGTTGACCTTTCGCATTCGGCATATCCGAGATCATCTCGGTATTGCTTGTCTACAGCCGGGATCATCCCGTCTGTTGACCTTTCGCATTTGACATATGCGAGATCATCTCGGTATTGCTTGTCTACAGCCGGGATCATCCCGTCTGTTGACCTTTTGCATTTGACATATCCGAGATGATCTCGGTATTGCTTGTCTACAGCCGGGATCATCCCGTCTGTTCATCTTTCGCATTTGGCATATCCGAGATCATCTCGGTATTGCTTGTCTACAGCCGGGATCATCCCGTCTGTTGACCTTTCGCATTTGGCATATCCGAGATCATCTCGGTATTGCTTGTTGACGGCCGGGATCATCCCGGCTGTCGTCCTTTCACATCCGGCATGTTCAAGATCATCTTGGCATTGCTTGTTTATCAGCCTACTACTTTGACGGCCGGGATCATCCCGGCGGTCGTCCTTTCACATCCGGCATGTTCAAGATCATCTTGGCATTGCTTGTTTATCAGCCTACTACTTTGACAGCTGGGATCATCCCAACTGTTGACATTTCACATCTGGCATGTTCGAGATCATCTTGGCATTGCTTGTCTATCAGACTACTACTTGGACGGCCGAGATCATCCCGACTGTCATCCTTTCACTTACGCCTTGCATGACTCCAAGCTTCAACTTCATTCTTCCCAACACAATCCAAATACAAGATATAGGAAATGGCCATTGGAGGTGCCATGATAATTGCCGGTGACCAAAATGGGGTTCTTCTTCAAATCTTTGGTCGAATCCTCTATCCGAGCATCCAGCCAAAGAGGGGCAAGCTGTTAGCACCCCATTTTGGCTCACCAACTCAAACAACGATATCAGCAATGGTCCAGACCATGACTTGAGCAGGAATACAGAAAATGGCTCGACAGAGCAAGAAATCACTATTCACCTCAAGTCGGCAAAATTGAACAGATGGCATATGCACATGACAGATGAGCGGCCTTGATCAACAGAAGTTAATAGAGCGACCAGAGAGCTCAACAATGTCTGAAACCGACATTTCTAGTGTACTACATGGACAATCCTATTTTTCGATAGTTTGCTCGTCAATCGGAAGATAGCCAATATTGGACTTCAAAAATCCACATCGATGCCAAACAGATGAAAAGTGTCTTCAAACGCATTTCGCAAATCATTTGCTCTGTACATAATAACTTTCTGTATACAGACAAATTTTCAGTGGAAGCCCAAAAATGCAGGTTTCCTGGAGAAAAGTTAATTCCAAATGTCAGATACGGCCATGCCCCCACAAGCATACAGAAAATGAGCAATGCTTCAGATTGTCTCTTGGAAGCTACACAGACACTCAAATGACTTCCGAGTGACAAAACGAGTATGCCCCTATTCGGAAATCCATAACCGGAGACTAGTCTGACGGAATTACGACAAATGAAGTTCGTACTGCATTGCCCTGAAAACTCCAGTAGACATTCACAATTGGGCAAAACAGACAGCAGAACCCTTCTCAGTTTCCCGAGTAACCTCCGAGGAGCAGAAATAGCCATTTTTAGTGGAAAGGCATATCCGAAGGTCCTTTTTATGGAAACTTGACGCCGGATGCCTGCACCACACAGTGGTACACACTCCAAGGCTTAATGTGAAATCGTCGGACTGAACTGCACAATGTGTCTAGGCCTCCTGAGCATTACTTTAAAGGTCTCAGATACACTTTTCAAGTCCTTAGAGATCCAATCTTGACAAACGAAGATCACATTGATTTCCGGAGCGCCCAAGCAACTCAGAAAGCAATCTGAGAAATCCAACTTCGGACTCCTAGGATGTCTCCGGCTTCACATTTGCATTACCGGCTTAAGGGTCAATTGTTCACGTTGTCTGACAATTCATGTCAAAATGGCCAACGTGGAATGCAGATACAAGATATGCTGTTAGAAGCAGTTAACTTCGCTCCGGTCACCCGGAACGGGCAAAAACGGCTTCCGAGCCTCGTACGCACCCGAAGCATTCTTCCACGAAAATTGACAATCTTGGGTTTATCGGGATCGTTTTCTCGCGCACATTGTCGATACAACGTTCTTTCAAGTCACGGAACTCGAACACGTAACCGATCGACATCCGAGCATTCCCGATTCACCTCCAATCTCGTGTGGGACCCACGGGACCTTCTTCCCCTTGCCAAAGACAAGAAGAACCACCCCTCTCTTGTCATCTTCTTCTTCAAGCCAAGAAAACAACTTGCCTTTGTCTTCCTTTTGCAAAATATCTAAGTATTTCAATTCAACACTCCAACTTCCCATCCAAGCCATCAATGCTCTTATCTCTTCTCCATTAATGCAATGGATGAGGATTGAGCTTGATATTTCCTTAAGAAATTCAGATTCCACTAATCCATGGCCCTAATTGCACTTTTCTTCATTAATCTTGCATTTAAGCTTTCCTATATATTGTCCAAATGTCATTAACTTAAGGAGACACCTTCAAGCACTCTCTCTCTAGCATTTCTCACTCAAACAAAAGCTCTCAAACTCTCAAGGAGTTCAGCAAAATCGCAGCTCAGCAAGAAGAAGCAAAACCAAGCAAAACCGGGCAAAGTCTTAAGTCGGAATCCATCCGGCTTAAATCCAAACTTTACCAAACTTCATATCCCACATTTTTTTGACCCCCTCTATCCATTTCTGAGCTTAGATTTTAAGTTTGAAGTCTCTAAGCCATAGAACCAGCCTTGAACAAAATCTGGACAGATTTGGTCCTTATCGGGTCAAAAATGTCAAACCGGGTTTCAAGCCTTTCCAAGTCGGTTTGAGCTACCAAAACCCATCAAACCTCCACACACAACCCAGGTTGTCAAGGAGTCAAGAAATCCAAGAAAAACCCGTTGGTTTAACCCCAGGAAAAAGAAACAGCTCGACTGCCCAGTGGGGTCGAAATTTCTGACTGTTTGTACGGTTTTCTTGTAGATCGGGTCGATCCAGGACTCTTTTCGGAAAACGACCACCATAACCACCTCCGGAGGTGAGTTAACAGTCAGGAGCCGTTGGCCTTGCTCAAAAATTCCATCGGGAGCCTCCGTGGCGACGTCCGACCCGACTTGTGCCAGTTGGGTCCGAAATTCCAAACGTGCTCTGTTTTGGGTGATTTTTGCAGGACTGTACGGGTCGACCCGACAACTCTGGGAACAAACGACCACCACGGACACCTAGAGGGGTCCCTTGGCTACCCAAGGCCGCCGACCTTGCCTCAAAATTCCATTGGGAGCTTCCGTGGAGACGTCCGACCCGACTTGTGCCAGTCGGGTCTGTCCAGTATTCCAGCCGGATCTGTTTGGTGCCATTCGGGTCTGTTCAACGGAAAACAGCCCAAAACCGACCCATCAACGGTCCAACCCGACTCTTGAAGATCCCATCCCGCATCTCGGGACTAGGTATGACCATTCCCGACTTAGAGGAGCTAGGACTTTTACATTCTCGTTGCGTTTATGGAGTTATAAGGGGTTTTATGTATGTTTTATTTTCAAGTTTTAATCTTTATGCATTTTCCATGTTATATCATGCATATTTATCCTTGATTTATATGCTACCATGTCGGGAAACACTTGGATCGTAGTCGAGAAGAACATCCCGGCCCGGGAAAGGCAAAGAGCTCACGGGTTTCCCTCCAAGGGAGGTGACCGAATGCTCTCTTGCTCCTTTCGGGCAAGGAACGATCTTCTTGACCCGATCCGTGTTCGATTCCCGAGTTTCATCGTATTTTCTCACGTGCATGAAGTCGGTATTGTTTTATCGATTCCTTAAATAATTTGTTTGTGCATGTTTGCATGTTCGAATGCGTTATTCAAGTCATGGCAATACCGACTTTCCTTTAATCGTGTCATTTTAATGTTTGTCATTTAAGCATGCGAGAAATGATTCGAAACGAATCGGGGAAACCTCGTGGAACCCCATTCGGGCCATGGGACCTCTCAGCTATCTCCAAGGAGAAGTAATCGAGAGCCTCTTAGACTCGTACGGGTTGCATGAGGCTTCCTCTTCCTGTTTTGAGTTCGTTATTGGCTTTCGTGTAATTTGCAATTTTCATTATCGTCGCAATATCGCATGAAAATGTCTTTTCAAAACAAAGCATGCATGAGTTCGGGTATCGATGACTCATTCGGGTCCATTCGGTTACGAGGGTAGTTTCGGTCATTGGACCAAATTATCCTCGATCCTTATGGAATCGTTTTGGTTGCCGTGTCATGAATCGTTTTCACAATTAATGCATTCGGCACAACCCTTAAGCATTAATTCCAAAAACGGATTAATCGGGACGCTCACATGATTAAACCCACTTCACACTGATAAAGTTTACACGAATTGACCATTAACTGATAACTCGCGTCGATGAGTTGTCAAATGACGTTGGTGCCCTTTTCAAACTTATCAATTTCAAAACCCGAAACACGCGGTCCAATGTAAAGGGCTTTTGTGTCTCAACTTGAGTTTTACCTGATTCTAGGTAACTCAGGTCAGGATACAGAAGATCTTTCTAGATCACTTCCAGGCAGATCGACCGGTTCTTTAGCTTTTTCGGGGTTCTTGCACAACCCTAGACGATCCAGGGAATTGGTTGACACCAGCTATAGGCCGAGGTGGCCCGCACTGCGATATTTCCCGTTTTCTGAAAATAATTTTCAAATAAAGGGCAAAATCGTCTTTTCACAATTCAGCGACACCCTTAGGGTTAGCATGACAGAAACACTACAGTACGGGATAAGAACGGGCTACCTGTTCAGGTGCAGGTTCGTCTGCATAGCCTTTTCTTATCCAACTGATGAGTTTCTATCATCCTAACATAGACTCGGGTAACTAGAACGGTTATCTCTGTCAGAAAACATGCAAAATGCTGATTAACCTTCACTCGACCTAACCAAACACTAGATAATGGTTAGGAGGAATTCTAGATTTCAAATCTAGAGTCAAAACACGAGTTTGGCTAATTCAGTGAAAATTCAGTGTCACAATACAAAACAACTGTAAAAGCAATCCACACACATGAGATTTGACTCTCATTTTCAAGTTTCAAACCAAAGCCGAATGCTAAAACATTGGCACGTGTTTGATTGCTTAGCATATGGCATTTGCTTGCAAAAGAACACCCCTGGGTTAATAATCTGTTAATTCACGTAAACACGACAATAACAAACACTTTGTCTGTTATTAACATGTTGCGTGTTATCTTTCCACACCTGTTTGCCATGCGGGTCGAGCCTGATCCCTAGGCCGAATAATATTAGGGTTCAACGCCCTAATCATCGATCACAGGGTCCAACGCCCTAATCAATACTCACGGGGTCCAACGCCCTATTCAGTGAGAGCGTGCATTGAATTTCAGTTCTTCGGTCTTTTCCCTAAACTCACAGTGAGTTAGAGCGGAATAATAACCGAACGCGAGTCGACTGGAATTCGGCCATTTGTAATTTGTATTTATTGTTTTCGAGAGCATTGTAAGGACTTTTATTTTGTACATTTGTTCTGTAAGAATTCCAGTCGGTGAGCGAACGGTCCGAGAATCGAATTAATCGAATCGGTCTAATGCTTGCCCAGACACAAGTAAATCCAAGATCTCACGATTTTGGTTCACGCAGGGATTCAACCTCCATGGTTCGATGAACTGTAACGCAAGATTGTGAACCAATTCCCTGACACACAGATTTACTTCTCTCTCGGCTTCTCAATCGATATTGTTTGATTCCTCGAACTTACGGTGTCAAAACGTGCGAGCCGAGCGCAACTTAATCCATGCGGTAAATAATAAAACAAGCAAGCCTAGCAAACCAGAGTACCGAAAAGGCGTGCGGGATATAGGCCCGCACGTAATATGAACCCCCGAACACGGACTTTCCGGTTCCACACAGACCAATGCCTTAACAACAACTAGGTGTTCCATACCCCTAGACCCAGGGTAACTTATCCGCCCTCGACCTTCGGGTCGTAAAATGATAAGTGGCGACTCCTTCTCTCACGCGTGTCCGTCACGCGTCCCCACGGGAAGGTGGACACTCCCAAGCTGCGCGATCCAAAAGCGCGCAATGCGGGCCCCGACGAGAGTCCACATTCAGGTCCGTACACCCACAGAAGCTGCGGTCGGGTTCACCGGGATGGACGCACCTCCTGCCCCGTTCGTCGTAGATGTTCCCGCCTGAGAACCATACTCGGACGACAAGGTCCCTTGGACCTATGAGGGGGGTGTTGGAAGCCTCGAGCAACAATTCAACGTCATGGGCATAACACGCTCGGGACGGTTATGTGAGAGCCCGATAGCCGCGAACAAAGGGAAGGCACCCGCAATAGGAGTTGAGGCCATACCCGAAGCCCCGCCTACTCAACCCAAGAAAGTGACCGAAGAAGAAGCTGAAGCCTTCATGAAGATCATCAAGGCAAGCGAATATAAGGTGGTGGAACATATGGCCAAATCTCCGGCCCATATATCATTGCTCGCCTTCCTCCTCAGCTCGGGACCACATAGGGAAGCCCTCCTGCGAGTCTTAACGGCTGCACAAGTTCCCAGGGGAACGTCTCCGGATCGGATGGAGGAAACCATCAACTCCATTTTCTCCAATACCATCTCGTTCTCAGACGACGAGCTCCCCTCTGAAGGATGCGCGCATTCCTGGGCATTGCATATTGTCTGCAAGTGCAACAACCACATCGTCGGTCGAGTCATGATTGACAACGGCTCCGCACTCAACATATGCCCAGTGACTACTTTGAAGCAGATGAACATAGATCTCAACCGCGCCCGCCCGAGTAAGACAGCGGTTCGGGCCTTCGATGGCTCGCGGAGGGAGGTGAACGGGGAAATCAACCTCCTCATTAAATGTCGGCCCATGCTCTTTTAGCATCACATTCCAAGTGCTGGATATCCCGAATGCTTTTAGCCTACTACTCGGGACACCTTGGATCCACTCTGCCGGCGCCATTCCCTCCTCTCTGCATCAGAAGCTAAAATTCATCGTTGAGGAGAGGATTATCACGGTCAAAGGGGAGGAAGATTACGCCATCAATAAAGAGACGGCGGTCCCTTACATCAGCGTCTGAAACGATGAAAACCTGCCCTTCCACTCCTTCGAGACCATCTCCGTCATTCGGGATTACGGAGAGGTCGGACCGTCCCGCGCCGACCGCATGATAAGGAAAGTCCTCTTGCACCACAATTACATCCCCGGCACCGGCCTTGGGGCGCGCAGGCAAGGGATCAGCCGCCCCATCGAAGTTGAAGAGTATAAGCATAGGAGGGGACTCAGCTTTCGCCCCTCCTGCCATGAAATCATTGAAGCCCGCCGGGGCAACCATCTCTACCGCCTCGCCACGCACTATGGGAGGCTCAACAGGGGCATGCAAGTTCCCTCGCTTTTCCACTTCTTTCCCCGACCTCCACTCATCATCGGGGGCACCCTTGACGGCCCTTCCTTGGACCCCGACGACACGCCTGATGCTTCGCCAACCGTGTGCGCCGTCACCGAGGAGATTCCTTCAGGGGTTCACATCCGCCCGACGCAGGAAAATGAGGAGCTTAACAATTGGACCTCGGTCCCGCGCTATTCGGCTGTGATCGCCGATGTGTAAGATTTATCTATGTAAAAGATGTTTCCCGCGTGTTAGCGCAGCCATAAGCCGCACGACGGAAGGGGGATTTCTGTCATGGTTTCACGATCCATACTATCAATGAATTCCCTACATGCACTTTTTGAATTCTCGTGTGTTCTATTTTCTTTCCCTGCTCTCTCGTTTACAGCGTTCTAATTTTTCTAAGACGATCCTTTCAATTTTCCAAGCTCCACTCGAATCCAAATCATCGACATGTCAATTCGAACCCATCCGAAGAGTGTCTCGGAGAGCCCCGACCCATATACTTCAGGAAAGGGCTCGAGGAAGACAGTCAAGTGCCTGAGATAGAAGAGAGTTTGCACCGCCTCGAGGATCGCCAGCTCACCTCAGTCGAGCCAACGGAGGAGATTAATGTGGGCACCGAAGACGAGCCCCGCACCTTGAAGATTGGCACGGGTCTCGACCCAACGCAACGAGCCCGAATGATCGACTTCCTAACAAGATACCAAGAAGTCTTTGCCTGGTCCTACGCTGACATGCCGGGTCTAGACCCATCGATAGTCAAGCACTTTCTCCCGCTAGACACTGAGAAGTTCCCACCCAAACGGTAGCAGTTACGACGGCAATGGGCAAGTCTCCTCCTCCGCATCGAAGAGGAGGTTGTCAAGCAGATCAACGCAGGTTTTCTCAAAGTTTGTAACTATTCCGAATGGGTGGCAAACACTGTGCCGATAGAAAAGAAAGACGGAAGGGTTCGAGTTTGCGTCGACTATCGAGACCTCAACAAGGCTAGCCCCAAGGAAAATTTTCCCTTGCCCCACATCGACATACTAGTTGACAACACGGCACGCCACGCCCAATTTTCTTTCATGGACGGCTTCTCCGGATACAACCAAATTCGGATAGCCGAGGAAGACAAGATCAAGACGACGTTCACTACAATGTGGGGAACCTTTTGTTACTGTGTCATGCCTTTCGGCCTCAAGAATGCCGGGGCAACTTATCAAAGGGCTATGGTTACATTGTTCCACGATATGATGCACAAAGAAGTCGAGGTCTATGTCGACGACATGATTGCCAAGTCCAAAGAAGGAGAAGATCACCTCGTCAATTTGAAGCGTCTTTCCGACCGGTTAAAGGAGTACAAACTCCGGCTTAATCCTGCAAAATGCATGTTTGGCGCCCGATCGGGAAAACTGCTAGGATTCGTGGTCAGCGAGCGCGGTATCGAGGTAGATCCGGATAAAGTCAAGGCAATCAAAGAGCTTCCTCCGCCGTCATCAGTCCGTGAAGTACGATGCTTTCTAGGGCGATTGAATTACATCGCGCGATTCATTGCAAACCTGACAAACAAATGCCAACCACTCTTTCGCTTGCTCCGCAAGAACGCGGCGATCGAATGGAACGAAGAATGTCAGAAGGCCTTTGACACCATCAAGGCATATTTGGTTCAACCGCCTGTATTGGTTCCGCCTACATCAGACCGCCCCCTCATCCTTTACCTAACTGTACGCCGACAATCATTGGGATGCATGTTAGGGTAGGAGGAGGAGTCCACACACACGGAGCACGCGATCTATTATCTAAGCAAAAAGTTCACCGACGGAGAGTCCAATTATCCGGAAATCGAGAAGATGTGCTGTGCATTGGTGTGGGTCATGCAGAGGCTCCGACAATACACGCTTTATCACACGATTCGCTTGCTGTCAAAGGTGGATCCCCTGAAGTATTTACTCGACAGCCCGTCCTCCATGCGGAACATCGCTAAATGGCGTTGTCAGTTGACGGAATATGACATCGAGTACGTATCCCGCACCTCGGTTAAGGGGCAGGCGATCGCGGATCATTTGGCAGAATTCCCAATTGAAGACAACACGCCGATCGACCCAAACTTCCCGGATGAGGGGATTCTTCGAGTAGATGATGAGGGAGAGAAACCGAAATGGAAGATGTATTTTGATGGCGCTGTCAACTCCACAGGGTCCGACATTAGCGCAATGCTAATATCCCCAACGGACGCTATTACCCGGTAGCGGCAAAGATCGACTTCCCGTGCACCAATAATGTGGCCGAATACGAGGCATGTATTCTCGGCCTACAAGCGGCAATTGATTTTAAGGTAAAAGAGCTAGAAGTATTCGGCGACTCTATGCTCACAATCTTCCAAACATTGGGGCAATGGAAGACAAAAGATGCGAAGCTAGTGCCATACCACGAGTACCTCGAGGGGTTAACGGAGAACTTCGAGAACATCTCGTTCACTTACACTCCACGCATGAAAAATCAGTTCGCAGATGCGCTTGCAACGCTTGCCTCCATGGTGAGCATCACGAGGGAAAGCCTCATCGAGCCCCTCGAGATTGAGATGGACAAAGGACCGGCACACTGCAACGCAATCGAAGCGTCTGAGGCAAAGCCGTGGTACGAAGACATCAAGAACTTTCTAAGAACAGGCCAATGCCCTCCATTCGCCGATCGCCGCGACTGAAAGACGCTCAGATGCCTCGCGATACACTATTTTTTGAGCGGCGAGATACTTTACCGCCGTTCCTTTGACTCCACGCTCCTTCGGTGCATCGATGAACACGAATCGCGACGTCTTATGGAGGAAGTGCACGGGGGAAACTGTGGACCCCATATGAATGGTCTCATGCTCGCTAAGAAGATTATGCGCCTAGGCTATTACTGGTCCACCATGGAGACTGATTGTGTGAAGCATGTCAGACATTGCCACTGATGTCAAGTTTACACCGATCAGATCAAAGCGCCGCCCAACGAACTACGCCCCATTACGGCACCATGGCCCTTTTCAATGTGGGGAATGGATGTGATTGGCCCGATCAATCCCAAAGCGTCTAACGGACATATGTTTATCTTGGTGGCAATTGATTACTTCACCAAATGGATCGAGGCTATCACCCTCGCGTCGGTCACTGCAAAAGCCGTGGCCCGTTTTCTCAGACGCAATGTCATTGCCCGGTATGGAGTCCCGGCGATGATCATCACGGATAATGCCAAGAATTTGAACAACAAGGTCATCGACGAGCTTTGTGCCCAATTCAAGATCCAGCATCGCAATTCCACCCCATATCGTCCACAAATGAACGGCGCAGTGGAAGCTGCGAAAAAAAACATCAAGAAGATCATTGAGAAGATGACGGTGGATTACAAGGATTGGCACGAAATGCTCCCTTACGCTCTTTTGGTATACCGAGCATCAATTCGGACCTCCACGGGGGCAACTCCATATTCCTTGGTTTACGGCATGGAAGCAGTCCTCCCAATTGAGGTTGAAATCCCTTCCATGAGGATCTTTGCCGAAGCCGAACTTGAAGAAGAAGAATGGGCAAAACAACGTTACGAACAATTAAACTTCATCGATGAAAAGAGATTGAAAGCGCTATGCCATGAACAGTGCTACCAGCAAAGAATGGCTCGAGCATTCAGCGCAAGAGTCCGTCATCGCGAATTCAACCTCGGCGACCTCGTTTTGAGGAAAGTCCTACACGTCACGCCGGACTCTCGGGGAAAGTTCTCGTATAAATACGACGGACCCTTGGTTGTCAAGGAGACCTTCTCCGGGGGAGCCGTCATTTTAAGCGACATGGACGGGACTGAAAATGCACTCCCAGTCAATGCCGATGCCATCAAGAAATATTATCCGTGACCGCCCATGTTGTACCTCAATTGCCGGACCTCGTGTCCGTTCCTCTTATAACATCCTTTTCATTCGTCCATGACCACCCATACTCTCGTCATTCTCTCCACCACGAAACCTTCCTGAGAGAAAAGAAGAATAATTTTTCTCGCTAGGTCGAAAACCTCCCCGAGGCGGCCTAGGCAAAAGTTAGGGAACGAGGGGCACGACTTAAAATCCCGCAAAGGGGAGCCGTGGCAAAAGGAGAGCATAAATCATTCCCTCGCTAGGTCGAAAACCTTCAGAGGGCGGCCTAGGCAAAAGTTAGAGGAACCGAGAGGTGCGATCTCACCCAAAACACGGGTAATCGTAGCAAAAGGTGAGCATTCATGTGAGAAAAATCAAATAAAACACCTCGCTAGGTTATCACGCATCTCGCGGCCTAGGCAAAAGTTAGGGGACAATGTCGGCACAACCACGAAAGAAAGGCAACACTTCTCCGTGAAGCTACACCGAGTAGTGGTTCGGCATCCTTCGACGCAAGCAAACTCTCTTCGTTTCTCCAGGCTCGAGACTCGCCTCGCAATGGGGTCGAATTAACGTATCCTTGATTCGGAGGATCCCATAAGATCCCTCCCTTTACCGTTATGTACATATTCCACGGGTTACCCGTTCCGAAAAAGCCATTCTCCGATAGGGACACGACCACCCTCCAACGGTCACCAATAGCAAATCCCCGATACATCTTTACATAGATTTCTCTTACACATCATGATTTCATCGATGGAGCACGACTGAAATCCTTTGTAGGTTTCCTTTTCTCCGCGCGCAGGTGCAGTCGGGAACCCTGAGAGGCATCTTCTCCCCGACGGACGCGCGATTGGCTCATGTAGCAGGTCGCGACCTCAAGCCGAGGGGAGGGCCCTACCAAAGAAAAGGTACAGCAAAGATAAGAACTACGGCGGACTCTGATTTCTGATCCCTCAGGATATGTAGGCACTCTACGCCAGAGATCGAGTCCCTCATTGCACGACCGAGGCATCCACTGCAAAGCAGCCGCCTCAGCGCGAGACCGGTCCTCGACAAATCAAAGACCTCGGGGCTACGCATGACACCGTCATCAGACAAGCACCTCGGTCACACGACGATTCGCAAGCCATAATCACCACTGCATCACCCCAGCACGGTCTTGGCTGAGTGTCAAGCGAACTGTCCTTTCAGCACTAAGCGCTATTCCTTAACACTGATCTTTGCTCCTGCATTACATGCACTCCGCTACCACCATCTCGCACCGCACGGGCCCATAAACCCGTGTCTTTACTTCCTTGCACCGCACGGGCCCATAAACTCATGTCCTTACTTTTCCTGCACCGCACGGGCCCATAAACTCGTGTCTTTACTTCCTTGCACCGCACGGGCCCATAACCCGTGTCTTTACTTCCTTGCACCGCACGGGCCCATAAACCAGTGTCTTTACTTTTCCTGCACCGCACGGGCCCATAAACCAGTATCTTTACTTCCTTGCACCGCACGGGCCCATAAACCCGTGTCCTTACTTTTCCTACACCGCACGGGCCCATAAACCCGTGTCTTTACTTCCTTGCACCGCACGGGCCCATAAACCCGTGTCCTTACTTTTCTTGCACCGCACGGGCCCATAAACCCGTGTCTTTACTTCCTTGCACCGCACGGGCCCATAAACCTGTGTCTTTACTTCCTTGCACCGCACGGGCCCATAAACGCGTGTCCTTACTCTTCCTGCACCGCACGGGCCCATAAACCCGTGCTTTACTTCCTTGCACCGCACGGGCCCATAAACCCGTGTCCTTACTTTTCTTGCACCGCACAGGCCCAAAAACCCGTGTCTTTACTTCCTTGCACCGCACGGGCCCATAAACCTGTGTCTTTACTTCCTTGCACCGCACGGGCCCATAAACCCGTGTCCTTACTTTTCCTGCACCGCACGGGCCCATAAACCCGTATCCTTACTTTTTCTGCACCGCACGGGCCCATAAACCCGTGTCTTTACTTCCTTGCACCGCACGGGCCCATAAACCCGTGTCCTTACTTTTCCTGCACCGCACAGGCCCATAAACCCGTATCCTTACTTTTTCTGCACCGCACGGGCCCATAAACCCGTGTCTTTACTTCCTTGCACCGCACGGGCCCATAAACCCGTGTCCTTACTTTTCCTGCACCGCACGGGCCCATAAACCCATGCCTTTACTTTCCATAAACCCATAATTTATTACTTTAAGTCTGATTCCCCTTCTTCTTATTCACTGATTCCGACATCTATTCGGTACGTTTAGGTACATATGCTTAATTCCTTCCCGCGTATCCAAAGCTTAGGAACCAGCGGCCATCGGGAGTGAGGTCGAAGCGGTCGCCGGAATCAAAAAGGGTTGCTTCTCATGATCTTTGGTTACCTCCTCTAATCGAGCACGCAACCAAAGAGGGGCAAGTTGTCAGCACCCTATTTTGGTCCACCGGCTCCAACGGAGGACTTCCGACCAAAGCTCAAGACACTATTCACAATCGGGAAACCGGAGGCGAACATGCGGGCACAAAGTCATGAATTACGGGAGAGAAGCATAGTCCACTAGGAGAGCACGAGACGGCAATCGGAGGAGTGAACAGACGACGAGCCCCGAGAACAACAGAGCTTGGCACTGTGGCACTATTCATCACCAAATCACCGGAGCCTCGAAAGGTGCCCAATATGAGACTCTGAAAATCCCTTCCGGTGCCAAAGTGACCAATGACGCATCCGGGCGCATTTCGGAGGTGTCCTGCTTAGGCCGGGGCGTCCCCCAAACTCTCACGGACGTCTTTTCTAACGGCGCTCCGAGAGGCCCAACCCACTGACAAGTAAACAGCACCCGAAAATAGGCCTGCACGCACCCAAGGACCACCGAAATCATGGAACAAGCTTCAGATGACCTTTCGGAACTCGACTTGGTCTCCCGAGGGACGTTTCAGTGGTCACAAACGCCTCCCGTCGAGTCTTTGGGTCATGTTCATGACAAACAGAGATCACAGCGATCCCCGAACGCCTCGAGACATTCGGAAACCACTGAGAAAGCCCCGGTCCCAAGTCCCTAGATCTCCCTCGGTTAACGGTCTTCGGTCAGGGACGGCAAGCCAATGATCCCGCACAACAACAAAAAGCTCACCGAGACAAGCACTACAATGCACAAAGGAGCAATCAGAGAACGGGGACGGTTAATTCCACTCTGAATGCCCAAACGGGACAAAACTGGCTCTCGAGACGCCGAGTTGTCCGAACATTCTTTCACATGACATGTGGCGATGTTAGGCTCATTCAAATTCTCTTCGTTCGAGCATTCCAAACCAATTAATTAATCAGACATCGGAGATCGGACGCGCGCTCAATCAAGTCTCGAGCTTTTCCTAGCTTTTCTCTTAGTCGAATGGGACCCACAGCTCAGCCAAGGCAAGCCACCAAGCCACGGCTCAAACGCTAAGCTTCGGCTCCAACCCTAAGCCGTGGCTTGGCCGCAACTAGCCTCGGCTAGAACCCAAGGCCGGTGGCTCCAAGCTCCCCCCACCACAAATTCAAATTTCCTTCTTACATCTATCACTTCCTATCACTTCCCCATCACCTCCCATCAACTTTCCCTTCCTTTCCCCACACTCAACATGACACAAACCCCTCCCTAATCTCCATCAAAATTTCGGCAGCTCCCCCATTAGCCTCAAAACTGCAATTAACTTCACTTAACCGAACCATTAGAGCCTCCTATAAGTTCCCTAGCATCATTAGACTTAATGACTTCTTCAACTTCATTCTCTCTCAAGCTAATCTCTCTCCAAAAACCTCTCAAGCTCCAGCCCTCTCCCTCATTTCCGTCCAGCCCTTGCCAAGGCCGAAACCGGCCAAAGTCACCGAAAAACCGTCCGGTATTCCGGTAACCACCAGACCCGACTCAAACCAAAAATCACCAAACTCCCTAGCCTACATATTTCCCACCCCCTAAGTCCATTTTCGGGCTTATTTTTTTCCATTTGAAGCCTCCATCATCGTGTTTTGGCCGTACGAAGAGTCGGGTCCCAAGGACGCTAGCCGGGTGCAACTGTGCCTTAACGACGTGCCATTTCCTCCCACGACTTTGCCAAGTCGTGCCATCACGTTCAAAGGGTTCCTCACAACCCTCACCCTCCCCCGTGAAGAGGTGGTCACGGTCCGAGGGCCGATCAACCGTGCACAACCACCGTTTCACCCGTTTCCTCTTTATCGGGTTCTTTGCTTTTTACCGGACTTTCTCTCACTATTTCGGGTTTGTCTAGGGCTTGGCACGTTTGGGACTACCCATGAACGTCTAGATCCATCCCTTAGGAGTCCAACGAGCCCGATCTTACACCGTGCCGTGGCCGGAGCTAGCGTGCCGACCTCGTTTTCCCCGAACTGCCGCGGTTGCCACCTCTCGGGTCCCGCCACCCGTAACTTTCAGCCGAGTCTTGCGACTCTCAAGACCGCTTCCCCGACTCTTTTCCTCGTACATCGCGGCTAGGTGATATCTTTTTACGACTTAGAGAAGCTAGGATCCTCGATATTTGTTTGTATGAAATGATAATGTGATTTAGAGAACCGGAATGCATGAAAGACGTCATCTTTTCTTTAGATCCAAACCTCCAATGCAAACCATGCATCATTACACATTTTATTTCTTTTATTACGTCCACATGTCGTATAGCCATGCATGCATAACACGAAGTGGTTCGGATCCGGAGGGATGAGACCGAAATGGACTCAAGAGAGCCATGAGGCCTCTCGGCCGAACCTCCTAGGGGGGGCCGTGAGCCCTTTTGGCTCTCTAGAGTCCATGGCCGCCTCATCCTTTCGAATTAGGCCATTTCTATAGTCGTGATGCCTCTAACCATGACCAAGATGTGATGACACGACGAGAAACATTCGGGATCTAGGGAAGAGAGGTCCTCATGGATCGGTGGTACCAAGGGGAGCTCACGGCCACCTTCCTTGCAAGGAGGCCGAGAGGTCCCTTGGTCCTTCCGAGGCCACGGACTTCTCTTTCCGTGATGTTGAGGGCTTCTCGAGATATATTTCCGAATTTGGCTTTGAATAAACCAATGTTGCATTACAAATTTCATTAAACATGATGTTCGTATTCGTCTCGTGTGTTTGTTCGCGCGCCCAAAGTCATGACGGCGTCGCTTTATTGAATATTCGTATTATCGATTTCTATGGCACATGAGGCATGTAAGAAACGATTGAAATCGGCGCAAGAGACCGCCCAAGATCCGGGGACGAGCCAAGGAAATGTTCGGTTACTCTCTTCGGGATTTGATCGAGTGTCCCGTGGCTCTCCTCGAGTCTAGGTCGGCCTCTTCCTCCGTTTGGAAGTCGGTTCTTAGAGTTGTTTGTAATTGTACTTTCCATTTAATTGTCGACCATGTATCAATTATTTATTAGATGTGTTAGTTTCAGATAATCACCCATCGAACCTGTGGTTGTGATGTAAATTAATAATCGTCGAATAATTCTACAAATGGGAAAAAAGGGACGTATCATTCGGCTAATTAAATCACTTGGACCAAATAATTGGACAAATTGATTATTAATTCGTAAACGCATCGATGGTTCATGGAACGGCGGGAATGCTCTTTTCCTTAAAAGATCACAATTTCAAAACACCGAGACACGTAACACGAATAGGATCGGTGTCTAGCGAGTACTCGCGTGCTATGACTCGGGTCCGGGCCCAATTTGAGGCTGCTCGAGTCGAGACGCGCGAGTCCTTTTTAGACCCCTTCGTGTGACGCGATCTTCAATTTGCATACGAACATCATAATTTTATTATCCAAGGGCATAACCGTCATTCCGTGATCCACCGATACCCTAGGCATTAGGGAGTTGGAAACACCTCGATCTATGGGCGGGAAAGGGCAACCCATTCGGGTGCGAGTTTCTTTCGCCCGACCCATTCCGTTCACTTTCGGTGTTTCTATCTTCCTATCATAGATTCGGTGGTGAACATTTTATTTCAGTTACGAAACATGAAGAACCGGATTAATCATGCATTCGACTTAATCAAACGTTAGATAATGGATAGGGGGAATGCTAGGTTCCAATCTAGAGTCAAAAATACAAGTTTGGCTAATTCGGTGAAACCGCAGTGACACCTCACTGAATAAGAGTTCTAAAACAAATTCACACATTTAATTGGCCTAGAACCACACCCTAGCCCACCTCTTTGTTTGCCTAGGTTAAATACATTGTTTGCTAAACAATCCCGGCTAATAACTGATTAAATCACGTACATTCGACTTAATACACAACTTGTCTGTATTTATCTATATTTGTCAGTTATCGTTTGTTTTTCATAACTTTTATCAGTTTTCTTCTGTTTTCCATTTACTTTTACTGATTTGTCGCGGTCCGGGCCCGAGCCCATAGGTTACGTGTTGCACGGGGTCCAACGCCTCAAATCACCGAACACAAGGTCCAACGCCTCCTAACTCATTGAGTGCATGCAACCCGAGTGCAGAATGGGATCTAACCTCGAGTCACCATCACACTCCAAATATGGCCTATGTGGAAGGCAATTTGGATTGGATGTGTGAAACGTGTTTAGATATCACCCGGGAGCTCGATCAGTCCAACGGTTACAGTGGGAACTAATCGGTTCTCCTGCAAATCGTCGGTTCGATTGGACCCGACCCCCTGCTCTTTGAGCCCACGTTGCCTTAATTTATTTATCGGTCATTCAAAACACACGGTGAGCCGAAGCGGAATATTGGCCCAATAAAAACCGATCGGGATCCATTTACTTTATTCAGTTGTATTCTGTAACTATTCGAGTGTACATTGTGAGGATCTTATTTGTACATCTATTCATTCATTTGTAAGGATCCCCAATCGGCAAGTGAGAGGTCTGCGTGTTGAATCGGTCAAGTCGGTCTATTAATGCCTAGAGACGAGTAAGCCTGAATACTCGCGGTTTCGGTTCACGCAGGGAGTCGACCGTCGTGGTTTGACGAGCTGTAAACGTTAGGATAGTGAACCGATTCCTCGACGCACGAGCCTACTCACCTTTCGGGTTCTTGGCCCAATTTGATCAATTCATCGACTTTACGGTGTCAAAACGGGCGAGTCAAGTGCAACCCTAAATCACGCGGTAAATAAACAAAACGGCAAGCTTAGCAAACTAGAGTACCGAAAGGGTGTGCGGGATATAGGCCCGCACATAATAGAACCCCCGAATTGGGAATTTTCGGTTCCGCATGACCATTGCCTTAGCATTTAGGTGTACCCCGTACCCCTAGACCCGGGCGACTCAACGGTCCTCGACCTACGGGTCGTAAACAGTAAGTGGTGACTCCTTCTCACTCGTGTCCGTCGCGCGTCCCCGGGAAGGTGGACACTCCCAAGCCGCGTTGCATAGGCTTCGCGCATGCGTGCCCCGACGAGATGAAATTCTGGTGCGCACACCGACTTTGCAAAATCATATTATTTATTGTGTTTAACGTTTGACCATGCGAGAAACAGTTGAAATTGGGTTAAAGAGACCGCTTGAAACCCGAAATGGGTCAAGGAAACCCACGGCTATTCCCAAGAGGAAAGAGCCGAGAGTTCCTTGACCTTATTCGGGTCAAAAACGGTCTCTTTACCTCAATGAAACCCATTTCTCGGATTTTGTGCATTTATTGCAAATTTCAATATAATTGCAAATCCCGCATTAAAATTCTTTTCAGAATGTCATTTTTAAAGCAAAATGTTTGAATTCATGTATCGATGACTCTTTCGGGACCATTTGGGTTCCAAGGGTATTTTGGTCATTTTGACCAAATTATCATCGACTTTCCTGGACTCGTCTTGGTTGTCATGTCATGAGTCGTTTTCATTAAAAGCTTTTCGGGTAATCATACTCCATTCAGTGGATCAATTCATGATCTGTCTGATTGTCTATAACCCGCACATTTACTGTATTCAGCATTTAATAGTAAGTTGTAAATCCACAAACAGGTTAATTGGGATACTCACATGACTAAACCCACTTCACACTGACAAATCTTGCATTAATTGGTAATTAACTGATAACTCGCGTCGATGAGTTGTCAAATGACGTTAATGCCCTTTTCAATACTCACATTTCCAAAATCCTGAAACACGCGATCCGATGTAGCACGGACGTCTAAAAAGGACTTGTGTGTCTCAACTTGAATTTTTACCTTATTTCAAGTAACTCAGGGCAGGATACAGAAGATCTTTCCAAATCACTTCCAGTTAGATCGACCGAATCTTTGGCTTTTTCGGGGTTCTTGCATAACCCTGGATGATCTAGGGAATTGGTTAACATCGGCTACATGCCGAGGTGGCCCACACTGCGATGTTTCCCTTTTCTGAAAACAAATTTAAAATAAAGGGCAGAATCGTCTTTTCGCAATTTAGCGACACCCCTAGGGTTAGCTTGACAGAAACACTACAGTATCAAGATAAGGACGGGCTACCTATTCAGGTACAGGTTTATCTGCGAAACCTTTTCTTATCCACTGATGAGTTTCTATCATCCTATCGTAGACTCAAGTAACTAAAACGGTTATCTCTATCACAAAACATGCAAAATGCTGATTAACTTTTACTCGACCTAACCAAACACTAGACAATGGTTAGGAGGAACTCTAGGTTCCAAATATAGAGTCAAAATATGAGTTTGGCGAATTTAGTGGAATTTCAGTGTTACAATATAGAACAACTGTAAAAGCAATCCACACACATGAGATTTGACTCTATTTGTCAAGTTTTCAAAGCAAATCCGAATGCAAAACGTTTTGCACGATTGCTTGTTTAGCATATGGCATTTGCTTGCAAAATACCCCTGGGTTAATAACTTATTAATCCACGTAAACTCAACAATAACAAACACATTGTCTGTAATCTGCATGTTGTTTGTTACTTTCTGCTCTTGGTTGTCCATGTGAGTCGAGCCCGGCCCACGGGACGCATTGTACTTAGAGTCCAACGCCCTAACCATCAGTCACGGGGTCCAACGTCCCATTCACTGAGAGTGCATATTGAATTTCAGTTTTCGATTTTTCCATGAACTCACGGTGAGTCGGAGCGGAATAATAACCGAACGCGAATCGATTGGGATTCGACCATTTGCTATTTGTAATTTATTGTTTTTGAGAGCATTGTAAGGATTTTATCTTGTACATTCATTCTGTAAGAATTCCAGTCGGTGAGCGAACGGTTTGAGAGTCAAATTAATTGAATCGGTCCAATGTTTGCTCAGACAAGAGTAATTCCAAGATTTCGCGGTTCTGGTCCACGCAGGAATTCAAACCATCATGGTTTGATGAACTGTAATACAAGATAGTGAACCAATTCCCCGACATACGGGTTTACTTCTCTCTCGGCTACTCAGCCGCATCATTTAGTTCATCGAATTCTCGCTGTCAAAACGTATAAGTTGAGTACAGCTTAATCCACGCGATAAATAATTAAAACAGGCAAGCCTAGCAAGTTAGAGTACCGAAAGGGCGTGCGAGATGTAGGACCGCACGTAACATGAACCCCCGAACTTGGACTTTCTGGTTCCGCACAGACCAATGCCTTAGCAAAACTAGGTGTTTCATACCTTTAGACTAAGGTAACTTACTGGCCCTCGACTTTCGGGTAGTAAAATGGTAAGTGACGACTCCTTCTCACTCGTGTCCGTCATGCATCCCCGGGAAGGTGGACACTCCTAAACCGCGCAATCCAAAAGCGCGCATGCGGACCTCGACGAGTGTCCACATTCAGGTCTGTACAAGGCCGAGAGCTTCTCGAGCCATTTTAGGTCACATGTATTTTGCAAAAACGAGACCGCACAATGCAGGCCACCTCGACCTATAACCGATGTCGACCGATCCCCTGGATCCTCCAAGGTTTTGTGAAAACCTTGAGGGAGTCAAAAGACCGATCTATCTGCCCAAAAGTGGTCTAAGAAGAACTTCCGCATTCTGACCTGAGCCGCCTGAAATCAGGCAAGGACATAGTTAGGACACACAAGTCCTTCCTAGACATCCATGCTGCTCGGACCACACGTCTCGGTAGTTTGTTAAAATATGAGTTTTGAAAAGGGCACGATTACCAGGTCGCAACTTATCGACTCGGTTATTGATTATTAGCCAATTCGTGCAAGTTATCAGGAAGCCCAGCGTATTAATTAATTGAATGGAACGTCCCGATTGTCCCCCGTGTGGAATTTATTAATTTATAGTATTGTCGAATGCTTTCGATTTGTGGATTTTGGATCGTCTGGTCAATCATGGGTTGATCGCCTGAATAGAATTCTAATTCTCAATCGTCTTAAACTAATGGAACCAATTTGTGACACGAGGGTCGAGACGAGTCCTTGAAGACCAAGAGGGCCCGGGCAATGATGGCCGACACTCCCTTGGACCCTCGCAGGCCCCAGACGGTCCCCGATACACAAATCCATGTAAATTACTCTATGTTAACACGTTAAAAGTGTGACTAATCTTCAAGTTAATGTCGGGACAAGAAACAAAATTACACACAATTCGAGAAACGAAGTTAAATGGGGATAAGGAGGCTGCCACTTGACCCGAGATGGGTCAAGGGCTCTCGGTCATTTCCCCTTGGGAATGGCCGAGAGGCCATTTGACTCGACTCCAGTTTCGTGTAGTCTCATCGCCACGATTTTAATCATTTCTCGCATGTTTCAATCATCAAACACGACAATAACAACACAAACATGCATAAAATGCGATATTAATCGAAATCGATAAAACGGCACTGGCGCGGGAAATGGAAAAACATAAAAACACAAGAAACGGCTAAGATCGAGAGGAGGCCGCCACGGGCTCGAGAGAACCAAAGGGACTCTCAGCCACCTCCATTAAGGTAGGGCCAAGAGCTTTAATGGCTCTTTCGAACCATGACGTTCTCCTTGACTCCGATTTTAGCCTTTCTCGTCAAGCTAACACGTAATATATCATTAAATAATCATGTAAGCAAACTACAAACGTTCTAAACGAAATATGCATTAAGTCGATCGAGAATAGCCTTATCACCCCCACAAAACTCAGAAACTAAAAGTACTAACTCCTCTAAAGGGTTTGAGGATGTTATACCTCGCCTTGGAGGTAGAAACAAGCCAGAAAAGGGCTGGAAGGAGCTGCTACCGTTCAACATAGTGCTGGACAGAAAAGTGAACCGTGAGGGAGCTCTCAAGCTCTCCATGGTGGCTATGGAGATGCGGTTGCTAGGGTTGCTCCGGGCGGGGCTCCTGACCTATAAAATAGAGTAAAAGAGAGGGAAAACGAAAGAGAAGAGGCATGCTGGAGGGTTGGTCGGTGATGGTGTTTAGTGAAGCTCCAAACCGAGAATTAAGCTCAAGTGTGACACGCCGATGAATGAGAGTTTGGGCTCTTGGTCCATGACACTCCTAGCCATGGGAAGAGTGTGAGCCGCCGGTGGTTCTCCACCAGATGTGGGCACGACTCACTAAAGTCGTGGAGGAAAAAAACTCATTGAAAAATTGGGAAAGCTTGAAGGAGATGCCACTGTATAGAGCTGGAACGGGATGCTAGAGGTCTCAAATGGAGAAATGGACATCGCCAATGGACTCGGGAGGTCGAATATGGGGGTGTATATAGTTTGCTTGAAGTCCAGGTTGAGTCGGGAAGCGTCTTCAGAAAATCGAGAAAACTCGAGGGAAGTGCGGCTATTGCTCAAGGGCTGGAATGGGCTATAGATGACCTCAAATGCTAAAACTACCCTCACCAATGGACTCAGAGGTCAAAAACAAGGGGCATACGTAGTTTGTTTGAAGTTCGGGTTGGGTCCGGAGGCAGTCAACAGAAAATCGGGTGATTTTGGCTTGTTTTGGCCTTCGGGAGTGGCTGCTGGTATGTTGGCCGAAAATGGGATTTTAGAGGGAGTTTGAGAGTGTTTGTGGAGTTACGAGAGAATGAGAGTCAGAGAGAGAAGTTGATAGTTGAAGAATAGAGGAAGAACGGTAGTTGAAATGGGTAAATTGAAGAAGATGATAAATAGGAAATGGTGACATATTGGATGGTGATTGGAGGAGAGGATGGGTAGATAGAATGTATATGTATGAAGAGGTGTACGAGAGTTGATGGAAGAAGAGGATGAGTGGATGAGAGATGTGTGTATGTGTATGTATGTATGGGGGTAGGGTAAGAGGAAGAAAGTGGATGGTCATTGATTAGAAGGAGATTTTGATGAGTTGAGATTAGAGGAGACGAGATTGTAAGAGGATAGGATGTTGAGGATGGATGGATGGCAAGAGTATGTATATGTGGGATGTATATAGGTGTATAAGAGTGGATGAGAGAAACCTGGGCGATTGTGCAGTCCGAACTGAGAAAATCTCCCTGGCTCTTGAGGTCACTAGGATTGGTCAGTTCCGTCCTCGGGCATTAACATTTCGCCGAAAAGGTCTTCAATTCTAGATTACCGTTGAAAGGGACTCTTTTTTCAGACTCGGAAGGCAGTCGAGAGACCTTAATGACCTGTTCAGTCAGATCTGATGTGACCTCCCTAGTCCTTGGTCTCCCTAGGATTGGCTTAGCCTAATCTCGGATGTCAACATTTTACCAAAGAGGTTTCTGATTCTAGATTCTCGTTGAAATGGGCCCTTTCTTCTACTCGGGAGTCATTCAGGAGGCTGAAATGACTTCGGGAGAGCAGTCTGAAGTGAGACCCATTGTCATCACCCCATTTTGACTCACCATTCCAAACAACGATATCAGCAATGGTCCAAACCATGACTTGAGCAGGAATACAAAAAAAAGCTCGACAGAGCAAGAAATCGTTATTCATCCTCAAGTTAGCCAAATCAAGTGGATGACATGCGCAACCAACAGAAGGACTCCAAGGGTCACTAAAAGGCAACAAAGTGACTAGAGAGCTCAACAACGTCCAAAACTGGCATTTTCAGTATATCACATAGACAGTCTTATTTTCTGATAGTTCGCTCGACCATCGGAAGATAGCCAATATTGGATCCCAAAAAACCACTCCAATGCCAAACAGATTAAAAGTATCTTCAAACACATTTTGCGAATCATATGATCTATACAGAACAACTTTCTGTATACAAACAACTTTTTAGTGGAAGTCCAAAAATGCCGGTTTCCCGGAGAAAAGTCAATTCCAAATGTTAGATACGGCCATGCCCCACAAGCATACAGAGCATGAGCAGTGCTTCAGATTGTCTCTTGGAAGCCACACAGACACTTCAAATGACTTCCAAATGACAAAATGGGCATACCCCTCTTCGGAAATGCATAGCCGGAAACTAGTCTAACGAAATTACGGCAAACGAAGTTCGTACTGCATTGCCCTGAAAAACCTTCTCAGCTTCCCGAGTAACCTCAGATGAGCAGAAAAAAACCATTTTCAATGGAAATTCATATCTGGAGGTCCTCTTTGGGGAAATTTGACGCCGGATGCCTACTTTACACAGTGCTAGCCTTCCCAAGGCTCAATGTGGAATCGTCGGAATGAATCACACAACTCATCTATACCTCCCAAGCGTTGCTTTAAAGGTCTCAAATACACTTTTCAAGTCCATAGAGGTCTGATCTCGACAAACAGAGATCACAGTGGTCTCTGGAACGCCCAGGTAACTCAGAAAGCAATTTGAGAAATCCAGTTTCGGCCTCCTAGAACGTCTCCGGCTCCACATTTGCATTACCGGCTTAAGGGTCAATTGTTCACGTTGTCTGAAAATTTATGTCAAAATGACCGACGTGAGATGAAAATTCAAGATATACTGTCAGAAGCGGTTAACTTCACTCTGGTCACTTGAAACGAGCAAAACCGGCTTCCGAGCCTCGTATGTACCTGAAGCATTTTTTCACGAAAAGTGTCATTCTTGGGTTCATTAAATCCGTTTTCTCGCGTATGTCGACAATTCGACATTCGATTAAACTATGAGCTTCAAATACGCTACCGATTAAGACCCGAGCTTTCTCCCGGTTTCTCCTCATGAGCCATGGGACCCACGAGCTACCCAAGATCGGCCACCTCATTGCCCAAAACCGCCCCTCTCCCTTGGCTTCTTCCTCCAAGGCAACTTGCATTTGTCTTTCACTTTAAAATATCTAAGTGTTTGAAGACAACACTCCAAGCTCATCAATGCTCTTATCTCTTCTTCATTAATGCAATGGAAGAAGATAAGGCTTGATATTTTCCTAAGCTAACCGCCCAAGCCTAATCCAAGAGGCTAATTGCACTTTGCTTCCTTTAATTGTCATTAAGCTTAACCTATATATATCCTTTAAGTCATTAACTTCATCACTTTTCATACACACACATTCTCACTAGCTTTCTTCTTCTAGGAATGCTCTCATTTCCTCCTTAGCTCCAACAACAAAACCGCAACCCAAAACAAGCAAAAGCCAAGCCAAAACCCTTAGAGTTTAAGTCGGAATCCATGGCGGTTACTATTCCGACTTAGATCCAAAAATTCCCAAACTCCATGGGCCACATGTTTTGGACTCAAGGAGTTCATTTCTGAACTCATAATTTTGATTTGAAGTGGTTTGCTCATCATTTCGAGTCATTTTCATCATTTCAGGTTCGGATCGTGCTCTCGAGTGAACAGTGCACCCGTCACTGCACGCTAGCGTCCGTCACCGAGCGTCCCACGCCTATCACCACGCTCGTCACCGCGCGTCCCAGAGCGCACGCCGTCTGCGTCTGTGCGCCCGTACGCCCCACACATCCCTTGCATGCATGCGCATGCACGTCCGGACGTCCGTTGATGACCAGCGCGCCTGCTTGCGCCCGTCCGCGTGTGCCTGCCTGCTCCAGCGCCTGCCTGAACGCTTGACCGTGCACCTAAGCTCCCTGCCCCGCGCCCAAGCTCTCTGTCGCGCCTATGCACGCCCGTGCAGATCCAGCCGCGCGCTCTAGCTTGTTCGAATGTGTGTCCCACGCACCCGAACGCTCTTTCGAGAGTTCCACCGATTCACCCGACTCTCGAACATTTCCCCGACTCTTTCCTCGTATCCCGAGGCTAGGTAAAACATTCTTGACTCAGAGGAGTTAGGGCTTTTTACATTTATTGCGTGTTTATGGAGTTATATGTTGTATCAAGCATGCTCACTTGTAAGATTACATTTTTATGCACTTTCCATGTCATATCATGCACGTTTATCCTTGATTTACGTGTTAGCATGTCAGGAAACACTTGGATTGTATTTGGGAAGAACATCTCGACCCGGGAAAGGCAAAGAGCTCACGGGTTACCCTCCTAGAAAGGTGACCGAATGTTCTTTTGCTCTTTTCGGGCAAGGAACGATCTTCTTAACCCGATCCAAGTTCAATTCCCGAATTTCCTCGTGCTTTCCTACGTGCATGAAGTCGGTATTGTTTTATCGATTCCTTAAATAATATGTTTGTTTATGTTTGCATGTTTGAATGTGTTATTTAAATCATGGCAATACCGACTTTCGTTTAATCGTGTCATTTATCGTGTTTGTTGCTTGAGCATGCGAGAAATGATTCGAAACGAGATTGGGAAACCTCGTGGAACCCTATTTGGGCCATGGGATCTCTCAGTTTTCTCCAAGGAAAAGTGGCCAAGAGTCTCATAGACTCGTACGGGTTGCATGAGGCTTCCTCTCCCCGTTTTGATTCCGTTATCGGATTTCGTGTAATTCGCAATTTTAATAACATCACAAACATCGCATTGAAAACGTCTTTTTTAAGCAATATGCATGGATTCATAATTCGAAGACCCTTTCGGGCCTATTAGGACTCGAGGATGTGTTTGGTCTTTCTTGACCGAATCATCCTCGGCCTTTCTTGACTCGTCTTGGTCCCCAATGCGCGAATCGTTTTCATAATTAATGCATTCAGCAATAACTTTAAGCATTAATTTCACGAACGAGTTAATCGGGACGCTTACGCAGTTAATTCATTCAACTTTAAGCAACTTTGCACGAACTAGACATTAATTTGTAACTCGCGTCGACGAATTACAAAATGGTGTTAGTGCCCTTTTCAAAACCCTCATACTTTCCAATCCATATTGTGTTGCTTCCCTTTTCTAAAAACAAATCTTCAAATCAAGGGCAAGAACATCATTTTATGATTTGGCACCATCCTAGCATAGTTATTGTTCTAGTCGGGTATTTTGTATCAAAACATGATCACCTGACTAATCTCTTCATTTGATCTAACCAAACGCTAGAAATGGTTAGGTGGAACTCTAGGTTCCAAATCTAGAGTCAAAATATGAGTTGGGTTAATTCAGTGGTAATTCAGTGACACGATATAGAACCACTGTAAAAACAATCCACAAAACACGAGACTTAATTACGGACATCCGATATATCAGGTTCTCAAACCAAAGCCGAATGCTAAAACATTAGCACGCGCTTGTTTGTCTAAGGTAACATTAGCATGCCAAAATACCCCGGATTAACAACTTGTTAAAACACGTACACTTGACAATAACAAGCACGTTGTCTGTTATTAACATGTTGCGTGTTATCTTCTGCATTTGTTTGTCATGCGGGTCGAGCCTGACCCATAGGACGCATTACACTGAGGGTTCAACGCCCTAACCATCGATCACAGGGTCCAACGCCCTAATCATCACTCAAAGGATCCAATGCCCTAATCATCACTTACAAGGTCCAACGCCCTATTCAATGAGAGGGCATATTGAGTTTCAGAGCGCATATTGAGTTTCAGTTCTTCAATTTTTCCCTAAACTCACGGTGAGTTGGAGCGGAATAATAACCGAACGTGAGTCGACTGGAATTCGACCATTTGTAATTTGTATTTATTGTTTTCAAGAGCATTACAAGTATTTTATTTTGTACATTCATTCTGTAAGAATTCCAGTCGGTGAGCAAACGGTCCGAGAGTCGAATTAATCGAATTGGTCTAATGCTTGCCCAAAAAAAAGTAAATCCGAGATCTCACGGTTCTGGTTCACACAGGAATTCAACCTCCGTGGTTTGATGAACTGTAACGCAAGATTGTGAACCACTTCCCCGACACACGGGTTTACTTCTCTCTCGGTTTCTTGACCGACATCGTTTAATTCATTGAATTTTCGGTGTCAAAACGTGCAAGCCGAGTGCAACTTAACTCATGCGATAAATAATAAAACATGCAAGCCTAGCAAACCAGAGTACCGAAAGGGCATGCGGGATATAGGCCTGCACGTAACATGAACCCACTAACTCGGACTTTCCGATTCCGCATAGATCAATGCCTTAACAACAACTAGGTGTTCCATACCCCTAGACCTGGGTAACTTATCAGCCCTCGACCTTCGGGTCGTAAAATAATAAGTGGCAACTCCTTCTCACGCGTCCCACGAAAGGTGGACACTCCCAAGCCGTGCGATCCAAAAGCGCGCAATGCGGGCCCTGACGAGAGCCCACATTTGGTTCCGTACAGCTTGGCGACTCCACTGGGGACATACTTAATGGGTTTGGGCTCGATCCCGTTTGCTTGCTTGCACGTTCATTTACCGCTTTCTGCAACTTTCCTCGCTTATCTACTTTACGCACTTTTATTTAAGCACTTGCATTGCATATCACACTAGCTCTCAGTACCTATGGGTCGCGTCCTACGACCAATGATAGGAACACAGGTTAGACAGGCATTCGAAGTAGGGGTACGGCGCACGGTTTGACTGTCGTGTAGGCCTTGAAAAGAATCTCGCTCGATTTCAAGGAATTGACACCCTTGAATCAGGGGCCCCCATCCCTAGTTAGTTGTTATCCCGGTATCACCTAAACCGTGCATAAACAAGGACCGTCATGCTGGACCAAAATTGCCTTCATGCCGACAATCGACCCCAAAGTTGAGTCTTTGAATCGGCCTGTAGATTTCTTTTTTGGCCGGCCTTTTGTTGTTTTCACTTAATGAGTGTTGTACAATGTAAAGTATTCGTGTCATGGTTTACTTTCCTGCACTGCATGCATATTTTCAAAACAACCTAGGACATTGCATCAGTTTGATTCTAAACATTAAACCAACACACTTTCCATTTAGGTAAGGATGGACCGCTTGTATCCCTATCTTAGGCTCGATGTCATCGTTACACCAGCCGCGGATATTACTCACCTGTAGAGAACCTTTTGCCTAGTTGATCGCGCATTCCTCCGGCTCATCATAGGAGATTTACCGCTACTTGCCGATTCTCCCATTGATTGGACCTTACTCAAGACCGCTATCAGTTTTTGGGACACTCAGCGGGCCGTATTCAACTTTCAGGGGACAGAGTTAGCTCCTACGGTAGAGGAATATGCAGCACTCATTCAGCGGCCCATGCCGACTCGTGACATCGTGGTGCCTAACCAGTTTGCCACGATACATAGTAGACTTGCCATCTTGTTAGGTCTCCGCGACGAAGAAATTCGTCGTGAGCTTCAGCACGGATGGGATCATAGCATTAGGACGGAATGGCTTGTAGACTTCATATACGTCCCTTCTCTTAATGCCACGGGGGAATCCTATCAGCGCGACGCTTGTCACGGGTTCCTTCTGCTCATCTTCGGGACTATTCTGCTCCCGTACTCGTCGAACCTCATAGACGGGGCGCTTGCCCAAGTCATCCTCCAAGTGATAGGAGGCCATAGTTATGTTGAAGCCGTCTTGGCTGAGACCATACGGTCTCTTGACTATGTACGAGAGGTTCGACGTGGTACAATGAGAGGAGCTCCTTGCACACATCAGACCGTTCTGTTCATCCCACCCTTTTTCCTGCATCACCGACGAGTGCTCACTTATCATTCGTCTACTATATGTATTTCGGCCTTTCGATCGTGACTACACCGATTGAAGACAATTTATGGAAGGCCTCACACCAACACAGTTTCTATGGGCTGCTCGCTGGAATCTCGGCGGTCCCATGACCATTAGATGTCCTTCAGTTATAGGACTTCCCTTGATTAGTCATTTGGGGAGCACACTTATCTTTCCAGGCCGAGTCATCAGACAACTCGACGGCCACACCGGCTCACATGGGCAGACACTACAGGTTCACTCCCTGACAAGTTTCTACAAGTTCGAGAGATTCGACGCTTGTGGAGCACGCACATTGTTCGTGAGCTTTATTTCTCGGAGTATCCCGCTGACAAGGAGCGGACTTTCTTAGCTACCGTAGCGTACGTGGCGCAATTTCATCCATAGGGACTCGCACCTGTTTTTCATCTTCGCATGGCTCAGATTCCGCGGGCACCGCAGGTAGACATTCCAGACGCAGAGAGTTTCGTCCAAGGAGCTATCTGCACAGAGTTGCAAACCATCAGGGAGGAGCAAGATCGACTCCTCTGCAAACTTGTGGATATGTGTTCAAAGCTCACTGGCCACAGAGAGCTTCAGAGCGAGTTAGCTCAGATTTGCGCACGCATAGCAAGCCAAGACAGGGAGATAGCGCATTTGAGCGCTATGCTAGACCGAGCGCGGGCGAAAGCGTGCAAAGTCTCCCATCCTTAGGTTTAGCAGTAGACAGTGCCCTTTTGCCCCGCTCGAACCTACATAATGCTCACTCAATGCTCGGGCGTAGTGTCAATTTAATGTTTACGTTCCTTCTTTTAAAAATAGACTATCTTTGTAAAATATGGAGCTTGAATCAAACTTATGCAGTGACATTAGTACTTTCAAAACTCATGCATTGCATACATTCTATACATTTCATCGTGTGCTTCACATACTAGTTGATCGACAACAACCGCACTTACACACTTATGGACACAGGTACTAACAACTGGCGTCGCATCGATACCCTACTCAAGCGCGTGTAAGGATGGTAGAAGAACAGCAACCCCTCATTTTCGAACAAGAGACTTCACCAATGCTGACTCATTCTCAAACACCACCGACTCAAGCTATGCCACCTGCCATACTCGTGGGCATATCCACCGCACATTCAGGCGTCCCTATCGGACGCCCTCTACCTACCAGTAGCACAGACGGCATCCAATTTCGTCGAGTCCACACGTTTCACGGCGCTAGAAGGGATGGTCAATCAGTTGGCGACCAACATGGCCACCAACATGATAGAGCTCAAGGCCATGCTCAGATATTAGAATCGGGCATCATCGAGCTTTACTTTGCCTCCGGAGCGCAAGCCACCTGTAGATCCGAATCCGGTCATTCCTCCGATCTATGTTACAGATTGTGAGGACATAGCTTTCTCTACAATGACACATGCACCGGTGGTCCATCCGATCAGTGATCCCCTACCGCCACCACCCGCTCCTAAAGCGGTTCTTCTACCACTAGCAGCTTTCTTATCCATGGACTCAACCATGCATGCTTTGCCACCGCTAGCTATACCCCCTCAACTCCCAATCTACACTGTTCCACCATCGACAGTTCCTTTGGTCACAATGGCTCAGGTTCCTGTTTCCACTATGGACCATTTCCCTTTCTAAGCTCCACAACCCCAAGTAAACTTTTCCTACCCAGCTCCACCACCTCTAAACATTCCTCACACTGAATCGGGCACGCCTACTCAAGCCGCCCCTGCAGCTCCATTGAAAAATTTTCTCCCGGAAGCAGAGACTGAGCAGGAGAAAAGAATCAAGAAAATGGAGGAAACTATCAGAGCCCTCCAAGCGGGCAATTCCCATTTCGATTACAATGATAATGACTGGAATCTATTTCCGGGCATGCGGCTGCCCCCCAAGATCAAGATTCCATATTTCAAAAGATACGACGGGACCAAAGACCCTCGAAATCATCTCCGGCATTATCAGAGCAAGATGCTCCCATACTGAGATTACGAGGAATTTGTCATTCAGACTTTCCAGAATAGTCTTACTGGACCAGCACTAGATTGGTTCATGACTCTGAAAGCCGGTGACATCCCCACGTGGACAAATCTCTACCAGAAATTCCTTTACCAGTATCGGTTCTCCGCAGAGACGCCCCCTACTCTTCTCGACCTCAGCATGTCGGAGATGAAAGAGAATCAGACTTTTGATGCATATGCAACAGAATGGAGGGGAAAAGCGGCTAAGCATATTCCTCCAATCACTGAGCGACAGCAAGTTCAGCTGTTTCACTTCACGCTCAGGGGAGCATATTACTCACATCTCTTGGCTCATACCTCCTCCTTTTCAGAACTGATTGAAGCAGGAAAGTAGCTTGACGTGGGCGTCAAGTTGGGGAGAATTAAAGGCTCGTCGAAGAAGAAAGACGGAGAATCGTTGAAGAAGCAAACTGCCGGAACGTCCAGGAAAGGCAAGGATGCGACCATCGACACCGTCAATCCAGTACGTTAAAACCCGCAGCAGTTTTCAGAAGACTGCACCACTTCATCGCAGATTTCTCAGGCATATGCATATCCTATGCATTACACGGAGGCCTACCAAGCACAACAAGCCTACCCTTTGGCCCCACCGCTTGTCATCCAACTACAGCCACCACAATAACTCGCCCCAGTTCAAAACAGAATCCCAGCTTCGAGACCTCCTCAGTCGGCGTATCAAACTTCAGTTCCACAAGCTCAGCAGAGCAATGTTGCCCCCACCGCGACAGCACAAGCAATATACACCACTACCAGCTCCTCCGTCTCATATATACCGGCAGCTCCTAGCAGGCAACAGGATCCGGTCGGAGGCACCTCATCCCAATTTTGATACAATAGCATAGAATCAAAATTTGCGTTGTGAATTTTATCAGGGTGCTCCAGGTCACACCACTAACAATTGCTGGAAACTCCGACAGAAGATACAAGAGATGATTGATACGAAACAAATCTCCTTCAATGAGGTCAAACTGCCGAATGTGCGCGCGAATCCTCTTCCTGATCATCGATCAAATTCAAGACCTTCCGTCAACATGATTAGCATAGCAACTATCGGAGAGGAGGAGGATCTCCAGGAAACTCCAATCCCATTCATCATCGACTATGCTCCGACAGAAGTCGCAGTTACATACACCCCGTTCGTCATCGAGGTTCCTGCAAAGGAGCCATATCAGGACCGGCGAGTTCCCTGGGATTACGGAGGTGAGGTTGCTAACATGGAGCACGAAATGAGCGCGATGGGCATCACGCGCTCAAGACGAGTTTATCAGGGCCCAAAGCTTACAAATACAAAGCAGACCCCTGCTACTGCATTCTCAACCACTCTAGAAGCTGCTCCAGCTCCTTCAAAGAAGGTCACTGACCAAGAAGCCGAAGCTTTCATGAAGGTGATTAAAGCGAGTGAATACAAGGTGGTGGAGCAAATGGGCAAGTCGCCCGCTCATATTTCGCTCCTTGCCTTTCTTCTAAACTCCGAGCCGCATCGTGATGCTCTATTGAAAGTCCTCATTGCTACACAAGTTCCGAAGGAGACTACACCGGACAAGATCAAGGAGACTGTCAATTCCATCTTCTCGAATCAGATCTCCTTTGCCGATAATGAGCTTCCATCTGAAGGTCAGGGACACTTGCGGGCACTACATATAGTTTGCAAGTGCAATGATCACATCGTTGGTCGAGTCATGATCGACAACGGCTCTACTCTCAACGTTTGCCCCGTCTCCACGCTAAAATAGATGAACGTGGACATAAGCCGCATTCGTGCTAGCAAGACCACTATCCGAGCCTTCGCATTATTGGGAAGGTTCTGCTGAAGAACGACTATATCCCCGTAACTGGACTCGAGGCACACGCACAAGGAATCCTCCGACCAATCGAAATGGAGGAATACCGTAATAAGAGGGGACTTGGTTTTCGCCCCTCCTGTCATGAGATCGTGCAGGCTCGCCGTGGAAAGCATCTCCACCGTCTCACTGCACATTACGGAAAGTTCTCTAGGGGCATTCCGATTCCACCGCTCTCGCAGTTTTTCCCTGCACCACCGATGGTCATGGGAGGCATTTTCGACAGCCCAATCACTGAATCAGATGACTTCTCTTCGGATACAGTTGAAGCGTTCTTGGCTCTGCCAGCCATATATGCCATCACTGAGGAGACATCTTTCGGGGTTCATATCCGCCCTGCACGAGAGGATGAAGAGCTTGCTAATTGGACCGCAGTCCCGCTCTACTCGGCCATGGTAGCCGATGTGTAAGACGGTTTTTGTACATAATGCTGCCTACATGTCGGCAATGCCATAAGCCACATGTCAGAAGAGGGGTTTTGTTATGGCTTGTTAATAGAATCCCCCATGCTTTCTCAATTTCTGCGTCTAAATTCTCTCTCTTGCTTTCCTTTCCAACAATTTTATTTCTAAAACAATTCACTTCCATTTCTAGGCTCCAATCGAATCCAAATCATGAATGCAACGATTCGAATTCATCCGAAACACACCTCGGAAAGTCCCTACCCATATACTTCGGGGAAGGACTCGACGAGGACGGTCACGTGCCCGAGATAGAGGAGAGTTTGCATCGTCTTGAAAACCACCAACTCACCTCAGTTGAGCCAACCGAAGAGATCAACACAAACACTACAGAAGAACCACGCACCCTCAGAATCGGAACGGGTCTTGAACCTACACAAAGATCTTGGATGATCGATTTCTTGATAGAGTATCAAGAGGTCTTTGCTTGGTCTTACGCCGACATGTCAGGCCTAGACCCTTCAATCGTAAAGCATTTCCTCCCACTCGACACTGAAAGATCTTCGCCCAAACGCCAACACTTACGGCGTCAACGAGCTGATCTTCTTCTCCGCATTAAGGAGAAGGTCATCAAGCAGGTGGATGCAGGATTCTTGGAGATATGCAATTACTCTGAATGGGTAGCGAACATCGTGCCAGTGCAAAAAAAGAATGGCAAAGTCAGAGTTTGCATCGACTACCGAGACCTCAACAGGGCCAGTCCTACAGATAACTCCCCGCTGCCCCATATCGACGTCTTGGTGGACAACACCGCACGTCACACGCAATTCTCCTTCATGGATGGCTTTTCTGGATACAATCAGATTCAGATGGCCGAAGAGGATAAAATCAAAATGACGTTCATCACGATGTGGGGAACGTTTTGCTACAAGGTCATGCCTTTTGGTCTCAAAAAGGCCGGGGCAACCTTCCAGCGGGCGATGGTCACTCTCTTTCATGACATGATGCATAAAGAGATAAAGGTCAACGTCGACGACATGATTGCTAAGTCCAAAGAAGGTGAAGATCATCTGGTCAACCTTAAGCGACTATTCGATCGTCTCAAAAAGTACAAGCTCCGACTCAACCCAGCAAAATGCACATTAGGTGTTAAGTGAAGCAAGTTGTTAGGGTTTGTAGTCAGTGAAAAGGGCATCGAGGTCGACCCCGACAAGGTCAAGGCGATCATGGAACTGCCCCCTCCATCGACAGTGCGCAAAGTAAGGAGCTTCCTAGGATGGCTAAATTACATTACGCGTTTCATTACAAATTTGACAGACAAATGCCAACCGCTCTTCCGCTTGCTTCGCAAAAATGCAGTGGTCGAATGGGATGACGAGTGTCAGAAAGCTTTTGATACAGTCAAGGCATATCTGGTTCAGCTGCCGGTGTTAGTCCCACCTTCACCGGATCGTCCTCTCATTCTCTACCTAACAATATGCCGACATGTTAGGGCAAAGGGACGATTCCTCTCACGCAGAGCGAGCAATTTACTATTTAAGCAAGAAATTCACTGAAGGGGAGTCTAACTACCCTGAAATAGAGAAAATGTGTTGCGCACTCGTATGGGGCATGCAAAAACTCCGGCAATACACTCTCTACCACACTGTTCACCTGCTATCAAAGATGGATCCTCTGAAGTATCTGCTCGGCAGTCCGTCCTCCATGAGGAACATAGAAAAATGGCGTTGCCAACTAAAGGAGTACAACATCGAGTACGTGTCGCGCACATCAGTAAAGGGCCAAGCAATAGCAGACCATCTAGCAGAGTTTCCAATTGATGATGACACACCAATCAACTCTGACTTTCCAGACGAAGGGATTCTCCAAGTAAATGATGAGGAGGAGGATCCTGGATGAAAGATGTACTTTGACAGCGCAGTTAATTCCACTGGGTCCGGTATTGGCACAGTGTTGATATCCCCTGAAGGACATCATTTCCCTGTTACAACGAAGATTAATTTCCCCTACACCAATAACATAGCCAAATACGAAGCATGTATCCTTGGCTTACAGATCGCAATCGATCTCAAAGTCAAGGAACTTGAAGTGTTTGGTAACTTTATGCTCACAATCTTTCAGATGCTCAAGCAGTGGAAGACGAAAGATCCAAAATTAGTGTCGTACCACGAGTATCTCGAAGAGCTAACAGAGAATTTCGAGAATGTCTCATTTACATATACACCACGCACGAAGAATCAGTTTGCGAATGCACTCGCAACGCTCGCGTCCATGGTGAGCATTATGTATCAAAATCTCATCGAGCCAATCAAGTTTGAGATTGCCAAGGGCCCTGCCCATTGCGACATGATCAAGGCTGTCGACGGCAAGCCTTGGTATGCAAACATCAAGCATTTACTACAAACTAGCCAATTCCCTGCATTCACTGATTGTCATGATCGGAGAACTCTCTGACGCATTGCAGTACACTTCTTCTTGAGCGATGAGACTCTCTACCGCCGCTCATTCGACGCCACACTACTTCAGTGTGTCAACGAAAATGAGGCACAACGGTTTATGGAAGAAGTGCACGAAGGAAATTGCGGGCCTCACATGAACGGGTTCATGCTTGCAAAGAAACTCGTGCGATTGGGCTACTTCTAGTCTACCATGGAGACTGACTGCGTCAAGCATGTCAGGCACTGTCACTACACGAATCATATCAAAGCACCACCCAACGAGCTGCATCCAATGGCAGCCCCATGGCCTTTTTCATTGTGGGGCATGGCTGTGATTGGTCCTATCAACCCCAAAGCATCCAATGGACACCTATTCATACTGGTAGCTATTGATTACTTCACTAAGTGGATCGGAGCTATCACCCTCGCGTCGGTGACCGCAAAAGCCGTGGCACGCTTCCTCAAACGCGACATCATTGCGCGGTACGGGGTCCATGCGACTTTTGTCACGGACAACGCCAAGAACTTGAACAACAAACTCATCGACGAGCTCTGTGCACAGTTCAACATCCAACATCGCAATTTCTCTCCGTATCGTCCACAAATGAACGGTACAGTAGAGGCAGTGAATAAGAACATAAAGAAAATCATCGAAAAAATGACGGTGAATTACAAAGACTGGCACGCGATGCTCCCGTTCTTGCTCTTAGCGTATCGGACTTCTATTCGCTCGTCTACCGGGGTAACCCCGTACTCTTTGGTTACAGCATGGAAGCAGTTCTTCCAGTTGAAGTGGAGATTCATTCCATGAGGATCCTTGCCAAGTCCAAGCTTCAGGAAGCAGAATGGGCTAAACAATGCTACGAATAGCTTAATCTCATTAACGAGAAGCAACTCACAGCACTTTGCCACGGTCAATGCTATCAGCAGAGAATGGTCCGAGCCTTCAACAAGAAAGTTCGTCCCCACGAGTTCAGCCCCGACAACCTCGTTTTGCGGAAGGTCTTGCACTTTGTCCCGGATTCTAGGGGCAAATTTGCTTACAAGTACGACGGTCCCTTCATAGAAGTCTTTGACGGAGGGGCAATCATCCTCAATGACATGGATGAAAACGAGAACGCTCTTCCGGTCAATGCTGATGCTCTTAAGAAATACTATCCTTGATGGTATTTATGTTACCCCACTGCGGGTGTTTTCTCAATGTACATTACATTTTATCTTTCTTCACATGTACAATCCCCAGTATTTTCAATTTGGCTCACTCACGTATTCCCTTCTTCAGTTCTTTCCCTTTCTCTGAACCCTTTTCTTTTGAGAGAAAAAGAATGAATTTCCCGTTAGGTTGATAACCTCTTTGAGGTGACCTAGGCAAAAGTTAGGGAATGAGGGGCACGGTTTAAAATTCCGCAAAGAGGAACCGTGGCAAAAGGAGAGCTTGAAACGAAATCCTCGCTAGGTTGAAAACCTCTTACAGGCGATCTAGGCAAAAGTTAGAGGAACCGAGAGGTGCGACCAGACCCGATCAGGGCGGTCTTAGCAAAAGGTGAGCTCTAAACAAGGGAAATGTCAAAATAAAAGACCTCGCTAAGTCGTCACGCGTCTTGCGACCTAGGCAAAAGTTAAGGGACCTTTGGCAGCTCGACCATGAAAAAACAGCTACACTCAGTGTGAAGCGACAACGAGTAGTGGTTTTGTAGTTTTCGACGCAAGCAAACTCTCCTTGACTCTCTAGCCATGAGACACGTTTCGACGTGCAGTCGAATCACTGTATCCTTGATTTGGAGGATCCCAAAGATCCCTCCCTTTACCTTTATGCAAATTCCACGGGTTATGCCCGTTCTACCAAAGGCTTTTCATTTCAAATCATACTCTTGAGGGACACGGCCACCCCTTCAAATGGTCATCAAGTCTAAATCCTCGAAGCATTATTACTAAGTCTTCTTTACACATCTCCATTATGACTGTACGGTAGGACTGACAACCATTGTTAGCTCCCATGTTTCCGTATGCAGGTATGAGGATGTAAACCCCAAAGGGTATCTTCTTTTGACGAATGCATGTCTGCCTCATGCCAAGAACTACAACTTCAATCCGAGAATAAATCTGCAAGATAGCATTTCATGCACTCAGTGGCATTGGAATCAGATGACAAACAACGAAATAGTCTGTTACAACATCGTCAGCGACGTTGACAAAAACAATGCTAAATGGAATTACAATGATTCCTTCCACACCTCCTACCATTCCCAAACACTTGCACTTACTCTATGTTTTGCACGTGCCTTGCAACTGTGTCGGGCCACCTCGCCTGTGCACATTTCCTTCATATTTCACAAATCCCCCGAGTCACCTCACTCGTGCCTTGCAATTGTGCCAGGCCACCTCGCCTGTACACATTTCTTTCATACTTCACAAATCCGCCGAGTCACTTCACTCCTGCCTTGCAACTGTGCTGGGCCACCTCGCCTGTGCACATTTCCTTCATACTTCGCAAATCTGCCGAGTCACCTCACTCGTGCCTTGCAACTGTGCCGAACCACCTCGCATGTGCACATTTCCTTCATACTTCACAAATCCGCCGAGTCACCTCACTCGTGCCTTGCAACTGTGCCGAGCCACCTCGCATGTACACATTTCCTTCATACTTCACAAATCCGCCAATTCACCTCACTCGTGCCTTGCAACTGTGCCGGACCACCTCGCCTGTGCACATTTCCTTCATACTTCACAAATCCGCCGAGTCACCTCACTCGTGCCTTGCAACTGTGCCAAGCCACCTCGCCTGTGCACATTTCGTCGAGTCACCTCACTTGTGCTCTTTACAAAAACTCCGTCGAGTCTCGCCCGTGCACCCCACAAGTCCATTAGGTAGGAGCCTGTGAACAAATGCAGTTCATTCGGTATGCGCCCCGTGCATATTGCAAAACTCCACCGGGCCTCGCCCGTGCACCCCGCAAGTCCATTGGGTAGGCACCTGTGAACAAATGCAGTTCATTCGATATGCCTTGCATATTGTAAAACTTCATCGGGCCTCGCCTGTGCACCCCGCAATCCACAGTGCAATGCGCCCGTGCATATTGCAACTTTACCGGGCCACCTCGCCCGTGCACATTTCATTTTATGCTTCGCAAATTAGCCGAGTCACCTCACTCGTGCTTCTTGCAACTTTACCGGCCACCTCGCTTGTGCACATTTCCTTTTATGCTTCGCAAATCAGCCGAGTCACCTCACTCGTGCTTCTTGCAACTTTACCGGGCCACCTCGCCTGTGCACATTTCTTTTTATGCTTCGCAAATCAGCCGAGTCACCTCACTCGTGCTTCTTGCAACTTTACCTGGCCACCTCGCCTGTGCACATTTCCTTTTATGCTTCCCAAATCAACCGAGTCACCTCACTCGTGCTTCTTGCAACTTTACCAGGCCACCTCGCCTATGCACATTTCCTCTTATGCTTCGCAAATTTACCGAGTCATCTCACTCGTACCCTACAATTGTGCCGGACCACCACACCCCTGCAGACTCTCTTTAAAACTTTACAATATTGCCGAGCCCCCTCGCTCGTGCTTCTTACAAATCCTTCGGGCCTGCTCGCCCATTCCTCTTTGCAAACTACTGGGCATGCATCCACTGTCTTTTACACCACCCTTTTCATTAAGCCTCGCTATTTCTTCACGCTTAACATGTATTTTGTCCATACACTTTCTTTTGCAGCGAAGTTTGCCTATGTCTCACTTCGTTTCCCTTTCTTTTGCACTAGTTACGATATTCCCCGCACATCCAAAAGATGAGAAGAGGAGTATAATCGGGGTGACATACTGATTATTATCAATCAAATGGGGTGCTTCTGAAGTCTTTGGCTGCATCTTCTACCCGAGCACGCAGTCAAATAGAGGCAAGCTGTCAGCACCCCATTTTGGCTCACCATTCCAAACAACAATATCAGCAATGGTCTAAACCATGACTTGAGCAGGAATACAGAAAAAGGCTCGACAGAGCTAGAAATCACTATTCATCCTCAAGTTAGCCAAATCAAGTGGATGACATGCGCAAGCAACAAAAGGACTCCAGGGGTCACCAAAAGGCAACAGAGTGACTAGAGAGCTCAACAACGTCCAAAACCGGCATTTTCAGTATATCACATTGGACCCCAAAAATCCACTCCAATGCCAAACAGATGAAAAGTGTCTTCAAACACATTTTGCGAATCATTTGATCTATATAGAACAACTTTTTGTATACAGACAACTTTTCAGTGAAAGTCAAAAAATATCGATTTCCCGAAGAAAAGTTAATTCCAAATGTTAGATACGGCCATGCCCCACAAGCATACAGAGCATGAGCAGTGCTTCATATTGTCTCTTGGAAGCCACACAGACACTTCCAATGACTTCCGAGTGACAAAACGAGCATACCCCTCTTCGAAAATGCATAACCGGAGACTAGTCTAACGGAATTACGGCAAACGAAGTTCGTACTGCATTGTCCTGAAAACACTAGCGGACATTTGCAATTGGGCATAACAAACAGTAAAAACCTTCTCAGTTTCCCGAGTAACTTCCGAGGAGTAGAAAAAGCCATTTTTAGTAGAAATTCATATCTACAGGTCTTCTTTGGGGAAACTTGACGTAGGATACCTACCTTACACAGTGCTAGCCTTCCCAAGGCTCAATGTGGAATCGTCGGAATGAATCACACAACTCATCTAGACCTCCCGAGTGTGGCTTTAATGGTCTTAGATACACTTTTCAAGTCCTTAGAGGTCCGATGTCGACAAACAGAGATCACAATGGTCTCCGAAACGCCTAAGTAACTCAGAAAACAATCTGAGAAATCCAATTTTGGCCTCCTAGGACGTTTCCTGCTTCACATTTGCATTACCGGCTTAAGGGTCAGTTGTTCACGTTGTTTGACAATTCATGTCAAAATGACCGACGTGAGATGCAAATACAAGATCTGCTGTCAGAAGCGGTTAACTTCGCTCTGGTCACCTGAAACGAGCAAAACCAATTTCCAAGCCTCATATGGACCCGAGGCATTTTTGCACGAAAAGTGCCATTCTTGGGCTCATTAAATCCATTTTCTCGCTTATGTCGACAATTCGACATTCGATTCGAACCACGAGTTTCGAATACGCGATCAATTGAGACCCGAGTTTTCTCCCAGTTTCTCCTCATGGGCAATGAGACCCACGGGCTGCCCAAGATCGGCCACCTCATTGCCTAAAACCGCCCCTCTCCCTTAACTTCTTCCTCCAAGGCAACTTGCATTTGTCTTCCACTTTAAAATATCAGCTCATCAATGCTTATCAATGCTCATATCTCTTCTTCATTAATGCAATGGAAGAAGATAAGGCTTGATATTTTCCTAAGCTAACCGCCCAAACCTAATCCAAGAGGCTAATGGCACTTTGCTTCCCTTAGTTGTCATTAAGCTTAGCCTATATATATCCTTTAAGTCATTAACTTAATCACTTTTCATACACACACATTCTCACTAGCTTTCTCCCTCTAGGAATGCTCTCATTTCCTCCCTAGCTCCAACAGAAAAACCGCAACCCAAAACAAGCAAAAGCCAAGCCAAAACCCTTAGAGTTTAAGTTGGAATCTATGGCGGTTACTATTCCGACTTAGATCCAGAAATTTCCAAACTCCATTGACCACATGTTTTGGACTCAAGGAGTTCATTTTTGAACTCAGAATTTTGATTTGAAGTGGTTTACTCATCATTTCGAGAAGTAAACTGGCAATTTCATCCCTGACTTACGCAAATTGCATCATCTGGGTCCCTGAAAAAAATGTTACATCGAATTCGTCCCTAGTCACATCGAAGTCGTCCCTGGTCACATCGAATTCGTCCCAAGTAACATCAAGTTCGTCCCTCGTCACATCAAATTCGTCACTGGCCACATCAAATTTGTCCGTGGACACATCGAATTCGTCCCTGGTAACATCAAGTTCATCCCTGGTCACATCAAGTTCGTCTCTGGGCACTTCGAATTCGTCCCTAGTCACATCAATTCGGTCCTCTGTCACATCAGTTTGGTCCTTGGTAACATCAAATCCATCCCACGGTCCTTTGCCGTTATAACTCCGCGAGAGGCCCAGATTGATGTGTATCAAAAAGGTCCTTATGTATCAAAAAGGTCCTTATGTTATGAACCAGGGACGAGAGGGAGTGATAAAAGAGGGGACAAAAAAAAGAGGGAATAAATTGAACAGTTACATAGAAGGACGATATTGATGAATACGATGTTTTCCGTCTAGTGTTAACGATAGATTTGATGGAGGGATGGATTTGATGTTACCGAGGACCAAATTGATGTGACTAGGGACGAATTCGATGTGCCCAGGGATGAACTTGATGTTACCAGGGATGAACTTGATGTTACTAGGGACGAATTTGATGTGTCCAATGACGAATTTAATGTGTCTAGAGACGAATTTGATGTGGCCAGGGACGAATTTGATGTGACGAGGGATGAACTTGATGTTACTAGGGACGAATTCGATGTGACCAGGGACGACTTCGATGTGACCAGGGACGAATTCGATGTAACATTTTTTCAGGGACCCAAATGATGCAATTTGCGTAAGCCAGGGACGAAATTGCCAGTTTACTCTCATTTCGAGTCATTTTCATCATTTCAGGTTCAGACTGTGCTCTCGGGTGAACAGTGCACCCGTCACCGCACACCAACGTCCGTCACCACGCGTCTCGCGCCCATCACAACGCTCGTCAATGAGTGTCCCAACGCGCGTGCCTGCGCCTGTCCGCGTCCGTGCTCCCGTGCGCCCCGTACGCCCCCTGCATTCATGCGCATGCACGTCTGGACGCCCGTTGATGACCAGCGCGCCTGGCCACACGCCCGCAAGCCAGACCGTGCGCCTGAGCTCCCTGCCTCGCGCCTGAACTCCTCGCCCCGCGCCTGAGCTCCCCGCTGCGCCTGTGCATGCCCGTGCACGTCCAACCGCACGCTCTAACTTGTCCGAACGTGCGTCCCACGTACCCGAACGCTCTTCCGAGAGTTCAACACTTCCCCGACTCTTTCCTCATATCCTGAGGCTAGGAAAAACATTCTCGACTTAGAGGAGTTAGGGTTTTTTACATTTATTGCGTGTTCATGGAGTTATACGGTGTATCAAGCATGCTCACTAGCAAGATTACATTTTTATGCACTTTCCATGCCATATCATGCACGTTTATCCTTGATTTACGTGTTAGCATGTTGGGAAACACTTGGATCGTAGTTGGGAAGATCATCCCGACCCGGGAAAGGCAAAGAGCTCACGGGTTACCCTCCTAGAGAGGTGACCGAATGCTCTTTTACTCTTTTTGGGCAAGGAACGATCTTCTTAACCCGATCCAAGTTCGATTCCCGAATTTCCTCGTGCTTTCCTACGTGCATGAAGTCGGTATTGTTTTATCGATTCCTTAAATAATATGTTTGTGCATGTTTGCATGTTTGAATGTATTATTTAAATCGTGGCAATACTGACTTTCGTTTAATCGTGTCATTTATCGTGTTTGTGACTTGAGCATGCGAGAAATTATTCGAAACGAGACGGGGAAACCTCGTGGAATCCTATTTGGGCCATGGGACCTCTCGGCTTTCTCCAAGGAGAAGTGGCCGAAAGCCTCATAGACTCATATAGGTTGCACGAGGCTTCCTCTCTCCATTTTGAGTCCGTTCTCGGATTTCGTGTAATTTGTAATTTCAATAACATCACAAACATCGCATTGAAAACGTCTCTTTTAAGCAATATGCATGGATTCACAATTCGGAGACCCTTTCAGGCCTATTAGGACTCGAGATGGTCTTTCTTGACCTGTCTTTGTCACCGATGCGCGAATCGTTTTCATAATTAATGCATTCGGTAATAACTTTAAGCATTAATATCACGAACGGGTTAATCGGGATGCTTACACAGTTAATTCATTCAACTTTAAATAACTTTGCACGAACTAGACATTAATTTGTAACTCGCATCGACGAATTACAAAATGGTGTTAGTGCCCTTTTCAAAATCCTCATACTTTCAAATCCATATTGTGTTGCTTCCCTTTTCTGAAAACAAATCTTCAAATCAAGGGCAAGAATATCATTTTATGATTTGGCGCCATCCTAGCATAGTTATGGTGCTAGTCGGGTATTTTGTATCAAAACATGATCACCTGACTAATCTCTTCATTCAATCTAACCAAACGCTAGAAATGGTTAGATGGAACTCTAGGTTCCAAATCTAGAGTCAAAGTACGAGTTGGGTTAATTAGTGGTAATTCAGTGACACGATACAGAACAACTGTAAAAACAATCCGCAAAACACGAGACTTGATTACGGACATCCGATATATCAGGTTCTCAAACCAAAGCCGAATGTTAAAACATTAGCACGCACTTGTTTGTCTAAGGTAGGATTTGCATGCCAAAATACTCCGGATTAATAACTTGTCAAAACACGTACACTTGACAATAACAAGCACCTTGTCTGTTATTAACATGTTGCGTGTTATCTTCTTCATTTGTTTGTCATGCGGGTCGAGCCTGACCCATAGGACACATTACACTCAGGGTTCAACGCCCTAACCATCGATCACAGGGTCCAACACCTTAATCATTACTCACAAGGTCCAACGCCTTATTTAATGAGAGCGCATATTGAGTTTCAGTTCTTCGGTTTTTCCCTAAACTTACGGTGAATTGGAGCAGAATAATAACCGAACGCGAGTCGACTGGAATTCGACCATTTGTAATTTGTATTTATTGTGTACGAGTGTATTGTAAGGATTTTATTTTGTACATTCATTCTATAAGAATTCCAGTCGGTGAGCGAACGGTCCGAGAGTCGAATTAATCGAATCGGTCTAATGCTTGCCCAAAGGAAAGTAAATCCAAGATCTCGCGGTTCTGGTTCACGCAGGAATTCAACCTCCGTGGTTTGATGAACTGTAATGCAAGATTGTGAACCACTTCCCTGACACACGGGTTTACTTTTCTCTTGGTTTCTTGACCAACATTGTTTAATTCATCGAATTTTCGATGTCAAAACATGCGAGCCGAGTGCAACTTAACTCATGCGGTAAATAATAAAACATGCAAGCCTAGTAAACTAGAGTACCGAAAGGGCGTGCGGGATATAGGCCCGCACGTAACATGAACCCCCGAACTCAAACTTTCCGGTTTCGCACAGATTAATGCCTTAACAAAAACTAGGTATTCCATACCCCTAGACCTGGGTAACTTATCCGCTCTCGACCTTCGGGTCGTAAAATGATAAGTGGCAACTCCTTCTCACTTGTGTCCGTCACGCGTCCCACGGAAGGTGGACACTCCCAAGCCGCGCGATCCAAAAGCGTGCAATGCTGGCCCCGACGAGAGTCCATATTCGGGTCCGTACACCCATGATCCTGAGAACCGCTGGGCCTGGTTAGACTTGACCTCGAGTGCCTTCAATTCGCCTGACGAGTCAGTGCTTGGGGAGCCTCGTTGGAAGCCATCTACGATAACTCGAGAGACCCTTGGCTTAAGCAGATGATTCAGGAAATATGCTCGAATGTGTTTTTTATCAGCTTGGCACTGTGAGGGATTTTTAGAGTGTCATATTGAATGCCTTATGATGGGCCGGTGAGCTGACTGTGAATAGTACTGTAGGAGTCGGTTTCTGCTAACCCGGGATCAAGCATTATCTGACTTCTTCGGTTGCTCTTTGGGACCCTGTAGGGAAACCCCGAGGTCTTTTCTATTGTCATGCCCCGAGGTCGTCTGGTTGGCCCTGTTGACTCGGTTATGAATAGTAACTCGGGGTTTGACGGGTTCTCTTCTTTTACAGTTCTAGGGTTATGACGAGAATCGCTATTGATATCTTTCACTGGAGCTGGTAGACCAAAACGAGGTGCTGACAGTATTAGTAACCACACATTACGATTTGCTTAATGATAAGTGTTCCAAGTGATATCACACATTCATTCTTTGCTCAACCATGAGTGCTCAAGTGATATCGATCATCACTAAAGAGTGGCATTAGTAACCACATACTCATGGTTTATTCAACAATGAATGCTCGAGAGTAGTATCAGTAACGATACACCCATAATTCGCTCAAAGATGAGTGCTCGAGTGATATTAGTTATCACTCGAGTGTGGTATCAATACCACACACTCATGGTTCGCTCAACCATGAGTGCTCGAATGATATCAATTATCACTCGAGAGTAGAATCAATAATCACAGACTCATACTTCGCTCAACGGTAAGTGTTCGAGTGATATCAATCATCACTCGAATGTAGTATCAATAACCACACACTCATGCTTTGCTCAACCCTGAGTGCTCGAGTGATATCAGTCATCATTCCATAGTGGCATTAGTGACCACACACTTATGCTTTGCTCGAGACGAGTGCTCAAGTGCTATCAGTCATCACTCAAGTGTGGTGTCAGTAACCTAACACCCACTCTTCACTCAGATGCTTGCCAAAGTGACGTCAATTATCACCCAATAGTGGTATTAGTAACCACACACTCAAGTTCATGCTTGGCTTATTCCCATCTTGCTGGAGCTAATGACTCGGTGGTATGAGTCACCACTCAAGCCTTTTGAGGAGGGTGGTACCAGTAATCACTCAAGTTTCTCTCGTTTCTCTTCAGCAATGATTAAGCAATATTACTGATCGCTTGTTCAAGGCAGTATTAGCTATGCTTCGCTTGGCATTATGGAATTTTTGTAGATAAAATTTACTTGAAGTATTGAGTAAAAGGAAATTCCATTAATTGAAATATATTTACGAGGGTGCAAAGGCCCAGATACAAGGAAATGGAAATTGGAAAGAAATTTTCAATTATTTTGAGAAAGGTCAAAGGTTGTCTTCACTTCGGGCTCTGCATCGTGAGGATGGTCGACCATCGCTTCTTCAGTGTGTAGAGCAAGATCTTGTACACCAGTGTCTTGAGGTGCTTTTAGTGTTAGGTTGATGACCTCAGTGGGAAGAGACTCAGGCTCGCCCATGGCAGCCTTGTTTGCATAATAGTGTGCGAAGGTCTCATACCTTTACATGAGGGTCATTCTTGTGAAGCTCCCATCTTATGCCTTTGGTCAGCTCCATGAGTGACTAGTCCAGATCCTTGGCATATTCCGCCACAGCTTTGTACTCCTTGACGGCTCTCGTGGTGGCATCATCCATCGCTTTCTTCTTCTCTTCCACAACCTTCGCTACAACCTCTTTCTTAGCATTGGAAACTGCCTTCACATATTTGGCGTGATGGTGTTGGATTTTCTCCCTCTCAGTCCTTCCTTAACTTCACCACCTCCGCTTCCAGCTCCTTGACCTAGTCCTTCAGTTGACCAAGTTCTGCCTCAGCAGCCTTACACAAAGTCTCATCATGGTTTGCGCTGGCCTTGTAACTCTCCTTGAGTTCCTTGGCTTTCTTGAGTTTGGTCAGGTCATAGAGATAACCGTTAAGTAGTTCATAACGGTTGTGAAAGGTCTGCATCATGAAGAAAGCAAATAAGATCAAACGAGAATTAAGTAAAAAGTGAAAGCGAAGAAAAACAGCAGAAATACTCACATAGGTCTCATCCAACAGATATGTATCCACGATCTGCTTGGGTATGAGGTGAAATAGATCCTTTCTATTCTGCCTGTCCTTAAGTAGGTAAATAAAGTCCAGCAACTGTGGTGGGACGCTGTAGTCATTGATGGAGGAGTCCTCCCTCATTGTCTAGCTGGCTTGGGGAATATAGAGGTGACAGGGACATTGGATGTTCTTTTGAGGCTGCTCAGTGACTGCCTCTGTCGCTTGGGGAGCGTTGTTTGTTGTTTTCCTCCTCTCTTCGCATCGCATTAGTGTTGGCTCTTCCTCATCTTCTTCTCCCTGAGGATTAACTTTCTCAGGGACTTCCTCCACCACAATTGGGGTGGAAGGAATAATACTCGTCTCCGTCCTCTTCTTCTTCTTCTTCTTCTTCTTCTTCTTCTTCTTCTTCTCAATTTGGCGAGGTGGTGGGAATAATACTCATTGGGTTCAACACTTTCCCTCCTCGATCTGGCAGGGGCGCTTCAATGAGGGTGCTTTGGGGGGTAGATGGTACCGTCCCTACAATGGATGTAGTAAGAGTACTCTCTTATCTAAGAAACACATAAACATTTTTCTTCTCTTAGATTTCTAAACTTGCATCTAGATTTTTGAAATAGTGTTCACGCTTCACTTCGAGTTCGCTGGAACGTTGCTGTTTGTGTTTCTGCTTTACTTGTTGCCGTTTTACCTTGGGAAACGATTGTCCACGTGACCTCAAGCACCCAGGGGGGACAATTCTATTTCGAGGGGTTTGTGTCTAACACAGAACTCGACTCTCTCATGTCTTCAGATCTTCCGATTTCGTCTTTGTATCGGTTTGAATTTCCAAGTTCTTATATTAGTGAAATTCATTTAATTTTATCGCATTCTATTTGTCTGAATTGCTATTCGAATTGTCGTTCAATTTTGTAACTTATTACGGCTAATTAATCTTACAATCTTGAAACAAAATCTCTATTTGAACAATTCGAATGGCATCAGGGAACGATGGGGATGCGACCAGCGGAAGCCAGACTACTGGCTCCGGCCCTGCTCTTATGTTGCCTAACCATTTGGTTAGCCAAAATGTGGTTGCTCCCTCAATGGTTCCTGTCAACCATGTCGAGAAAGAATAGCAAAAGATGCTATTATACCTCACAATTCTGAACCTTGCAAGGTTCTTGACTGAAAATGCTTCAACCCTATCTGTGGGAGAGTCAGATGTGCATGCTCTCAGTGCGGTTGACGCTTGGAAAAATTTCGACTATCTTTGCCAGAATTATATGATGAATAGTCTTCATGATTCCCTGTATAGTGTCTATCAGGGGTTTAAGACGGCAAAGGAGCTATGGGAATCCTTGGACCGTAAATATAAATAAAAGGATGCCGGTGCGAAGAAATTTCTCGTTGGACGGTTTCTCGATTTTAAAATGGTCGATTCAAGGACCGTAATGAGTCAAGTACAGGAATTTCAAGTGTTCTTGCATGAGATTCAGGTTGAGGGGATGGCTCTAAGTGAATCCTTCCAAGTAGTTGTTGTCATTGAAAAGCTGCCACCTTGTTGGAAGGATTTCAAGAATTATTTGAAGCATAAGCGAAAGGAAATGACAATGGAGGATCTTGTTGTCAAGCTTCGAATTGTAGAAGACAATAAGAACTTTGGAAAGGATCTCATCCTTCCTGCTACTGCTAAGGTAAATGTCATGGAGTAAGGGTAAAGCTTCAAGAACCGAAAAGGCAAGAAGAAGCTGGGTACGAATGGAGGAGTCTCCAAGCCCAAGTATCAAGGGAAATGCTTCAACTGTGACAAGAAAAGTCACAGATATGATGACTACAGGCTCCTAAAGAGGAAAAAGGACCATGAAGCAAACGTGATTAATGAGATGGCTCGAGATGTGGTAGACATCAACCTATCTGCTGTGGTTTCAGAGGTAAACCTCATTGGGTCCAACCTAAAGGAATAATGGCACTGCGTAATTTGAAAGTTCATCAAATAGATGTGAAAACAGCTTTCCCAAATAGAGATTTAGATGAAGAAATCTATATGGAACAACCCGATGGGTTCATGGCTCCAGGAAAAGAAATGAAAGTCTGTAAATTGGTCAAATCAATGTATGGGTTGAAATAAGCGCCAAAGCAGTGGCACGAAACAGCAACGCTCCAGCGAACTCGAAGTGAAGCGTGAACACTATCTCAAAAATCCGAATGCAAGTTCAGAAATCTAAGAGAAGAAAAATGTTTGTGTTTTTCTTAGATGAGAGAATTGTTGGATTTTATAGGCTAGGGGTTCAATGCTTCTATGATTATTCATGAATGCAATTCATATGATTATTCATGAATGCAATCCATATGAGTATTCATGAATGCAATCCATTCATCTCTTGTAACCACCACTTAAATATAATTCATTCCCACTTGAATGTAATATATTCCTCTATCTTTAAGAGGAATTTTAAGTATGGTTGACATAAGAAAATCAAGAGTCATTAGCTTGTGAACAATTTCCTTATTCACCCATTAGCCATAATTTCCAACAATCCCCCACATGAATGAAAATTTTTTTGTTTTGATTCGCTGATAGTGTTCACCAGTTGAACCTGCATAGGATAAGTAGGTGTTACCACCCTTGAACCTTCCCTTGTGAAAATGCATGTACTTTACTAGCAGTCCAATAGACGCGATGTCCTTGAATTGATCAGCTGTTTTGTGTAAAGATATCACACACCTCACACAGGAGTCAACTGATTTCCTTTGGTTCTCATAGTTGTGTCCATTTTTGCCATGGAACACCGTCCTGATTCTGCGAGAATTTTTGAAGAATTAAGTCCATAGAAATTCTCTTCTGAAGCGGCCCCACTTCTCTCTCACATAGGTGATTTCACATATCATTAAAGCAATTCAGATTGCTAGCATTATCCATTTATCACTGTTTTATCAAGGAATGGGTCAAGGATTTTCTCCCCCACAGTGATTTAATTCGGTTCTATAACTTAGTTGTCCCATTGAACCTAGATTTTGGGATCTCCAGTTAGCTAGGTTGGGTGTCCGCTATAAAATCTTTCCTCTAATGGACTTCAGACCCATTCCTTTTGACAACTTCTCAAACTGCTCTTTACTTAACCCTTTGGTTAGCGGATCCACTATATTATCCTTTGACTGCACGTAGTCAATAGAGATAATTCCAGTTTAGATCAGTTGTCTAATGGTATTATGTCTACGACGTATATGTCTAGACTTACCATTATACATATTATTCTGTGCCTTTCCAATTGTCGTTTGACTATCACAGTAGATACAAATTGGTGGCACAGGTTTTTTCCATTTAGGAATGTCTTCTAGAAAATGGCGCAGCCATTCAGCTTCTTCTCCACATTTATCTAGAGTAATAAACTTAGATTTCATTGTGGACCTAGCGATAACAGTTTGTTTCGAGGACTTCCACGATACTGCTGCACCTGCTAGTGTGAACACATATTCACTAGTGGATTTTGAATTCGTTATATCAGATATCTAGTTTGCATCACTGTACCCCTCTAGGACAGCTGGATATCTAGTATAATGCAGCCCGTAATCTCGAGTGTATCTAAGGTATTTGAGTAACCTCATAATTGTTTTCCAATGGTCCCTACTCGGATTACTCGTATATCTGTTAAGTCTACTAACCGAGTATGTAATATCCGGCCTAGTACAACTCATCAAATATATCAGACTCCTAATGACTCGTGAGTATTCTAACTGAGAAATACTCTTTCCTCTATTCTTTGATAGATGAAGATTATTGTCTATTGAAGTATTTGAAGTTCCAGAATCATTTTTGGTAAATTTTTCCATAATTTTATCTATGTAGTGTGATTGACTCAAAATTAGTCCATATAATGTTCTCATGATTTTTATTCGTAAAATCACATCGACGAGTCTCATATCTTTCATGTCAAATCTCGAATTCAGCATATGCTTTGTAGATTTGATTATTCTGTCATCACTACCAACAATGAGTATGTCATACACGTAGAGACATAAAATGACGTAATCATTTTCTGTCTCCTTAATATATACACATTTATCACACTCATAAATCTTAAATCCTTTGGAAATCATTGCATTATTGAATTTTTCGTGCCACTGCTTTGGCGCTTGTTTCAACCGGTACAATGATTTGACCAATTTACAGGCTTTCATTTCTTTTCCTAGAGCCATATACCCATCGGATTGTTACAACAAGTACAATGCTCAATAAATGACCTATCAACATAAGAAATTTAAGGATTAGTGCATACCCAATATTACTCTGCCGGGGATCAGACTCGCCGCTGCAAGGGCTTTGCATGTCAAGGTCTTTTTAATCGAGATAGGTTCGACAGGGTCCCCCTCCTCTGGTTGGATGACCATTCTAAAGCGTCCACTGCAGAGAATTCCTCATCGCTAGCTTAAGAATGACGTCTAGGCCAACTTCGCACCATGCCCAGTTTGGCCTCGTGTTCCACCCAGTTAGAGTTGGTTCTGGGGCAGTCATGGAGCATCTATAAGTTGCATGGAGTGAAGTAGTATAAAAACTCCAGCCTTCTGGGGTTTCGCTGGAAGCGATAATAATAGCAGAAAGCGTTGAGGTTGTACTTGATCCCTTGAAGCTTATAGATATCTAGAACGTGAACCCCAACCTCCACGAGTTCGAGGAGAGTTGAGTTGGAGCAATGATGAAGTGTCTACACACATCCACCACGTCCTTATGAAGTGGTTATCGAAGCCCTGCATCAATTTGATAAGGCTAGATTGGCATCTGTCCGTCCCAAGGATTATCTAGCGTTCTGCCCGGGTGAGGAAAGCGTGGGTTTTCCTCATCGGTGAGGCAACCCTCTACGATTGCTACCTTGAGGATATCCAGTGTGATGTTGTTATGGGAGAAAACCTCCCTCGTACCTCCAATCTTGGGAGTGGAACTCCTCGCGACGGCAGCTGATGAGGATGCCCTTCCTTAAGGGGTGTTGTTTCCCTGCTTGCTTGCCATTTGATCAAAGAATTGTGGTTTTGAAAGAAGAGAAGAGATTCTAGTCGGAGTGTTAATCGAAAAAGAGAGTTAGAGGCAGTTTTAGGATGGAACGCAAAAGGTATTGCTTCTCTGTGAATGACCGCTTTTATGGGCAATTGGAGAAAAGCGAGGGCGAGGGTCGTGGTGATGTGATGGTTATTACCTTAGTCATGGCTCTCTCACATGCCGCAAAGATGAAGCAACGCATGATCTAAAGGCTTAAGTTACACGGGACAATTCGATCTAACGGTTGGGGGCACGAGGAGATTTGACGCGGATTGACCCCTTGATGATGGTTGGATTGAATCCAATCCAACAAAGGTGAAATGCAGAGAATGTCCTTTCTGTGGGGTATGCTTCGCGAGTCATTGGGCGACACGTGGCAATAGTTTTCTCAACCACACACGATGCACGTGTCCGAGTAGGGAGCAATGTTGGGGATTGAATTTTGGGCCTTGACCCAATTAGGCTCATAAGGCCCGACGATGTCTTATGAGGCCTGGCGACGCTCAATGAAACCCAACGAAGCCCACCACTGTGACACATGACGCGAGTCTGAGTCCAATACGCGAAGCCCATTAACAGTGTCAAGTCTATTGCGTAATAGTCGAGCAACATTGAGACACATTTCCTGTTATATCGAGAGACGGGATCAGGTAAATATACCGAATATATATCCAAAGGTGATAACTTAATTTATCCCTAAACTCTCAATGAATACATGTTTTATAAAAGGTAAATAACACAATATATTATGGTTTCTGAAATAATTTCACCATACATCATATTTTCATAAATTTTCACAACATATCACTTTTAAAAAAAAAAATTCATCACACATCATATTATTACTTTTTCGTCCAAAATTAGATTGAATGGTAACGTTACCACATCTTTAGAGACAATTTTGCACTAAAGAAAACTTAAGGGATTTAAAACTGAATAAAATGAAAAATGTAAAATTAGAGAAAGAAAAAAAAAGATATAGAGAGAGAAGAAGGGGCAGATTGGGTGGAAGGTGGGGAAGGGGTGTCATTGGCTACCTAACCCCCAAATTTGGGGGATCCCTCGTGGATGGGGGGTTGAAGGCGTCCCTATCGGCCACCTAGCCCACTATTATGGTCGTCGGCATGCTCTGAGCAGGCCAGCGGCCCCAATTGGGGAGTTGGGTGGCCAGTGGGGCCCCCACCCGACCTCCCCTCCCGAGCCCTTTCCTCTCTTTTTTTTTCATTTTTCATTTGATTCCGTTTTAAATCCCTCAAGTTTTCTTTTGTGCAAAATTATCCCTGAAGATATCATAACGTTACCATTAAATCCAATTTTGGATGAAAAAGTAATGATGTGATGTGCAGTAAAAATTTAAAAAAAATTGTGATGTGTCGTGAAAATTTTTGAAAATATGATGTGTGGTGAAATTATTTCAGAAACCATGATGTATGGTTTAATATATCCGTTTAAATATAGGGTTAGGGTTAATCAACATTTTGCACTCTTTCCCTTGCACATAAAACTCATTCTGACTTGAGCGTCGAAAAGGAAAATCGGGACACCGGTCCCGATCTACCCTTGTGCAAGTGTTCTTTGCTTGTGATTCGTGGTTCGTAGATTCATCATCAACAACTTGCACGTGGATTGCTCGAGACTTTGACCAAAATTTCTGGGTCCTAACAATGTATAAATTGAAATCTTGATAAATAAATTAATCCATTTTAATTACATTAATCCACATTTCCAAATTCAACTAAAAATTATTTTATATCTCAATAAAATTATATTTTACATTATACAATTCATTCTGTTCATTTCTATTTCATTCCAATATACCAAACCTGACTTTAGTTCCTTCTGGCCTTATGCTCCCTATAGATTCATGGGGAGGCTTCAAGCGCATAAAGCTTTTCCCCTTTTCTTTTTCCCTATTAGTCCACTTGTTATTTTCTTATTGATTCGAAGTCCGCCATTTTTTCCGATAGAGAAATTGAGACATTACTATCACAATTCTCAATATGCAGATTTTAAAATTACTCACACCAACAGGTGTATTTCTTGGAAATTGACTTTGTATTCTCTTTCTTATGGGATCTAATATTATTTAATACTCAACTAACAGCTTGTTGGTTGAAGCGCTTCATCCATATGAGTATGTACAGATGACAGATGAACAAACCTCAATTGTACTCTTTTTAATGAAGATACGAAGGAACATACAGACAGATGTGATTTTACATCGCATATCATATACTATATATGCACCAAGAAGTCGTGATTTTAATTCTCACTAGTAAAACTATTCGTACCCGTATATCTATGGTACAGGAAAACCCACAAACTTATTATAGGGAAATGAAAGTTAATAAGAGTGCACTGTTAGTCCTATTAAAAATAATCGAATTTGGAACTTTTTAGTTCATAAACGAAGACAAGTGTGACTACACCGTTACATTTTTTTTTATAAGCAGACCTTATATTACCCTTATCCTATCTATTCCCTTATTGGTTCATATATGTATATGTATATATGCATGTATTGGTGTGTATCTTAATATTCAAAAATTTAATGGAACCCAATTAATCCAATTCAAACCTGATCGATCCAATAATGAGTAAAATTCTCTCCATAATCGAGTAGGCTCATGGATTTTGTTTATAACTAAGTGAAAATCACGAAAATTAAAGGTAGTGCCAATGTGAGCTTTAATAATCGAAGTCCCAAATCCACCCAAAAGAAAAATCGATAATCTAAATCCCATATCCAAACCTCCAATTGGATTACTTGAAGTTAACGGATTAAATTCGTTCTTGTCGCATGCTAGAAAAATAAAAATTTCGAGTTATGGTTTTTTTTGCTGGTCCAGAGAGACGTCAAATATGTCTACATTCGCATAATACATAAGTTGACTCCAAGGTAGTTCATCACAACCATATAAAGCAAAATGAGATCTGATGATTTTGGAGCCAACAGAATGGCCTCCACCTAAGGAGCTGTTTGCTATAATAAACATGTCCTAGTCAGCAAGCCAGATTTTTATTCCACAAACCCTAGGTTTCCTCTATATATATGTGTATCTTACATTGGAGGCTGTCCCCTAGATCCCCCGTATCTAGGCAAGGGCAGGGCACTGCATTGCATTATATATATATCTTCATTAAGGCTGTTGAGATCTTATCCTTCATTGACTAGCTACCTCTTGCTCTTCGTGTCTCTTGAGTCATTCATTGAATTCTTTGAAGAAAGTGAAGCCTAGATAATAACTTGAGCATTTCTACAAAACATGGCCCCCACCCCTAGATTCTTGGAGTTGCCTAAAACCTTCCTCATGAATTGGATATTCGCATACCACCGGGTGTGCATTGAATTCAAGAGGAAAACTTATGACATCTTGGCGGCCATGGCGGAGGACTAATTAGTTTTCTTAATCTCGACTTGTGACCAACACTAAACTTGAACTAACCGCAACTCTATATAAATCCGAGTCCAAATTATCTGAATATTGATCAAATTAATATGCACAAAAGTGGTAAGATGTTCACATAGTACTGCTACCAAGTAGAGGAAAAAAAATCAGGACGTAGAATGAGCCCTAAGGTATAGCGAGAGATACCACAACGGGGTTTATATTTATGTAGTTCCTTTTTCTTTTTCTTTTTTTGGCGCCCAAAATTTCACTTGGCTATGTGACGCAGCGAAATTAATTGCAAGCTGTTGATTGGCTCACGAATATCATAAGACAATCTTCTATAACTTGTTAATTCTACGAATACCAGGGAATAAGTGTCAAACTCGAATCAAATACAAGAATGGGCGAAAGAACACGGTAGATCCAGAACTTTATTGATAATCTCAAAACTGTCTTACCTCTAGGGTTTACATCGTTTAAATAGAGAAAACGAAAATATAACAAAAAAAATAAAATATTCTTTAAAATAAACTATTTCTTAAAATAGCAAAAAATGTCTTAAATAACATAAAATTGCCTGTTTGAAACCCTAAATAATGGAATTCAGCCTAAATCTCGTCTTTTTATCGCCAAAGGCGATGAGTTGCGTTCCAGAGGTCGTTTCTCTCGAAACAGGGTCGTCAGAAACTGTTTTTTTCAAGATACCGATTTGTCGTTTTTTCTGCCGCATCACTCTGACTACTAATTTTGGATAGAAAAAGAAAAAAGAAAAAAAGAAAAAAGAAAAAAAGGGAAAAGTATTATGGAAATGGAGATCAAAAGTAAGGCCCGGAAAATGTTGAAAATCAAAATGATTTTAGAAAGGTGAGCAACAACAGGCAATAGCCCATGAAATGATGACAAGAGAGATCCCATTCAGTCGCCCGCACAAGAGAATATTAATACATACATACACACACACACACACACACAAACATATATATATATAATGGGACTTATGTGTCCCATGCGTTGGGAGCTCATACCGATGGCCGCATGATAATAAATCCAGTACCATGAACTCTTTCGTTTCTAGCCAAGACCATGGTTCTTGACTTCTTCGGAGAACCATTACTACAGATCTTCTTCTAGGACTGCCGTCATCAATCGAAATGTCCCATTCCTCCTTTTCTTGGTCGATTTCTTCCTCGTTTCCTGTCTTCGAATCTTCCGTGCTTCAAGCTCAATTTAAGACACCTTAACAGTCAATGAATTCATCTTTCGAGGTTGAGGTGTCTCACATTAAGTTGGAAGTTCGAAGACCTAAAAATCCAGAGGAAAATAGGTTAAAAGGACCTATTAAAGTCAAAAAACGAAATTGTGGCTCAAGTCGTAGTCAGAAAGGCCTAAATACAAATCGGTCCCTAATGATTGCGAATTGAGGGACTTGAACGCTGTTAGGCAAGAGACAAAGAACGTGACCGCAACCATAGGATCTGTGACTGTCCGCTTCATTTTGGAGTGCGGTGGCATTTGATTAAGTGTTTATTTTGTTGAGTTTTAAGTAGAAGCAGTGTTTTATAAATTCTTTCAAAACCATGATTTGGCTAATTTCTACGGTTGAAAACGTGATTTTCTCCAGCATGTTGATAAGTGTTTATAAAAACTGTTTTTACTTATTCTCTATTTGAAGCATTAATTTTAGTAATTTCAAATTGTTACATCCTAAACGCTTTTACTTATTCTAAAATCAACACTTATTTTTTAGCAATTATACTTCAGCATTTTTATTTCAGTGACAGCACTCTCAAACCAAGCCATTGTTCACAGGTTGAAATTTACAAATTAGGGCAATTTTGCGTATTACAACTTTTCCTAATGTTAAATTCTACTAGGCCTACTATTGGGAAGCATGTCCATTTGAAGAATTTAGATTGACAAGAATGAAGGAAGAACACCAAACTTACATGATAGAACCCTCCAAACATAGGGAAACATAAATGGAAAGTAGGAAGATTCCACTAAATCGATAAATCGAAAATTATAATCTCGAGATTATACTTGTGTTTCCCAACTCTCATTACAAAATCCAACCAGAGAAGAGTCTCATGATCCTCTCAATTCTCACCACTATCTCACCCAAAAACTGAGAGAGTAACTTGAGGATTTTCCAAGAGGATTACACGTGGTTTCTCGATCTCACAGAGGTTGTTATCTTATAAGGCTTGCTTCGTATATTAAATTCAAGACATCAAATATCCTCGGAATATATCTCAAAATCCCCTAGAATATATCCCATTAAACGTTTTCAAGTTTTCACCAAATAGAATTATTGCTAGGTACAAAAAAAAAAATAATCATCAAATGTTGGGGACAAAAATAATTGCTAGGGAAAATAATAATGATGATGATGATGATGATGATGATGATGATGATATAGAGATATATAGATTCTTAAGATGTTAATAATAACAATAACAATTAAGTTTTTATTTTTCATTTGTGCAAGTTACATAAATTTTTATTATTATCATCATCATCATCAATTGTTTACATAACTTTCACTAAATGGGATAATTGCTAAAAAAAATATATTATTACTATTATTGAGCTTTTTAAATTTTTTTCATAATTGTCATTAAATGAGATAATCGTTGGGGGACAAAAATAAATATTTAATAGTATTTATGTTATAAAAACTTTCCTTAAAATTTTCAAAAACTCTTAGTTATTGTTTTAAGTTTCATATTCACAATTACTTTAGATTTAAATTTCCTACTCTACCGATAATGTTAATTTGGTATTTTATGTAAATAACTTACATAATAAGGTGAGTGAAAAATTGTGTCTAGACTAAAAAATGAAAAGTATCACAATATATTGTAGGAACTAGATTTAGATTTGGGATTTATGAAGATAAAGGAGGATTTTGTCCCCAATTTATCAATTAGATGAGCCATTTTGAATATCAACATTTTTCAAGATATCCCTAAATTATATTAGGAAAAATTCATAAAAATATCCATTAACAAAATTAGCACTTGATATTTTTCCTTTTAAGTAGGAGATAATATGTAACGATTTCCTCAACAATAATAATCATGTGCAATGCACGAGTAAGTGGCTAGTTTTAAGAGAGCCCGTGTGCCGTGGCAAGGAGAAGAGGCAAGTTTGTGCGACAACATTTTTTTAAGTGATAAAGTAGCCATATTTTAAGAGAACTCGGGGCAATTAAGCGCATTATTTATTTATTTATTTTTACCACCTATACCGTTATATTGATTTTATTATCATATTTGCAATTAAGATCATCCATATACGCACTGTTCATTCATTATCACTGAACAATATTACGCTACTCAAATTAAACCAAATCTCGAATTTTTTTATTTCCATGTAATTTACATGTTCAGAAACTAATACAATTAGAAGATTAGTACCACATTACTAGAATTTCACGTAACTTCAATCCTGTACATCGCCATAAATTTCATGCCATAACCGATAATTCTTACTATTATGCTAGTATCTTTCAAAGAGAGAACAAAATTTAACACCATATCAAAACTAAATTTCACCATTCTACTCATCAATCGATCATAATTACTTTTCAATATAACATACATTCATTGTATGATATTCCGTGCAACGCACCGATAAGATTACTAGTCTTGTTGTAAAAGAATTTGTTATGAATTACGTGTAATAAACGTACATAACCACACATATGTATAGGCGAATCCATTACATTTAATGTACATCCCATCCAGCATTATCCCAAAATTTATTACAGTTAATGTACTTTTTCTTGGGTTCGTATTGTTTTTCGTGTGTCTAGGCTTTTTACATGATGTATTTTCAAAGTTTGAGTTATTATGGTCGTTATTACTCATGGAATGTTTAGTCGTTGATGTCGTTAATGAACCCCACGTGTTTTATATGACAACGATGGGCATGGGTCAGCTCACATTCTCTCTAGCTCCTTGCATAAATCAAATCATTAAGAAACTTTAATAAAAAAAACATGATAGGTGAGTGTCTTTAATTTTATCGAAAAGTCTAACATGGCCAGGTATCATGTGACATCGAGATCATGACTGTCCATCACGTGTGGACATGACACGCAGTCATGTTAGACTTTCCGTAATTTTATATATTAACGGCGCATAACCTTTTACATAATAATGACTAACTAGAACAACATGGTTTTGTTTTCCATTGAGATCATAAATGTCGTCAGGCTATTAAGTGAGATTAATTTTGTTCAGATGTCTACTTATCCGTGATCATGAGATGCGTATAGTGAGTTTTAGACATTTGCATTATAAATAAAGTTCGTTTACTGGAAGTTCAGTTAGCCATTAAATCACGAAGTGGGGTTAATAATTTCTTACCGATTTATATATGCAGGTTAATGTTTTGCCTGGTTGGAACTTGCATTAGTCAATGAGAGGCTGCATGCATTTCTATTTATCCTTTTTTCGCCTGAAAGCTGCATGTGTTTTTAATTAGTGAGATTATTTGACTAATCAGTACATCGTCAAAGAAAATGACATCAAATATTCATTTTGGAATCGTACGGTAAATTCGACTTGGGAAATGATTATAAATGGGAATCAAGTCAGCACCTGATAATTAAGGCCTCGTTTGATTTGTAAGTTTAATTTTAGAATTATGATTTTGATTTTATCTCAACACACTACACAATAAAAATACACGTTTTCCAAGTCAAATTTATAATCTCATCTCATTTGTCCTTTTTCACAATCAAAATCAAAATCAAAATCAAATTTACTTTAATTCTAAAATCAAACGCACTATAATAATTTTTATCATTTCAGGCAAACATCATGAGGTTATGGTGTAACGATGTTCGTCAATTTTCTTTTCCGATACTTCTGAAGAATGATGTCTTGACAACTAGGACAAAAATGATTCATGCCCTTATTATATAAGAAACTTAGGACCAACCTTTGTCATCCTAATATAAAACATAGAATTTTAGGAAAAGGGCATATCTGCATAATTATTATTTGCATGGCCCAATACTTAGATTATTACCCAAAAACATAGCAAACCATTAGTCCAAATGAAATTTGAAGAGTACACGTGCAATATTTTCTGATCCGAGCGTGGCATCCACTTCTAAATGCCAAATGCAGCTATACTTAGTGGGGCCATCGAGCACGAAGGGCAGAACTTTGTAATTGTGTTATTATCCATGTCTCATGCATCGCAGTTTCTTTCTTAGGGAACGTAAACATACTGAGTTACTCATATGATATCCTTCAGTGTGTCTGGCAAGATTGAGTAGATGATAGCCTCCTGACTTGATATCTTCGGATATGGATAGTGACTTTCAACTTCTCGAGTCATTTCTACATTAGAGATACACTTTTGTGAACATTTGTCATTCAAGGCCTTATGTCATTCATTGTTAATATTATACTAGATTAGAAATAATAGAGTAAAATCTTTGATATTATCCTCTTTCCGAGAATTTTATTCATAATTGGAAAGCCAAAAAGGCTATTATACATATTATGTGACGAAAATATGGTGTCAGTAGCCAACTGCATTTGATATGGATAGACTTGGCTTAAAATGTGTAAGAGTTTTAGCACTTGTTGAAAATATATCGTGATCAAAGTCAAGGCTAAGTCGATGTCTAACCGAGGACTCAATTAGAAAGCAGGCTAGAAACCTCGTGGTTGTACCCTCATATTGGATTTGTTTGGATTAGAACACAGGATGTTTCCTCTTAACTCAATGGAGACTAATCTCTAGTTGAACTATCAACTTGTCCTAGTCCCAGAGTATTTTTAGTGGGTTTCAAAACTATGTTATATATTTGTGAGTGCAGTTTACCAACTGTGTTGCACCTTGTTATATATTTCGCGAAAATTCCTTTTATCGTCTATAATTTAATGGGTGTTTATTTTTCAGTCTATATCACGTGTTATTCAGAAATCTACGGTCCATTACGAGGCAAATCTGTCCAAATTGTGAATTACATAATTGCAAAATCTTTCTTAAAAGGGTTAGACATCTAACCACCATAATCAATCCATGTTGGTATTTATATGCATACCAGGATGGGTAATCCATATATTTGTAATCTTCCGGACCCAAAATCAATCCATGTTGTGCATCATCGATTGTTTCACGCTCCCAAAGAGCACAAGGACTCACTCTTCTGAAGCAGAGTAAGTGAAGAAAAGCAGCCTTGAGAAAGACAACCAAATCTCTTTCCTTAACCTTCACGCCTCCATTTTCAATTTCACAGCCCCTTCCCCTTCCCCTTCCCGCCCCCACCCTCCCCTCCCCCCCCACCCCCTCAAAACCCCCGCTTCACTCTCTCCCTCCCTCCCTGTCTCTATCCCCTCTGAGGCAAAATTAACTTCACTTCCATATTCAAAAGATTAGGGGAAAAAAAATAGTTTTGCTTTCCTCTCTCCATCTCTCACTTCTCATAAGCACACGCACAACACACTCTGTTTCCTCTTCCTCTTCTTCCCATGGGCATTAATGGCCTCTTCAGACTCCTCCCTGATTCGTCTCTCATTTGACCCATCATTTAACCCCCTGCCCTTCCTCCCCTCCCCCCATTCTCTCTCTCTCTCTCTCTCTCTCTCTCTCTATCCCTCTGTATTGTGTACTCTTTACTTCTCCTCTTTAAATACTGACCTCATCGTCCCCCATTCAAGATTTTCATCCACCTGCAAAAACAGAGAATCCTCTCCCCCCCCCTTCCCTCTTCCCCTACCCTCTGCACTGCAGCCTCCAAGAAACTGAAGAGAAACGGGGCAGGCAGCCAGAAAAAATGGGTTCTTGTAAGTCACCACAAGAAGATGAACAGAAGAAGCCGAGACCCGACTGCACGTGCAAGGGCGTGATAGTCCACGGCCCCATCATCGTCGGGGCGGGGCCCTCGGGGCTAGCGGCATCGGCCTGTCTATCCGAGCTCGGCGTCCCTTCGCTGATTCTCGAGCGGAGCGACTGCATAGCCTCCCTCTGGCAGCACAAGACGTACGACAGGCTCAAGCTCCACCTCCCCAAGAACTTCTGCGAGCTTCCTTACCTCAAGTTCCCCGAAGACTTCCCCAAGTACCCAACCAAGCACCAGTTCATCTCGTACATGGAGTCCTACGCCGCCCGCTTCTCCATCCGCCCGAGGTTCAATCAGGCCGTGCTCGGGGCCAGCTTCGAGGACGGGCTCTGGCGGGTCCGGACGCACGAGCTGGTGTATGTCTCCCGGTGGCTGATCGTCGCCACGGGTGAGAACGCGGAGCCCGTGATACCGGACATTGCCGGGTTGGAGAAGTTCGGCGGGAGGATAATCCACACGAGCTCGTACAAGTCAGGGTCGGACTTTCGGAACCAGAAGGTCCTCGTCATGGGTTGCGGGAATTCGGGGATGGAAGTGAGCTTGGACCTCTGCCGGAACAATGCGGTACCTCACATGGTGGTCCGGAACACTGTGAGTTCGCGTTTGATATCTCCTCTCTCTCTCTCTTTTCGTACTCTGTTCCTTTTCTGCTTTCTTGATGAAAAATGCTTTTAACTCAACTGTGACCAATCTTGGGCTTTAGGTTGTGTTTGGTTGTGGATAAGTTTCTCCATACCAAAATGAGAATTTCAAATTTATGATTCCCTTCAGTTTTGATTTCCAGTATTTTTTTTTTCCTTTTCGAAGCTCAAACTTCTCATAATTTTTTCTTTTTTCCTTATTACACTAATGAATAGCCATCAATTCACGAAAATAGTCAAGAAATAAATACCGATAAATGGCTATGGATTACTCCAGTGATGAAATATCTAACTCAAAAATCTTTTGATTCTAGTTCGAGGGGGGAGGGAGGGAGAGGGTTGCTGCACTAAAACATTCTTTTTCCGGTTAGTTAGTTAGTAGTTCGTTGGCAGTTTTCAGATTTTAGTTAACTTCAGCTGCCTTCTGCCCGCTAAACCCGGTGCCATGTATCTTAATTTCGACAGATTAGAACTGATCTCAATGTTATGTTAATAATAATTTAGCAATCGTGTTGAAAAGAATTGAAAGAATTGGGTGATTGCAGGTTCATGTGCTGCCTAGGGAAATGTTCGGGTTCTCGACGTTTGGAATTGCAATGGGACTCCTCAAATGGCTCCCTCTAAAATTAGTCGACAAATTCCTCCTCCTTGCTGCTAACATCACTTTGGGAAACACGGACCAGCTGGGTCTCCGGCGACCCAAAACCGGCCCGACTGAGCTGAAAAACGTCACTGGGAAGACCCCGGTGCTCGATGTGGGGGCTCTATCTCAGATCAGATCCGGCAAAATCAAGGTAATTAATTTTAGAGCTTCTCATTCGGCTTAAAAGCAATAATTAGTGTTTAATCTCTCCGGTTTTTCTTGCATTTTGTCCACTGAATCGAAGACAATGTCCTAAAGAGTTTCTTTTGTGTGGGTCTTCTTTCTAATCTTTGATGTTTAGGTTACGGAAGGGGTGAAAGAAATAATGAAGACCGGAGCAAAATTTATGGATGGACAGGAGGAGGAGTTTGATGCGATAATTTTGGCCACGGGTTACAAGAGTAATGTCAATAGTTGGCTCAAGGTAATTCAATTAAGCATAATTTTATCTTTAATAAAGTTTGGTTTGGTTTGATTATTACATTTTCACACCCATATCTCAGAGGAAATTGAAGTTACAATTCCACCCCTAAGGCAGTAGCTACACTTATGGGCAAGCGATCAATGCAATCTTGCACCTCATGCTATTTAAAGTCCCATGTGGTTTATTGTCATCAATTTATACATATAATGATTTATTGGTATATTCTGAAAGCTTCAGTTTAGGTTTTAGTTCTATCTTTTTATGCATCAACCATTACTTTCTGGGGTTTGGACGCATTCAAATGGTGTAAGCAAGAAGCCTACAAATCTCTTCTTTTCCCATGCAAAAAAGAATAAAATCAGCTAGGCTTGTTTGGGTCGTTCCTCTTTCTAGACATTTGCCTTTTTGTAAAATGACAAAATCGTATTCTCTGCGGGTCCTCTGTGATGTGTTACTATCATGACATAATATGTACATGTACATGCCAAACCCAAGAAAAAAACTCAAAAAAACAAAAAAGGAAATTGTCACAAAAAAAGAGAGAAAAAAAGCAAATTGTTCTTGTTTTGCCTCTTCATATTTTTAAGACCAAATGGCTTTGTGGGTAATGTGGTTCTTGCTTCTTATGAGAGAGAGAGAGAGAGAGAGAGAGAGAGAGAGAGAGAGAGAGAGAGAGAGAGAGAGAGAGCATTAAGGGCACAAAATCTTGTTTCACCATTCCTAACTTAGTCGTGCTAAATAGCTAATGAAGTTGGGCTTTCCCGGCATAATTTTATCAGTTATAGCAAATGTTAACATTTCCTTTGCCTTTCGATGTCGAAATGCAGAGTGGAGAATTTTTCACCAAAGAAGGGATGCCCAAAATTCCATTTCCCAATGGGTGGAGAGGCGAGAATGGACTCTACAAGGTTGGGTTCACAAGAAGAGGCCTTCTCGGGGCAGCCTGTGATGCCATCAAAATTGCCCAAGACATTGCCGAGCAGTGGAGATCAGTGAAGCACCAGCACCGCAACATCCTCTATGATTCCCACAAAATTCGAGTCCAAAAATCATGAAATTACCCCAACAAAAAAGAAAAATAAAGAAATTTGTTAAAAAGAGAAAAGAAAAGAAAAGAGAAAGGAGGGCAGGATGGATGGAAAGAGGAATAATCTTTGACCGACAAGGGAATTGAGGGGTCAACTTGGAGGTTTTCTTAGGCTTTTAGGCTTGTATATTATTCTTCACTTGGGGAAGAACTCTCTCTGCACTCTTGTTTTTATTTTCTTTTTTTACTCCTTTTTATTGGGCATTCTACCCTTTGTTTCTTTTTTCTCCTCTTTGCTTTCTGTAATTTGGTTCTTGTATGTACGCCAATTTTGCTTGGGGATGTGACTCCCACTTTGTATCTCTGTCAGCTACTGTCAATGGATGGTCGAAATTTATAAACGAGTACACCATTTTAAGTGAAAACAGAAAAAAAAATTGTTTTTTTTATTGATATTATGATCTGTTTGTTTATTACAATCCAGGTCAATGTGCATAACAAACGGTAAAGAAAGAAAGAGTAAATTAAAAATAAAATAAAATTTTATTAACGGAACTCAAATCTCTTCATTGTTTTTGTGTGTATGTTAGTATTTAGTAGTCTAATGAATTTTTACTAATTTAGTTCGAGTTTGATTGACCCATTAAAGAAGTAAAATCCTATTGGTATAGAATTATTTTTATTTACAAGTCTCGAATTGGAGACATTGCTGAATAGTAATAAGTGTAGAATTATTTGAATCAATATGATAGTAAAAACTCTTCAATTTTAAATCAAAAGCGAGTGCATATTATTTTATTTATTTTATTTTGAATATGTTGGATAAGAGAAGTTACTTTCTTTTTTTGTAATTTTATTATTATCTTACGAAATTAATGGCTTTCTCAGCATTGGACGTGGTCAAACCTAAGCGGGAAAATGGAGGGATTGCTTCAAGAACGAAAATATATGTCCGGTTAATTAATGCTAACGAAGGCCCCATGTGCAATAAATTAATAATCTTTCTAAAGAGAAAAAATATATAGCAGGCAGAACCACAAAATTTTAAATGATCCACCCTCATAATAATGTAATGAGGAAGAATTAATAAACTTGTTTCAATTAAGAAAATTTATCATAATTAATCGAGTTATTAGCATTTATTATTTAATTTATTACAATTTTATTGATATTTCCTTATACCACGTGGCGAGGTAGGATCACTGAATAATCTCTCATGTAGAAGAGACTATAGAAATTAATATATATCTAATATATACTTATATGTATATTTACATCTCATTTGATTTTGTAATCAAATTTTTAAAATTTTAACTCTAACTTTAAATTTACTCACTACATAACAAAAATTAACAACACAATTATTACTTTTTCATTTTTCTTCAATTTTTTTAATTATTCAATTTAATAATTAATACTAAATTTTTTCAACTATCTATTACTTTTTTTTCACAATTCAATAATACGATCATTACTTTCTCTCAACTATTCATTATTTTTTCACATTTTTTTTCATAATTCAACAATACAATCATTATAATTCAATTAAAACCAAAACTACCTTGTAAGTCTACACTAGGTCTGGTCTGATATGATTTTCATGCTTAAAGCATCGTTTGGATAAGGATTTCCTCTTACATTATATCCTATCCTGCATTTAGTATCAAAGAGAGGCACTATCTGAAATCGATCGAGTAGTCCATCTAATTTCAAGATTTGATAATGTTTTGACGAGTTTGTGGCTCAAACATGGACCTCGAGGCTCGATGAACTAAACTGGGATCTGTTAGTGTTGACCAATGAGGAAGACCTTGAGTTACAGACAACACTGTCTGACCCAGCCGAGACCGCGGTCTCGGGCCACAGCAGCCAGTCAGCAGTCCCTTACCTGTGGTCATTGGGATCAGTTTGTCATGGACCGCGTCTCTTTATCTGGAGACGGTGGTCACAATTTGAGAAAAACACCTATACTCCACGTTCGTTGCTTGTCCAGAAGATTAACCGTGGCCTCCTTTATCTGTAAATGTACAGACATCACACAGCTGTTTGAACTACATAGATTTGTGTTGTCCACTCTTCATTTCCCTTCTCTTTCGTTGTTTTTTTAAGCCGATTCTCAACATGTAACTCTAATATCCGTAGAGAAAAAGGACTGGCTTTTTTTCGCGAAGTGCTTGATGGAACAAGCTTTTACTAAAAATCTTCGGCAACAAATGGATTCTTCGTTCATGTCTCCGATCATGTGACAATGGCAACGATATATTACCATATGTTTATTACCATGTGGAGATTGCCTTAACCCCCATTGATCTGATGTTGGTCGATTATGTGCATGCACATTCCCTGCATGTGAAGATGCATTTATGAAGCCGCATGAATTTTTTAGTACATTCAATTCAATATGAATTTGATGCTTCTTGACGAATAAATATTACATGCGCTCGTTGAATACATTTGATGCCGTTACTCCACTCTTCTCTATTTTATTTAAGGGCGCATATATCGGATTGTTTTGGTAATTTTTTTTTCCAGTGGAAAACAAGTCATTGATTTTATGTTTTCTCTATTTGTCTTCACAAGTACGATTGCTTTTCTATTTTGCCTATACAAGTATAAAGCGCATTATTGACGATGCAAGATCACAAAAAAAACTCTCCATTATTCTGTAATTAAAAAAAAGATTAAACCTTTTTTATTTCAATTTGCACCACCTAGTTTTCAAGAGCCTTATGGGCAACAAATAATCTAGGCTCTCATCAAGTCAGCCTACTAAGGTGATGAAACTCTCCTAATCATGAATTTGTTTTACTCATAATACTTCAAGTCCAAGATGTTGCTTAAGGAAAAGATGTATCAAACTAACTGAGCCAAAAGCACATTGGTTTAAAAAAAAAGTTATTTTATTATTATTAAATGGGTCTTAACTTTCTTTTCTAAATACTAGTGAAATAATTATTTGCATTGTTAAAGAAAATAGTTTAAATACAAAAATCATATCATATAAGTTTCAAAGGGTATTATATTTCGAAGCATCTTTTTTTTTATTTTAAGATTTCAAAGTATTCCATCTATTAATCTCCATAATCAATTTTAATAAATCAAATTATTAATCTTATAGGTTCGGAGCAGGATTTGATCAATTTTAACAGTCTGCACTTACCGATGAATAATAAATCAAATTATTAATCTCATAGGTTTGGAGCAGGATTTGATCTGCAATACGAAGCATGAAGATTCATCAAGACCTTGAGTTCAGATCCCCGACTCCATCATTGGAAGCATCCATTTTCGGCCTAGGCTCGGCCTCTTACAGAAACAAGCCTTGAGCACTCTATCGGTCGGAAGGCAAACTCAAACAAAAGAAATTACAAAGGGATAACCTCAGAAGACGATTTTCAAGATGAATAAGATGAGTCCTCGAGTGGTATATGGTAGTTATATGCCCTAGAGCCGATATATGTAATTGGATAATTCCTATTTATAGCAATGATGTATAATCTGTTTTTCATAAATTGTTTATATTTAATGGAGTAAGTCCATAAGATACTTGGCAAATGCTTCGTTCTGAAAGAGTCGAGAATATGGGTAAGCGATTATTCTGGTACATGTTTCTTTAAATTGTTCACGGTCGTAAGAATTTTAGTTAGGCATTATCATTCCAAATAGACCTTCACTTCTGTCTGTATCCATGATTAGTACAAGATACTAATGAAGATGGAGTAGTGAGTCTCATGTTATTTGATATCTGATATCGAAACAGACACGTGAATACTTATAGAGATAAGTGAGTCGAACTGTGACGCACATATGATATTCAAGTGGTACTTTATTATTGTCAATGAATACTATCTGGACCGTATTAATGCATATAATTCTTAGACCTGAGATGACACGGTTATCTCATACATGAGTAATTAGGATTTGCTCCTTGTGCAGATCCGAATTTCGTCTCGTCGGGGACCGCATGCGTGCGCCATCGCACGGCTTGGGAGTGTCCACCTTCCAGTGGGGACGCGTGACAGACACGCGTGAGAATGAGTCGCTAATACCTGCTTACGATCGGATGGTCGAGGGCCGGTGAGTTGATCGAGTCTAGGGGTAAAGATACACCTAGAGTGCTAAGGTATATGCTCTTGCGAAACCCGAAGTTCCGAATTCGGGGGTTCTGTTACGTGCTAGCCTATATCCTGCACGCCCCACTGGTACTCTAGTTTGTCTAGGGTTTGCTGTTTTTATTCATTTATCGCGTGATTTAAGTTTCACTCATCTCGCTCGTTTTGATACTGTAAATTCATAGAAGCAATCGATTCGATTTAAGCGGATCCCCAAGTCAAGTGATCAGTCCACCGACCTCGCATCTCGGCTAACCAAATCGTGATGGCTAGTTTCTCGTGTGGACCGGGCCTATGACTTGTGTAGTTCTGCTCGTCTAGGGGACTCGTAAACTGAGTCGGTCGATTTCGACTCTCAGACTCCAAGTTTCCCGACTGGGATCGTTACATAAATGTACAAATAAATACCTCACAATGTACTCTCAAATAATAAATACAAATTAATACAAATGGATCCCGGTCGACTCACGCTCAGCCAATATTCCGCTCATACTTACCGTGTGGTTTAAACGACTGAAACCAAAATTAAAGCGACGTGGACTTGTAAGAGCCAGAGATCGGGTCCGACCGACCAAACGGGTTTCAAGAGGGTAGAATGATCCTCGAGATAGCCATGGGATCGATTGGGCTCCTGGGTGATTGTCTAATCTCATTTCACGTGTTCTAACCCGAGTCATCCTCTGCATGGATACTAAACGGGTCGAGACATTGACTCAAGGCAAGACCCCATATCACACTCGGGTCGCGCGCGCTTGGTGTGCCTCGCGTTGGATCCCATATGCATCGTATCCTATGGGCACGAACTTGAACCGTGATAAAACAATATAAAACAGACAAAAATTGATAAAAACAGATAAAAACTGACAAAAACTGATAACAACAGATGAATATAGACGAGTTGTGTTTTAAATGCCATGTTTACGTGATTAATCAAGTTATGAACCAAGGTCACTTAGCGAGCAAATTCCTACCCTAAACATACAAACGGGGCGATGTTCAGTGTGGATCGGTCGAGGACTGCCTTGGGAGGATATTTCACATTTGGCGTTGTGTTCGATGACTTGACTGACATGATATCCTTGGTCAACGTAGTCAAGTCTTGTGTTTGTGGATTGCTTTTAGGATTATTCTATATTGTGATATTGTGGCCTTTACAAATTATTACAAAACATGTTTTCTTTGCCTAGAAAACCCTAAAACCTAATAACCTAACCTGCTATTGCCCCATTTATGTTTTAAGCCAAGTGCACAATTAGTCCGGTATTTGTATTTTGAGCCAGAATACTCGACCTAAATACTTAAAACTATATTAGGATAACAGAAACTCATCAGTCGAATAAGAAGGGCTATGCAGATGAACCTGCGCCTAGACAGATAGCCCGTCTTTACCCTATAACCGTAGTGTTTCTATTATCCTAACCTTAGGGATGACGCTAAATCACAAACAGACGATTTTGCCGTTGCAGTGAAAATTATTTTCAGAAAAGAGAGACTACGTGATACGGGCCACCTCGGTCTGTGACCGATGCCAACCAATTCCCTGGATCTTTCAGGGTTGTGCAAGAACCCCGAAAGAGCCAAAGGACCGGTCGATCTATCCGGAAGTGATCTATAAAGAACTTCCGCTCCCCGACCTGAGTTACCTAAAATCAGGTAAGACCTCGAGTCAGGACGCGCAAGTTCTTCCTAGACGTCCCTACCACATAGAACCGCGCGTTTCGGTTTTTATAGAATTGTGAATTTTGAAAAGGGTACCAACGCATGTTTATAACCCATCGACATGAGTTACCGATTAATTACCAATTCGTGCAAAATTATTATGACCGAGTGATTTAATTAGTCGCATGAATGTCCTAATCACCCCATTGGTGGAATTATTGAGTTTAATTAAAATCTTGCCGAATGCTTTAAATATGCAGGTTTCAGGCCGTCGAGCCAGCCATTGATGGACCGTTCAATAAAGCCTTAATTCCCGACCATTTTGAAATTAAATGCAATTTTTAATAGACCTTACGTGATTAATCCAGTTCGTGCACGGTTTCAATCAAAAACGCATTCAAACATTCACAAACACATGAATGTAGACAAAAATAATCACAATATAATTAATTTGTCGATTTTAAGTCTGAGTGATTAATCAACCGGTCTTGGTGTGTTCAATCAATTTTATTCATTTAAAGCTGAGCGAGCATGAAATTAATTTGTGTGAGTTCATTCTCGCTTCAAACAACCGGTTTTAAGGCCGATACTTTAAAATATTCAAATTCACGCCCTAGTAGATTTTTATCACAGCGTGTTGGTTTTAAAGAGTTGTCTAAGATTAATAATCCGATTCGTGCTTTTTTTAATTAAAACAACAATTTCATAATATTATCACGATCATCAAATTAATCAACAAAGCGAGCCCTATACATGCCACTAAGTTCGAGATTTTATACCTACGCCTCGGGACGCCGTGAAGAAGCTTTTGGAAGTCGGATCAGACGGGGCGAGTCAGGTGCCCTATCGGATCTGGCAGACCCGATTGGAGGAAAACGCCCGGAAAGAGGGAGCTTGCTGGTCCGAGCGGTTCGAGGGCTTCTCCGAGCTGGCAAGAGGGCTTTGGGCTCTCCGAAGGCTCCTGGAGGTGGTCGAGGATGGCTCCCAACAGGCGGCTATCTGTGCAAACTCGAACAACACAAACAGACCCGATTAGAACGAAAGGAAACCGAGAGAGAGGGAGGGTGGTCTGGCGGTCCCGGTGGTCCTAACGGCTGTCTCTCTACTCCTGGGGTTCCTTGATGCGTGGCTGGAGACGTCTCGCGAGCAGGGGAGTGTCAAGTCGAACCGTCTATGTTTAAAACCGATAAGCTAAAGAGATAACCTCGGGAAGAGGAAACTCGGGGCGTTCCCTATGAGCTGACCAGGTCGAGAGGATGAGTTGAGGGTTCAGAGGAACTGAGGGAGTCGTTCTAGTGTGTGCTGAGGGTGTTGGTTGCAAGATGAGGGTGTTGGAGAAGAGCTAAGGGGGATGTGAGAGGAAGGAGAGCGAAGGTTTCCGGGGAGCTCGAGCTGAGGTTTTTTTATTTTTATTTTTTTGGTCTGTGGATGAGAATTACAAAAGGGGAGTGTGGGCTGTGGAGTTGGGGAGGAGATAGTGCTGAGGGTGTCAGTGAGGGTGGCGCTTGAGCTGAGGGTGACTGAGAGGGAGTGAGAGGAAGAGAGAGGGTCTGATAGAGTCGGTGCCTTCTGTTCGCTGCTCTCATGAGGCCGGGAGGAAGGAGTTACAGATCCTGATGGGGAGTTTTCGTGTGACAGGGAAGAAGAGCAGGAGAGGTTGACGAAAGAGGGTTAAGGTGAGCAGCCTTCAGGGGCTGCAGGTTGCAGGAGTAGTGGGGAGGAGAGTAGGGCATAGGTCGGGTAGGTATAGGCAGTCGGTCTGGAACTGCAGAAGGAACAGCGGAAAGAAGATAAGAATGAGAGGGGAAAGGTTGGAAGCGGCAGGGGAGGCGTGTGTCAAAGGTCGGGTTATTTCACCCTAGGCTCTTGCTCGTTCACTGCAAAAAAGAAAAGAAAAGAAATGGAAAAAAGGAAAGGTGTGCAGGCTCTAGCGTGAGGGAGAAGAGGAGCAGCCATGGCAGGTTCTTTTAGAGATGAAGCAGAGGTCGAGAGTGGGCGTGCACGGGAGCTGTAGGGGGAAGGAAAGGAGCGGGTCAGATGGTGTGATAGGGGGTGGCAGAGAGCTCGGCTGGCCACTTGTAGGAGAAAGGAAAAAAAGGAAAAGGGCTGCAGGTCTGTTCGCAGCAGACCAGGGAAGAAGAAGAAAGAAAAAAAAAAGAAAAAGAAAAAGAAAAGGGACGAGAAGGAACGACACTTGACCTTTTTGACTTTTTTTTTTTGAAGTTTGAAATTGACTCTCGTAAATCGCAAAATTCTCGTCTTTTCAATTGGATGTCAGAAAAACGATCCGGGACCGGCACCATGTTCATACAAATTTATGGATCAATATTGTGCAATAAAATATTTTTTTGTTTCAAGTTTTTATCTTGGATTTTGAAAATTGGTGTTGATGTACGTAAAATTTAAAGCTGTCCCATAGAATATTGTTCTGAAAAATTGTAAAACCGGCGTTGAACCAAGAAAATGCCTCATTTTTTCAAAAATCACGAATGTTCGAGAGATTAGTTGAAAATAGTTCCTTCATATGGATGACAGAAATGACGATTTTGCCCTCTTAGAGCCGGTGGACCAAAATGAGGTGCTGACACTCATGCTTATATACTTGTGCTAAGCATAGGTATCCGACAGACGATGGTCCTAGTTAGTTGTGTATGGAGGTAGGTGTCCAGTCGAGATGAGATTCATTGACTCGAATAAACAGGGAAAGATCCTATGAGTTTGAGTTCAATTCTTAATCAAGAAATTCTTGGCCAAGGTGGTTGAACTTAAATAGAAAAGAGTTTCTAGTTTAAATTCTATTGATCTAAGAATGGAAGCTCAGATATTCCATACGATCAACTATAGGGTTTGACATTAACCATGACCCTAGCTAGATCGAGATCTGTAATGAAGGGACTCGAGTGCATTGTATATATGATCACAGGTTCATCAGAATATCCTAATTACACATTCGTCACTATTTGGATTATCATGATATGCTGCTAGGTGTTACTCATGATCTTTGGGAGCCTAGGCCATTTTGGGAGTTCTACTTTTGGTTTTGGAAAGGAGTTTCCAATAATGTCAAAAAGTTGACATTATAGTCTCATTAACATTTAGTGATGAACCTAATTAGTCACATGCAATAGAATGTGAAGCCAAGAACAAATTGATTTTAATTAAGGCAACTAATTAGTAATCAATTATCATATTAGACTTGCAATGTAGATGCAGGGGTGCTAGTACATCCCGAAGTCAAATCTAACATTGAGGTGGACTTGTTTAAGGAATCATTATATTGGATATAATAATATCCTTACATGGAAATTTACTATATATGTAGAGCATCTATATATTAGTAAGTCCATTATGGTTTTTCTTTTTTAAGACTAATATGAGTTATGCGATAATTCATGAGTGATTTTAAATACTCAAGTCATTGGAACTTATTTGAGAATTGTAGTTAGTTGTGAATTAATTATAATTGCTGAATAACCCTAGGAACTAATTGACAAATATATATCTATAAACATATATATATATATATATTTATATCTGTCTGTGTTATATATATTGTTCATGGCCGACTTAGTAAGTGGAATTCACGCCCAAAAGAAAAGTAAGAGAAGTAAGCCACATGGCTGAATCAGAAATCAGCCCGTGCCATCCTTTGCTCAGGGCCGATAAGAGAAATTGTTTTTTCGTTCGCCGCCCTTTGCATGAGGAGCTCACCGCCTGCTCCACCTTTTGCTCAAGAGCATAGTTTGATCGTGGGTGTCAGCACCCCATTTTGGCCCATCGGCTCCAATTGAGAACGCTAATAGTGGCCCTAACCACTCTCCGACAAGCGTGATTAAGGACGGCCCAACGGAAGCTCATGGCACTATTCACAGTCACGTCAAGAAGAACAATCACACGGACACAGGACACGCACCACAACTGGAACCACAAGACATCCACACAAGGCACAGAGGCAACCAGGGAAGCCGAGCAAGCAATAAACCCAAGGATAACAGAAGCCGGCACGACATCACTATTCATCGTCGGATCGCTGGAGTATCAGAAAATCTCCAATATGGGACTCTAAAAATCCATCTTGATGCCAAAATAACCCATGTCATCTCCGAGGGCATTTCAGAAATCATCTATTTAAGCCGAGGCACTCTAGAACACTCACAAACACCTTTTTGACGAGGATCCCGGGACGCCCATTCCATGGAAGAATCAGCGGCATCCGGAAACAAGCCTGCTCACACCGGAAGGTCACCAGGACTGGGGAACAAGAGTCAGATTGCTTTCCGGAACTCATCCTGATCTCCCGAGTGGATCCCGACCAGAGAAAAAAGGGGGCCCTTCTTACACAAAAACATAGCCGGAGAACTTTTTGACAAATTGTCGATGCGTGAAATCTGCACTAATCAATCCCAGGGATCTCAAGGGCCAGTGAAACAAACCCTAACTGCATTGCACGATTCATTTAGGTCTCCCGACTACCGTTTTGATGGAAAAAAAGGGACCCTTTTAGATGGAATCTCACGCTTGGAGTTCGTTTTACGAAATGTTAATACTCGAGCTCTGCACCACCCACTCCCTACAACCCCTAGGCCAGCGAAATCATTTCGTCTCGGATCAAGCAAATCATCGAAGTCTCCCGAGTAGCATTAAAGTGGTCTCAAACGTCCCCCGGCAAACCTTCGGAGTTCGTTTTCGACAAACGGAGATCGCAACGGTCTCCGAACCCATAACACTCGGGAAACATAGAGAAAACTCTGGTCGCGGATTCCTAGGACGTCTCCGGTTCCCGATCTTCAGCCGAGGTCGGCAAGTCAACCGTTCCGCCCAAAGCACAAAGTATGCCGATACGAGCAGTTCCGCACGCAGAGGCGTGAACAAGCGACATAAATGGTCAACTTCGCTCCGATCATACAAACGGAGCAAAACTGGCTTTCGAGTCCCCCGGCCACTTGAGCATTTCCTTATACGAAGCATGACAATATTGGGATGGCCCACCAGAAGTTCATGGCACTATTCACAATCAGGTCAAAAGGAACAATCACACGGACACAGGACATGCACCACAACTAGAACCACGAGACATCCACACAAGGCACAGAGGCAACCAGGGAAGCCGAGCAAGCAATAAACCTAGGGATAACAGAAGCCAGCACGACATCACTATTCATCGTTGAATCGCCGGAGTATCAGAAAGTCTCCAATATGGGACTATGAAAATCCCTCTTAGTGCCAAAATAACCCATGTCATCTCCGAGGGCATTTCAGAAATCATCTACTTAAGCCGAGGCACTCTAGAACACTCACAAACACCTTTCTAACGAGGATCCCGGGACGCCTATTCCACGGAAGAATTAGCGGCATCCGAAAACAGGCCTGCTCACACTTGAGGGTCACCAAGACTGGGGAACATGAGTCAGATTGCTTTCCGGAGCTCATCTTGATCTCCCGAGTGGATCCCAACCCGAGAAAAAAGGGGGCCCTTCTTACACAACAATATAGCCGGAGAACTTTTTGACAAATTGTCTGTGCGCGAAATCTGCACCAATCAATCCCAGTGATTCAAAAGGCCAGCGAAACAAACCCTAACCGCATTGCACAATTCATTTAGGTCTCCCGACTACCGTTCTGACGGAAAAAAGGGCCCCTTTTAGATGGAATCTCGTGCTTGGAGTTCGTTTTGCGAAATGTTAATCCCCAAGCTCCGCACCACCCACTCCCTACAACCCCTAGGGCCAGGGAAATCATTTCGTCTCGGATCAAGCAAATCATCGAGGTCTCCCGAGTAGCATTAAAGTGGTCTCAAACGTCCTCCGGCAAAACTTCGGAGTTCGTTTTCGACAAACGGAGATCGCAACTGTCTCCGAACACATGAGAACACTCGGGAAACATAGAGAAAACTCTAGTCGCGGATTCCTACGACGTCTCCTGATCCCGATCTTTAGCCGAAGTCGGCAAGTCAACCGTTCCGCCCGAAGCACAAAGTACGTCGATACGAGCAGTTCAGCAGGCGGAGGCGTGAACAAGCGACATAAATGGTCAACTTCGCTCCGATCATACAAACGGAGCAAAATTGGCTTTCGAGTCCCCGGGCCACTCGAGCATTTCCTTATACAAAGCATGGCAATATTGGGCTCATTAAAATTGCATTCGCGCGTACATTGACTATTCGTCGTTCAAGCGAGCCACGTAGATTAAACGCGCAACTGATCAGGCCTCGAGCTCCTCCCGAATTTCTCCTTAGCCAAGTGGAACTCACGAGCCAGCCAAGCCAAGCCGAGCCAGCCTCCAAGCCGCAAGCCATGGCTCTCCTTTAAAGGCAAGCCAAATGAGCCTCATCCATCCAATTTCAAAATATTTTCTTACACATTTTCATCAACTCCCATCCATTAACTCCCATTTCCCTTCACTTCCTTTCCATACACTCAACAAGACACATTTCCCACCCTAATCTTACTCAAAAATTCGGCCATGCTTAAGCACCCACTCTAATTGCACTTAATTTCACTAATTTGGCTCACTAAGCATCCTATAAATGCCTAATTGCAAGAGCATTTATTCACAACTCAACTTCCATCATCTCTCTAGCTTTCTCACTCTAGGAAACCCTCTCCAAGCTCTCTCAAATTCCAACAAAGTCCTGGGCGTCCAGCCCCTCTGCTCAGCCCAGTTGAAGGCCAAAACTGTCGAAAAACTCAACCGTTTTTCAGCGACCGCTACCCGACTCGAACCAACTTCAACCAAACTTCATACCCCACATGTTTTCGACCTCCTGAGTTCGTTTCCAAGTTTAGTTTTTGCATTTGAAGCCTCCAGCCCTCTGGAACTGATCATCACAGATTCGGGCTCCTTGGTGCCTCTCGAGTCCTAGGCGGCTCTCCTTCCTTTCACAACTTGGGCGAGTCGTGCCATCATTTTCTAAGGGTTTCTCATGACCCTCACTCTCTCCCGTGACGAGGTGGTCACAGTCCGAGAGCCGCGCAACCTATCAAGACCGCCTTTTCTTCATTTTTTTTTCTTAATCGGGTTTTGTTTGTGTCTCACGGGCTTTCTTTGATATTCTGGGAAAATCTACTCGTGCATTTCCTTCAAGCTAACCATGGTCATGTCTAGCACTTCCTAGAGGAGCCAAAGGATCCGTGTCAGCCCGGAGAAACGACCCCAAGCCACCGGTCCTATCCACCTCTTTTCGGCGGGCTTAATTCCATCTCGGGTCCCCTCTGCACCCCTATTGTCCAGAGGTGTTGCTGCCCCTTTTTCGAATCTTCTTCAAGCCCCGAGGCTAGGTATAACCCTCTTGCAACTTAGAAAAGCTAGGCCACATAGATTCCTAGGTCTGCGAGGCAATAAGGCGGTCTATGACCGGTTATGTGTATGTATTCGTTTAAGGAGTTTTTGCTTCGTTATTATGCATGTATAATGTCGTGATGTATGCTAGCATAACGAGAGACAACTAGGATCGGGGTAGAAGAGGCCGTCTTGGCCCATGTGAACCATGGGAGCTCACGGCCACTTCTCATGGGAGGTGGCTGAGACCTCCCTTGATCCACACAGGCTAAAGGAGATCTCTTTCACCTCGAAATAAGTCGTTTCCCGTGTTTTTGCATTTTTTATTGTTGCATGAGTCGGTGCCGTTTTATCGATTCCATTAAATATCGTGTATGTGTATGTTTATGTGGTTATCGATTCCCGAGATTATGGCTGTGCCGACTTTACTAAATACGTGTTATTATCGTGTTTAATGCTTTATGCATGCGAGAAACGTTTAAAATCGGGGCAAAAAGACCGAGCAAGACCCGTGACGGGTTAAGAGAGCTTTCGGAAATCCTCAAGGGGAAGTGGCTGAGAACTCCTTGACCTATCCTGGGTCAAGGGCGGCCTCTTTACTTCGGTTAAAAGTCAATTCTCAGATTGGTTGCAATTGCATTTTTCATTTAGTCGTTAATTACGCGATAAATGGCATGTTAGGCGCGTTAGTTTAAATAATATGCATGGATTCGTGTATCGGTGATTATTTTGGGCCCATGAGGGTCCAAGAGTCCATCGGTCGTCATTGATCGGGTGCTCTTGGCTTTCAAGGACCCGTTTTAGTCCCCGTGTCACGAGTCAATTCCGTTAACCCGTAATGTTCAAGGCTCAAGGCCATAACCACTAACAATTCCACATACAGGAAAATGAGACGTATCATTCGGTTAAATAAATCATTCGGCCTAAGATAAATCACACGAATCGGCTAATAATTGGTAACTGCGTCGACGGATCGCGAGACGTCGGAAATGTCATTGTCAAACTCACAATTTCAAAGGCAACGAGACATGTAACGCGCGTAGCATGGGAAATTGGGGAATGCTCGTGCATCCTAACTCGAGTCCGGGCCCAATTTGAGGCTGCTCTGGTCGGGGTGTACGAACCTTACTTAGACCGCTCCCGGGCGGAACGATCGTTTTCTCGACTTTCTCGGGATCGGCATGACCCCTATGGACCCAAGGGATCGATCGGCACTGTCTACCGACTTTCGATAGTCCGCATCGCGTGATCTCAATTTTGCACGAGCACTTTGCACGTTTTACTATCCAAGGGCATAGTCGTCTTTCCGCGAATCACCGACATCCTAGGCGTTAGGGTGATCGAAACACCCTATGTCACGGGTGGAGAAGGGCAACCCGTTCAACTGCAAGTGTCATTTGCTTAAGCCCTCTTTACCCGATTTGGGTGTTTCTGTCATTCCACCGTAAATTCGATAGTTAGAATTGTTATTCTTATCACAAAACATGTAAAAATATATAAATTAATTAATTACTTAATACTATCCAAGAGGGGTAGATCGGCATATAGAGGGGCTACCCTTCGACCACCGACCCCGACATGGAAGGTCTCTATCGACCTCGTGGGAGGTGGGTGCGGTGGTTGAAGATGAGCCCCACCGCTCCTCCCTTTGTACGGACCCCAATGTGCTCTCGTCGGGGCCCGCATGCGCGCTACCGAATTGTGCGACTTGGGAGTGTCCACCTTCTCAGGGGACGTGTGACGAACACGCGTGAGAAGGAGTCGCTACTTACCTGTTTACGACTCGAAGGTCGAGGGCCGGGAAGTTGCCTGGGTCAAGGGGTGAATGATACACCTAGTTTTGCTAAGGCATTGGTCACGCGAAACTGGAAAGTCCGAACTCGAGGGTTCACGTTACGTGCATGCCTATATCCCGCACGCCCTTTCGGTACTCTGGCTTGCTAGGCTTGCAGTTTTATTTATTTACAGCATGAATTAGGATGCGCTCGTCTTACACGTTTTGACACCGGAAATTCGATGGACTAAACGATGTGGGTTAAGAAGTTGAGAGAAAGGTAGACCGGTATGTCGGGGAATCGGTTCACTATCCTCGCATTACAGTTCATCAAATCATGATGGTTGAATTCTCGTGTGAACCGGAACCGCGAGATCTTGGGTTTACTCTGGTCTGGGCAAGCATTGGACCGATTCGGTTAGTTCAGCTCTCGGACCGTTCGCTCACCGACATGGATTCTTACAAAAAATGAATGTACAAAGTAAAGTCATTGCAATACTCTCAAAATAATAAAACAAATTACAAATTACAAATGCTTGAATTCCAATAAGTTTGTGTTTGGTTATTATTCCGTTCCAACTCGCCGTGACTTTAATGAAAAACCGAAAAACAAAAATTCAAATGCGCTATTAGTGAATAGGGCGTTGGACCCCGTAATTGATGATTAGGGTGTTGGACCCTAAGTGTGATGCGGCCTATGAGTCGAGCTCGACCCGTATAGACAAACAAGAGTAGAAAAGTAACAAACAATTGTAAACAAGTTGTTTGTTATTGCCAAGTTTACGTGGGTTAACGAGTTATTAACCGGGGTATTTTGGTATGCAAATGACCTATATTAAGCAGACAAAATCGTGTAAAGCATTTTGCATTCAGCTTTTTTTCAAGGACCTGACAAACATGACGTCCGTAGTCTAGTCCTTTGTGCGTGGATTGCTTTTAAAGTTTTCTGTATTGTGACACTGCAATTTCATTGAATATGCCAAACTCTTATTTTGGCTCTAGATTTGGAACCTAGAGTTCTACCTAACCATTGTCTACTAATTAGTTAGGTCGAGTGAAAGGTTAATCAGGATTTGCATGTTTTGTGACAGAGATAACAGTTCTAGCTACCCAAATCTATGATAGGATGATAGAAACTCATCAGTTGGATAAGAAAAGACTATGCAGATGAACCTACACCTAAACAGGTAGCCCATTCTTATTATAATACCATAGTGTTTCTATCAAGCTAACCCTAGGGGTATCGCTAAATTGTGAAAAGACGATTTTGCCCTTGACTTGAAAATCATTTTTAGAAAATGGAAACAACGCGATGTGGGCCACCTCGGCCTGTAGCCGGTGTCGACCGATTCCCTGGATCTTCCAAGGTTATGCAAGAATCCCGAAAAAGCCGAAGAACCGGTCGATCTGCCCGGAAGTAATCTAGAAATATTTTCTGTATTCAACCTGAGTTACTTGGAATCAAGTAAAAACTCAAGTTAAGGTACACAAGCTCTTCCTAGATGTCTGTGCTACATCGGGCCGTGCGCCTTTGGTTTTGATATAAACGAGTAGTGAAAAGGGCATTAACGTCATTTGACAACTTATCGACGTGAGTTATCAGTTAATGAGCAATTCGTGTAAGTTTATTAATGCCAAGTGGGTTTAGTCATGTGTGCATCTCGATTAACCCGTTTGTGCAATTATTGCTTGTAAATTATTACCGAATGCAGTAAATATGCGTGTTACAGACAATCAGACAAATCATGAATTGATCCACTGAATGAAGTCTGAATACCTAAAAAGTTTGATTTAATGAAAACGATATGTGATACGGCGACCAAGACGAGTCCAAGAAGGTCGAGGAAAATTTGGTCAAAATGACCAAAATACCGTCAGAACCCAAATGGACTCGGAAAAGTCACTGATACACGAATCCATGCATTTTGCTTGGAAAACAACATTTTAAAAGGGGTTTTAATGCGGGATTTGCGATGATATCGAAAATGTGATTGCACACAATCCGAGAAATGGACTTAACTCGGGAAAAGGAAATCGCTTTTGACTTGAGAAAGGCCAAGAGGCTCTCGGTCTCTTCCCATTTGGGATAGCTGAGAGGTCCCGTGGCCGAAGTTGGGTCTCATGAAGTTTTCTTGTCCCATTTTCAATCGTTTCTGGCATGCTCAAATGTAAAGCACGATAAATAACACGTATTTTACTAAGTTGATATAGCCATGATTTGAATAACACATTTAAACGTATAAACATACACAGACATGTCATTTAAGGAATCGATAAAACAATACCAACTTCATGGATGCGGAAAAAATATAAAAACTCGGGAAGTGACTTAAATCGGGGCAATAAGACGTGTTATAGCCCGGAAAAACCAAGGGAAACTCCCGGCTACTTCCCTTAAGATTAAGTCGAGAGCAACCTTGACCATTTCGAGTCAAATGGGTCTCCTCGACTCTGATTGAAGCCCATTCCCGACATGCTTGATATGTTATACGATAAAGACATGCATGACATAACATAGAAACACATAAAAATGTGATCTTGCATGCAAACTGGTTTTCAAACCGCCTTATAACCCCACAAACGCAAAGAGACTGTAAAAGTCCTAACTCTTCTAAGTCAGGAATGGTCATACCTAGTCCTGGGATGCGAGAAAAGTCGGGTTGGACCAATGGTGGGTTGGGTTTGGGCTGGTTTTCGTTGAATAGACCCGACCGGGAGGTAGTAGACTCGACTGGAGGTTTTTGAACTGACTAGGCACCCGGGAGAAAACAGTCCGGTTCGATCGACTCGGTGGCTTCTCGGAGACTACTCAACTGTTTCGGATAACCAAGAGGATGCTTAACATCCTTGCAGTGGTTTCAGTAGGAGTGCACGCATAGAATTTTCGGAAAACACGAGCAAAGTCGGGTTAGCAAAACAGAAATAGACCCTACTGGGTGGAAACAAACCCGACTAGCAGTCTTGAAAGAAACGGCTCTTCTAGAGGCTCAAGGTAGTATTTTGCTGCAAGGTCAGTGGCTCCCGACTCCTAAGAGACTTCCGGAGGTGGCTGTTGTGATCGTTTGGCAAGAAGAGCTTTGGATCGACTCGTATAACCCTGCAAAGATCAAATAAAATAGAGCATGCCCAGGAACAGACCTCAACTGGGCTAGTTTTGGGTTAGACGTCACAACGGTGGCTCCCGATGGTATTTTGCTGCAAGGTCGGTGGCCCCTGTTAGCTAAGGGACTCCTGGAGGGGACCGTGATGGTCGTTTGAAGAAAATGGTATTGGGTCGACCTGATTTGCAAGGAAAAAGAAAGGGAAGTTAGGAAATCCGACCCGACTGGGCAGTTGGGATGAATCTTCTCGGGATCTCTCAACTCCTAGACACTCTTAGGTCGTATATGGAGGTGGTTGATGGGTTGTGGCAGCTCAAACCGAACCAAAAGGCATGGAAACCCATAAATGAAAAACCGGCTCGAAAAGGACCAAACTGAGTTTGGTTATGTGGTGGGCTAGTTCTATGACTTAGAGGTTTCAAACTAAAAATCTAACTTCAGATATGGACTTAGGGGGTCGAAAACATGTGGGATATAAAGTTTGGTGAAGTTTGGATTTAAGTAGGGATGATGATCATCATGTTTCCGACTTAAGTCTTGAGTAACTTTGCTTGGTTTCAACTGAGCTGAAGCTTGCTGCGGGTTTGCTAGTTGCAAGGGAGGTTGAGAGCATTTGTTTGAGTGAGAAATGCTAGAGAGATGATGTTTGAAGGTAAGTGATTAGCTTAATGACCCTAAGACAATATATAGGCAAAACTTTAGTGCAACTAAGGGAAGAAAAGTGCAATTAGGGGCAATGTTTAGGGAAATTCGGTTTGGCTTAAGGGAATGGATGATGATTTTGATTGAATGAAGCATTAATGGATGGATGGTGATGGTGGAGTATGGAAGAAGAAGACTTAGATATTTTGCAAAAGGAAGACAAAGGCAAGTTGGTTTCTTGGCTTGGAGAAGAAGATGACAAGGGAGGGGCGGCTAGGGCAATGTCACGGCTGCCCAAGGCTGGTCGTGGGTCCTACGGGTTGTGAGGGAGAGTCGGGATGAAGTTTGGGTCTCGACTAATCGCATGTTCGAGGCTCGTGGCTCAAACGAACGTCGAATTGTTATTGCATGCGTGAAAACGATTCAAACGAGCCCAAGATTGCCCATTTTGCATAAGAAAATGTTTGAGTGGCTTTAGGGCTCGAATGCCAATTTTGCTCTTTTTAGGCAACCAGAGCAAAGTTAGTCGTTTCTGAGAACGTATCTCGTGTCTGCATTTCGCGTTGGTCATTTTGACGTGCATTGTCAATCAGACTAAATAATTGACCTTAAGGCGATATTGGAAATGTGAAGTCGGAGACGTCCTAGGAGTCCACTGCCGGATTTCTCAGATTGCTTTATGAGTTGCTTGGGTGATTCGGAGATCGCTGCGATCTCTGTTCGTTGAGAACAGACCTCGAAGGATTGAAAAACTGCATCTGAGACCATAGAAACACTGTTCTGGAGGCCTAAATGGATTGTGCAATTCCAATTGATGATTTCACTCTAAGCCTTGGGATGATTAGTACTATTTTGTCCAACCATCCGGCGTCAAGTTTTTGCTAAAAGGACCTCTGATTATGAATCTCCGTTGAAAACGGTCTTTTATGCTCTTCGGTGGTCATTTGGGAAACTGAAAAGGATTCTGCCGTTTGATTTGCTCAATTGCGTCTGTCCATTGTAGTTTTCGGGACAATGCATGGCTAACTTTGTTTGCCGATATTTCGTCAGACCAGTTTCCGGTTATGCTTTTCTGTTGAAATGTATGTTTTTTTTTTCTGTCATTCGGGAGTCATTCGAGGAGTCTGTGTGACTTCCGAAAAGCAATCTGAAGCGATGTTCATGATTTGTAGAATTGCGAGATATGACTGTGTCTGAAATCGGGCATTAACTTTTGTCTGATGAACCGACGTTTTTGAACTTCCACTGAAAAGTTATCTGTATTCAGAAAATTGCTATGTATAGAGCAGATGATCTGCGAAATGTGTTTGAAGACACTTTTCATATGTTTGGCATCGCAAGAGATTTTTGAAGCCCAATATTGACTATCTTTTGATGGTCGAGTGAACTAGTGAAAAATAGTGCTGTCAGTGTTGTAAACGCCGGTTTGGATGCTGTTTGGACTCTTTGTTTGTTATGTATATCGCTGGATGATCTTTGGAGCTCTTCTGTTGTATGCTTGAATCATCCGCTTGTTTCTGTTGACTTGAAAATGAATAGTGACTCGCTGCTCTATCAAGCTTTCTTCTGTATCGATGCTCGAGTCATAAGCTGAATTGCTGTTGATGTGCATTGCTTGAACTGGTGAGACAAAATGGGGTACTGACAACTTGCCCCTTTTTGACTGCGTGCTCGAGTAGAGAATGCAGTCAAAAACTTTCAGAAGCAGCCCAGTTTGATTACAATGACCAACACGGCACCTCCAATGGACGTTTTCTCCTCCTTGCTTCGGATGTGTAGGGATGTTGTGCTCGTAAAAGTAGATGCAAAATCAACAAGCAAAACCTAGAATTGAAGTGAAGGAATGCCTTGCAGATAGAAAAGAGTGCTTGCATAGCGAATGGAGAGTGTTTAAGGAAAGTTCTTGCTTGAGAGAAGAGTATTTGCTGAAAATGAAATGCAAAATCAACGGGCCAATCCTGGAAATGTGAAGAAAGAGTGCTTTGCTTAAAGTAAATGCATTGCTTGTGTTAGTACCCTATTTTGGCTCACCAGTTCAGGTAATGCCTATCCACATCAATTCAGGCTATAACTTTAGCATCGATACAGAAGAAGGCTCGATAGAGCGGCAAATTGCTATTCATTATCGAGTCAACAGAAACAGGCAGATGATTCATGCACATGACAGAAGAACATATAGAATCATCCAGCAACATACAGAGCAAATAGGGAGCTTAAATAGCATCCAAACCGGTGTTTTCAAAATACATCGCCGACAGTGCTATTTTCTACTGGTTCGCTCAACCATCAGAAAATATCCAATATTGGACTCCAAAAACCCTTAGCGGTGCCAAACAGATTAAAAGTGTCTTCAAACACATTTCGCAGATCACCTACTCTATACAGAGCAATTTTCTATATACAGATAACTTTTCAGTGGGAGTTCAAAAACACCAGTTCACTAGAGAAAAGTTAATGCCCGATGTCAGATGCAGTCATATCCAACAATTATACAGAGCATGAGCATTGCTTCAGATTGTTCTTCGAAAGTCACGCAGACACCTCGAACGACTCCCGAGTGGCAGAACAAGCACACCCCTCAACGAAAAACCATATCCGGAGACTGCTCTGACAGAACATCAGTAATCCAAGTTAGCCATGCATTGTCCAAAAAACTACAGCGGACATACTCAAATAGGCAAATCAGACTGTAATATCCTTTTCAGTTTCTCGAGTGACCTCCGAATGGCAGAAAAGACCATTTTCAACAGAAATTCATAACCGGAGGTCCTTTTTACGGAAATTTGACGCTGGATGGTTGGCCAATCCAGTGCCGCTTATCCCAAGGCTCGATGTGAAATGCTCAGACAGAATCTCACAACCCATCTAGGCTCTCAGAACAATGCTTTTAGGGTCTTAGAGGCACTTTTTCAATCTTTCGAATTCTGTTCTCAACGAACAAAGATTGCAGCGATCTCTGGATCATCCGAGCAACTTAGAAAGCATTTTGAGAAATCCGGCTTCGGACTCCTAGGACGTCTTCGGCTTCACATTGGCAATACCGGCTTATTAGTCAATTATTCAGTCTGATTGACAATGCACGTCAAAACGACCAATTCGGAATGCAGACACGAGATACATTCTCAGAAATGGCTAACTTTGCTCTGATCGCCTGAAACAAGCAAAATCGGCTTCAGAGCCCAAAAATCACACGAACATTCTTTTGGGCAAAATGAATGATTTTGGGCTCGTTTGAACCGTTTTCACGCGCACAATGACAATTCGACCTTCGTTTGAAACACAAAACTCGAATGCGCGATCAATCGAGACCCGAACTTTGTCTCGAACTTCTCTCAACGACTGTGGGGCCCACGGGCTGCCCTAGGGCAGCCGTGAATTACCAATACTACCCCTCCTCCTTTGGCTTCTCCTCCATGCAAGTTGTCTTCTCTTCCATGAAAATATCAAGCCTACAATTTGAAGAAAACACTCTATCCTCATTAATGCTTCCATCTCTTCTCCATTAATGCAATGGATGAAGATTGATCTTCACTTTTCCTTAAGCAAACCGTCCAAGTCTAAGCATGCACATTAATCAAGCTTTTTCTCACTTAATTGTTATTAAGCTTAGCCTATATATACTTTCTATGTCATTAACTTAATCACAACTCACTACACACCATCTCTCTAGTATTCCTCACTCTTCAAATGCTCTCAACCTTTCCAGCAAAAATCGCCGCAAGCAAGGGCAAGCAAAAACCGAACAAAATCCTCAAGACTTAAGTCGGAATTATGGTATTTACCATCCCGGCTTAAATCCAAATTTCACCAAACTTCATATCCCACATGTTTTCGACCCCCTCTATCCATTTTCGAGCTTGGATTTTAAGTTTGAAGCCTCCAACCAATCGGAACAGCAACTACAAAACCGAACTCAAGAAAAGCTCTTCTCGGGTCAAAAATGGAAACCCGGGTTTCAAGCCTTTTCGGACCGGTTTGAGCCACCAAAACCCATCAAACACCTCCCCACACAACCCTAGGGTGTCAAGGAATCGAGAAATCCAAGAAACATCCGTTGGCTTTAGCCCAGCACGAAGAAACAGCCCGATTGCCCAGTCGGGTCGAAATGTTTTATTGTCCTTGTGGTTTTCTTGCAGATAGGGTCGATCCAAGACTCATTTCGCAAAACGACCACCACAGTCATCTGTGGAGGTCAGTTAGGAGTCGGGAGCCATTGACCTTGCATCAAAATTCTATCGGGAGACTCCGTGGCGACGTTCGACCCGAAAACTGCCCAGTCGGGTCTGTTTCCTGGACATGCTCTGTTTTCCGTGATCTTTGTAGGGTTGTATGGGTAAACCCCGTTAACTATGGACCAAAACGACCACTATAGCCACCTTCAGGGGTCAGTTAGGAGTCAGGAACCGTTGACCTTGCCTCAAAATTCCATCGGGAGACTCCGTGGTGACGTTCGACCCGAAAACTGCCCAGTCGGGTCGAGACACTGTCCAGCCGGGTCTGTCTGTGCAATCCGGGTCTGTTCAAGCAAAAACAACCCAAACCCGACTCAACAAAGGTCCAACTCGATTTTTTACAGTCCCATCCCGCATCCCAGGACTAGGTATGACCATTCCCGACTTAGAGGAGTTAGGACTTCTACATTTTTGTTGTGTTTATGGGGGTTATAAGGGGTTTTATACATGTTTCAATTCCAAGTTTTAATTTTTATGCAATTTCAATGTTATATCATACATGTTTATTATCGTTTAACGTGCTAGCATGTCGGAAAATGTTTGAATCGATATTGAGGAAACCATATCAACCCGGAAAAGCCGAGATACCTCTCGGATTAACCTCTTGGAGAGGTAACCGAGGGTACTCTTGACCTTTTCGGGTCAAGACCGGTTTCCTTGCCCCGATTTGAGTTGTTTCCCGAATCTTTATGTTTTCCCGCATCCATGGAGTCGGTATTGTTTTATCGATTCCATAAATAACGTGTTTGTGCATGTTTGTATGTTTAAATGAGTTTTTCAAGCTCATGGCGATACCGGCTTGGTTAAATACGTGTTATTTACCGTGTTTAACGTTTGAACATGCGAGAAATAGTCGAAATTGGGATAAAGAAAACGCTTGAAACCTGAAACGGGTCAAGGAAACCCACGGCTATTCCCAAGAGGAAAGAGCCGAGAGTTCTTTGACCTTATTCGGGTTAAGAATGGTCTCTTTACCTAGATGAAATCCATTTCTAGGATTTTGTGCAAATTGCAAAATTTCAATATTGTCGCAAATCCCGCATGCTGACCACTTTAAAACATTGTTTTTAAAGCAAAATGCATGAATTCATATATCGGTGACTCTTTTGGGGCCATTTGGGTTCCGAGGGTATTTTGGTCATTTTGACCAAATTATCCTCAACCTTCCTGGACTCGTCTTGGTTGTAGTGTCGTGAATTGTTTTCATTAAATTAAGCTTTTCAAGTACTCAGACTTCATTCAGTGGATCAATCCATGATTTGTCTAATTGTCTATAACCCACACATTTACTGCATTCGGTATATAATTTTAAGCTATAAATTCAATCGGGACGCTCACATGACTAAACTCAATTGGCACTGATAAGTTTGCATGAATTGGTAATTAACTAATAACTCGCATTGATAAGTTGTCAAATGACGTTAATGCCATTTTCAAAACTCGCATTTCCAAATTCCCGAAATGCGCGGTCCGATGTAGCATGGACGTCTAGAAAGGACTTGTGTGTCTCAACTTGAGTTTTTACCTGATTCCAGGTAACTCAGGTCAGGATACTGAAGATCTTTCTAGATCACTTTCGGGCAGACCGACTGGTTCTTTAGGTATTTCGGGTTCTTGTACAATCCTGGACGATCCAGGGAATTGGTCAACACCGGCTACAGGCCGAGGTGGCCCGTACTGCGATGTTTCCTTTTCCCGAAAACAATTTTAAAAAAAAAAGTAGAATCGTCTTTTCACAATTCAGCGACACCCCTAGGGTTAGCTTGACAAAAACACTATGATATCAGGATAAGAATAGGCTACCTGTTCAGGTGCAGGTTCATCTGCAAAGCCTCTTCTTATCCATTGATGAGTTTCTGTCATCCTATCATAAACTCGAGTAACTAGAACGGTTATCTCTGTCACAAAACATGCAAAACGCTTATTAACCTTTCACTTGACCTAACCAAACTAATGCGAACATCGACGAACCTGCCGTGAGACCCAACAACAATAGAATGAGATCAAATTCGGGATCGTCCAATGAAGGTTTCAAGAATAGGGAATATTAACCCGATGACTATAAAGAGCCACAAACCAATATTATAAACGGAATATTGACCCGCTAGCTATAAAGAGTTAGAAATCAATATTATAAATGTCAGGAATTACAAGTTATCACACTTGCAATATCTACAAAGTTGCTGAGCAACAGCTCGGAGAAAATCTCTCTCACAAAGTTGAATGGAAACTGATCTCTCCTCTCTAGGGAGGCCACATGCCTATTTATAGAAAGATACTAGCCGATAACCTAATTGGGCTAATGGACTGGGCTGAAATAAATCCTAAGTGTAATGAGCCCAAAAATAAAATAGGCCCAAGTTATTGAAAAGCAACTAAATTCAGCCATTTGAATTGGGATCACCTTTTAAATAGATTTCTAGGATATGAACGGTCGTGGTTTCTTGTTCCACATGCAGCCCGCCCAAGAGCTCGACTTCTCCTCCATAGACATGCAATAACAGCCTTTGCATGGCTTGTTGAATTCGCTTGGCTCGTGCTCTTTTACTTGCTCTAGCTGGCACATGCTTATCCAAAAGCTCGCCTTCATGCCCGACCCTGTTATCCTGGGATTCTTCCTCATGCCCCTGCAAAGGGTCCTCTAGATGGATCATATCATTCCTCCTCTCTTCAAAAGGATTCATCCTCGAATCTATGGCAACCGACTTGATTGGGGACTGTTCTGGAGGCATTTGCTCGAGAAAGACATTCTTGAATTCCTCACTTTTCTCGCCAATAAAATGCTTGATTTGAAGTTGCTCTTTCTCCATTTGGTTAAGTGGAAGCGGAAATAGCGTTGCGTTCCGACCATCGCTGTCCAAGAATTAAGAAGCAATATGACCCTTCTCATTGCCATTGGGTTGAAACTTGGTTATGGGCTTTTCTTTGATTGGCTTCAAAGCTATTTTCTCTTCTTTCTTCGTCAAAGAACCCCACTTCAATTTGCAAGAAGATGAACCAGAAGCTTCGTCATAGCCATCTAGCAACTGTTCAATCCGCTTGTCTCGCCTTTCCAATCGATCGTAAATCAAATCAACCATCACATTCATGCGCTCAAATTGTTGCTGCATATCCCGGATCATCATGTTGTAATCAGTTCCTCTGTTATCCTGATCATTTCCACTGCTTTCTTGTGGCATGATGAAATCTGCAAGTGAAACTTCAGAAAATAGAGATGGACCTCACAACCACTCGCTCACGTGTTTGCACTCAAATCAATGTCACTCAACACTCGTGTTTTACTCAATTTTAGGCTTTTACCCTCTGATATACTCACTACTCTTGCCTTTTTTTTTCTCTCTATGTTTTTTTGGACGAATTGTTTTTTTCTTTTTTTTTTTGGACCTCCAATAAGATAAACTGAAATTTTAGAGTTCTTCAGGACAGTTGGAATCAGCTAACAAAAATCACAACTTCGATCAACGATTTACGAACCCTAAGAACAATGGATAACAAAAAACGAAATAAGATAGATGAAACCTGGATTGGAGCCAAAGCTCTAATACCAAATGATGTGGACCTCACGAAGGATTGTGAAACCCAACGACCAACTTGAATCGATTCCTAAATCGCCAAACATAGATTTAGATAAAGAGGATTATTGACCCGTTGTTTATAGAGAAACAAGAACCAACAATATCAAGACAAGGATTATTGACCCGTTGTTTATGATGAAACAAGAACCAATAATATCAAATTGTACCAAACAATCACAAGCTGTCACACTTGTTCGTTCGAAGGAGTTCAATGAAGAACAAAGGAGAAAATCTCACCAAAATACCAGAATAGTCTACCTATGATCAGCTACTCAGTCTCCTTTATATAAGCTTAAGAGAAACTGGAAACTAATAAACTTGGCAACTGGAATAACCTTAGTTTCCTAAAACCATAAATAACAATGGAAACTAAATAAAGGCTATCTAGAATAGTCGGCAGTCTTTTATTCCATCTTTAACATCTCATGGCAAGTCAGTTGAGTAAAGCCCTTTGGAGACCCAATTGAATTAGACTCCTCTTGGCCCAAAAATCCATCAGCAAGCTCTCCATAGCTTGTTGGATTTGTCTGGCATTCGCTTGTGTGATTGGCCCACTCGGAACATGCAAGCCTCCAAGATCTTATGCATCGGCTCCCTCTTCAAGAGTCCGACTTCCAAACTTGTGTGCATCAGCCTCATTGTCATGCCCACGATCCTCATCACAAACACTAGATAATGGTCAGGTGGAACTCTAGGTTCCAAATCTAGAGTCAAAACACAAGTTTGGCTAATTCAGTGGTAATTCAGTGTCACAATACATAACAACTTTAAAAGCAATCCACACACAAAGAGCTTGAATACATATACCATATCTATCAGGTTCTTGAAACAAAGCCAAATGCAAAATACTTTGCACACGTTCGCTTGTTTAACATATGGCATTTGCTTGCAAAAACACTCTTGGGTTAATAATATGTTAATCAACGTACATTCGGTAATAACAAACACATTGTCAGCAATCTGCATATTGGTTGTTACTTTTCTGCTATTGTTTGTCCATGCGAGTCGAACTCGACCCATAGGACGCATTGCACTTACGGTTCAACGCGTTAACCATCAGTCACGGGGTCCAATGCCCCATTCACTGAGAGCGCATTTGAATTTGAATTTTCGATTTTTCCCTGAACTCACGGCGAGTCGGAGCGGAATAATAACCAAATGCGAATCGACTGTGATTCAATCATTTGTAATTCGTATTTTATTGTTTTTCTGAGAGCATTGTAAGGATTTTACTTTGTACATTTATTCCGTAAGAATCCTAGTCGGTGATCAAACAGTCCAAGAGTCGAACTAATCGAATCGGTCCAATGCTTGCCCAGACAAGAGTAATCCTAAGATTTCGCGGTTCTGGTTCATGCAGTAATTCAAACATCATAGTTTGATGAACTGTAACGCACAGCTTGGCTACTCCACTGGGGATCACTTAGAGGGTTCAGGCTCGTTCCCGCTTGCTTTGCTTGCTTGTTTATTTACTGCTTTATGCAACTTCCCACTTATCTACTTTACGCACTTTATTTACGCACTTGCATTGCATACCATTTTAGCTTTAGGAACCTATGGGTCGCATCCCACTACCAATGATAGGAACATAGGTTAGATAGAGGTTCCGAGTAAGGGTACGTTGTGCGGTTGGACTGTCGATTAAACCCCCAAAGAGCCCCGTTCGATTTCGAGGAATTCACACTCTTGAGTCGGGAGCCTCCATCCGTAGATAGCATAGTTCCTTTTAGCACTGAACCATGCATTGTGCTAAGTCTCCACGCAATCTTTCAACTCGGCTTCAGCAACAGTCTATCGAGTTGGCATGCGCGCCACTTGTGTCTTTTCCGGTTCCAAGAGTGATGTACGAGTACTTTGTAATCTTAATTAGGGAATTTACCTAAAATGACACATGGTTTAACCGTTTTGTCAAATCTATTCTATGCTTTTTTTTGGTCAAATCTATCCCGGCGTAATCTTTTCCGTCGAAATCTAACGGCCGTGCTGACGTGGCACCCACGTGGCAAGTGTGGCCCACTATCCCTCCACGTGCCACGTCAGCACGGCTGTTAGATGTTGACGGAAAAGATAACGTCGAGATAGATTTGATGCAAAACGTAAACCATGAGATATATCTGATAAAAAAAACATATGATAGATTTGACAAAACGGGTAAACCATCTGCCATTTTAGGTAAAAACTCCATCTTAATTAAGCCCTGAGCATTTATTTTCTGCACGCATGCATCACATACTTTTTAAAATTAGGGCGTTGTTTGCATTGATGAGTCCTAAGACAATTTTCCTTTCATCTTGGTAAGAGATGTTACACTCGACTTCCTGTCCGCGCCTCAATAGAGTTACACCATCGCTCGAGGAGATCAACCGCGTATGCGCAGCCCTGTGCTCGGTCGACCGTGACTACATCCGTGCATTCACAGCAGATAAAGTACGTCGATAGGAATTTCCTTGAAGCCGCCCTTACTTTTTGGAACTCGGAACATGCCGTATTTGACATCCAGAGAGCCGAGCTCACACCGACCATCGAGGAATAGAAGACCCTCATCAGTCAGACCGCAGTTGCCCGCGGCATTGTAGAGCCAAACCTCTACACTAGCTGACCCACGTTGGTCTCTCGTATACTCCCATAGCACAGAGATAGCAATCGAGAAAATCCTCTTTTTCATTCAATCAAGGGTGCACAGGGTTCAAGGAGACGTTTTACGTAATGATTTATGCCATGCTTTTTTACTACTTGTTTTCGGGACTCTCTTATTCCTTCACTCGCGGGGTCTCGTTGACGCCGCTCTTGCCGGCCTCATCCTCCAAGTGGTCGGAGGGCGCAGGTTTGAGGTGGCCCCTGTGGCTGAGATCATTCGGTCTCTCGACTGTGTTACGAGAACACACAATCGAAGGATGAGAGGGTCCACCATCCTTTTACAAATTTGGCACCAAAGCCATGCGAGACCCTTTGGCCTTGTGTGCCCGGTTATGTATTTCAGTGGTCCAGAATTTATCATTTCTCAATTGCTACCTCTTGTGCATGTGGAAGAGCGCAAGATATCCGAGTGGATGAAAATTTTTCAAGAAGTGTCACCTCGAGGCTTCAAGTGGCGTGCTGCGTGGATGTCACCCGGACCCATGGCCTTGAAGTGTCCCGATTTTTATGGAATTCCACTCGTGAGTCATGCGGGGTCCACCACGTATTTTCCAACGCGAGTAGTGAGGCAACTCGAGGGCCAACAGGTGGTTCCCAAGGACACGACGTGAGATAGTTTCGAGCTTACTTGGCGGGAGGACCAGACGTTCGTAGATCGTTGGCAAGCCATCGATCAAGTCATGGCCATGTGGCAAACTGTGGTCACCGAGCGACCTTATTTCCTCGAGCGCCCGACTCAGGAGGAGCGAGATTTCCAGGCTACAGAGGAGTACATCCTTCGCTTCTACCGATGGGGTCCATCCATACCCGAGGATCCCGCCCATTCTCCACCACCGGACGAGGGCACATCATCTGGAACAATCGCTCCGGGCATAGCCCTTGTACGGACCAGAATGTGGACTCTCGTCGGGGCCCGCATTGCGCGCTTTTGGATCGCGCGGCTTGGGAGTGTCCACCTTCCCGTGGGGACGCGTGACGGACACACGTGAGAGAAGAAGTCGCCACTTATCATTTTACGACCCGAAGGTCGAGGGCGAATAAGTTACCCGGGGTCTAGGGGTATGGAACACCTAGTTGTTGTTAAGGCAATGGTCTGTGCGGAACCGGAAAGTCCATGTTCGGGGGTTCATGTTACGTGCGGGCCTATATCCCGCACGCCTTTTCGGTACTCTGGTTTGCTAAGCTTGCATGTTTTATTATTTACCGCGTTGATTAAGTTGCGCTCGGCTCGCACGTTTTGACACCGAAAATTCGGTGAATTAAACGATGTCGGTGGAGAAGCCGTGAGAGAAGTAAATCTGTATGTCGGGGAATTGGTTCACAATCTTGCGTTACAGTTCATCAAACCGTGGAGGTTGAATTCCTGCATGAACCATAACCGCGAAATCTTGGATTTACTTTTGACTGGGCAAGCACGAAACCGATTCGAATGATTCGACTCTCAGACCGTTCGCTTACCGACTGGAATTCTTACATAATGAATGTACAAAATAAAAGTCCTTACAATGCTCTCGAAAACAATAAATACAAATTACAAATGGCTGAATTCCAGTCGACTCGCGTTCGGTTATTATTCCACTCTAACTCACCGTGAGTTTAGGGAAAAGACTGAAGAACTGAAATTCAATGGACGCTCTCACTGAATAGGGCGTTGGACCCTGTGAGTGTTGATTAGGGCGTCGAACCCTGTGATCGATTATTAGGGCGTTGAACCCTAATATTGTTCGGCCTAGGGATCAGGCTCGACCCGCATGACAAACAGATGTGGAAAGATAACAAGCAGCATGTAAATAACAGACAATGTGTTTGTATTTACCGAATGTACGTGAATTAGCAAGTTGTTTAATCCGGGGTATTTTGGCATGCAAATCCTACCCTAGACAAACAAGCACGTGCCAATGCTTTAACATTCGGCTTTGTTTTGAGAACTTGACAAAGAGAGTCAAATCTCGTGTGTGTGGATTGTTTTTACAGTTGTTCTATATTGTGACACTGAAATACCACTGAATTAACCAAACTCGTGTTTTGACTCTAGATTTGGAATCTAGAATTCCTCCTAACCATTATCTAGTGTTTGGTTAGGTCGAGTGAAAGGTTAATCAGCATTTTGCATGTTTACTGATAGAGATAACCGTTCTAGTTACCCGAGTCTATGTTAGGATGACAGAAACTCATTAGTTAGATAAGAAAAGGCTATGCAGATGAACCTGCACCTGAACAGGTAGCCCGTTCTTATCCCGTACTATAGTGTTTCTGTCATGCTAACCCTAGGGGTGTCGCTGAATTGTGAAAAGACGATTTTGCCCTTTATTTGAAAATTATTTTCAGAAAAAGGGGAAACATCGTAGTGCGGACCACCTCGGCTTGTAGCTGGTGTCGACCAATTCCCTGGATCGTCCAGGGTCGTGCAAGAACCCCGAAAAAGCCAAAGAACCGGTCGATCTGCCCGGAAGTGATCTAGAAAGATTTTCTGTATCCTAACCTGAGTTATCTGGAATCAGGTAAAAACTCAAGTTGAGACACAGAAGCTCTTTTTAGATGTCCATGCTACATCGGACCGCGCGTTTCGGGTTTTGAAATTGATAAGTTTGAAAAGGGCACCAACGTCATTTGACAACTTATCGACGCGAGTTATCAGTTAATGGCCAATTCGTGTAAATTTTATCAGTGTGAAGTGGGTTTAATCTTGTGAGCGTCCCGATTAACTCGTTCGTGAAATTAATGCTTAAGAGTTGTGCCGAATGCATTAATTGTGAAAACGATTCGTGACTCGGCGACCAAGACAGGTTAAGAAAGACCAAGGATGATTCGGCCAACAATGGCCGAAACACCCTTTGGTCCTAATAGGCCCGAAAGGGTCTCCGAATTGCGAATCCATGCATATTTTGGTTTGGAAAGACATTTCATGTGAGATTCTCGATGTAATTGAACTTGCAAATTACAAGAAATCCGAGAACTGATTTAAAACGGGAAGGAAGCCTCATGGAACCCGAATAACTCCATGAGACTCTCGGCCTATTCTCCTTGGAGAAAGCCGAGAGGTCTCATGGCTTGTATTTGGTTTCACGAGTTTTCTCCGTCTTGTTTTGAATCGTTTCTCGCATGCTCAAACATCAAACATGTTAAATAACACGATTAAACGAAAGTCGGTATTATCATGATTTAAATAACACATTCAAACATGCAAACATGCACAAACATATTATTTAAGGAATCGATAAAACAATACCGACTTCATGGATGTGAGAAAAAACAATAAAACTCGGGAAACAATTTAAATCGGGGCAAAGGAATCCGGTCTTGACCCAAAAAGATCAAGAATGCTCTCGGTTACCTCATGGAGAGGTTAACCCGAACGATCTCGGCTTTTCCGGGTCGGGATGGTTTCCTCGACTTCGATTTAAATATTTCCCGACATACTAGCATGTTAAACGATGATAAACATGCATGGTGTAATAAGGAAATTGCATAAAATTAAAGTTCGGAATTAAAATCATGCTTAAAACCCCTTAAAACTCCATAAACACAGCAATAATATAAAAGGCCTAGCTCCTCTAAGTCGGGAATGGTCATACCTAGTCCCGAGATGCGGGATGGGACCTTCAAGAGTGGGGTTGGACCGTTGATGGGTCGGGTTTGGGCTGTTTTCCATTGAACAGACCCGAATGGCACTAAACAGAACTGGCTGGAATACTGGACAGACCCGACTGGCACAAGTCGGGTCGGACGTCGCCACGGAGGCTCCCGATGGAATTTTGAGACAAGGTCGGCGGCCTTGGGTAGCCAAGGGACCCCTCTAGGTGGCTGTGGTGGTCGTTTGTTCCCAGAGTTGTCGGGTCGACCCGTACAGTCCTGCAAAAATCACCGAAAACAGAGCACGTCTGGAAACTGGCCCGACTTGGCAGTTTTCGGGTCGGAATCCATAACGGTGGATTCCGATGGAATGTTTGAGCAAGGCCAATGGCTCCTGACTCCTAACTGACCCCTGGAAGTGATAGAAGTGGTAGTTCGTCGAAAAGGGTCACGGATCGACCAGATCTACAAGAAAACCGAACAGACAGTCAGAAACGCAGCCCGGCTGAGCAGTTTTCGGGTCGGAATTCATAACGGTGGATTCCGATGAAATTTTTGAGCAAGGTCGGTGGCTCCCGACTCCTAACGAAGCCCCGGAGGTTTTTGATGGGTTTTGAAAGTTCAGACCGACTCGAAAAGGTGAGAAAACAGGGTTGGAAATTTTGACCCGGCTGGGCCAAAACTGTGCTCGATTCTGTACTGAGCTGATTCTCTAACTTAGAGGCTTCAAACTTGAAATCTAAGCTCGGAAATGGATAGAGGGGGTCGAAAAAATGTAGGATATGAAGTTTGGTGAAGTTTGGATTCAAGCCGGGATGGATTCCGACTTAAGACTTTGCCCGATTTTGCTTGGTTTTGCTTGTTCTTGCTGAGCTGCGATTTTGCTGAACTCCTTGAGAGTTTGAGAGCTTTTGTTTGAGTGAGAAATGCTAGAGAGAGAGTGCTTGAAGGTGTATGATTAAGTTAATGACATTTGGACAATATATAGGAAAGCTTAAGTGCAAGATTATTGAAGAAAAGTGCAATTAGGGCCATGGATTAGTGGAATCCGAATTTTTTAATCAAGATAGGGATGAAGACTTCTTCCATTGCATTGATGAGGAAGAGCCAAATGCATTGATGGAGATGGAGTTGATGGCTTGAGTGTTGAATAGAAAGACTAAAGATATTTTGGTGCAAGTGTGCAAGAGAGGAAGAGGATAAGGCCGAATTGTTTGGGGCAAAGGGGTGATTGCTCTTGGGCAGCCCGTGGACCCCACGGCTCGTGAGGAGAAACCGGGAGAAAGCTCGGGTCTCGATTGGTCTCGCATTCGAAGTTCGTGGTTCGAATTGAACGTCGAATTGTCGATATACGCGAGAAAACGGAGTTAATGAGCCCGAGATTGACATTTTTCATGGAGAAATGTCCCGGATGTGTGTGAAACTCGGAAGCCGGTTTTGCTCATTGCAGGTGACCAGAGCGAAATTGTCCGCTTCTGACAGCATATCTTGTGTCTGTGTCTCACGTTGGTCATTTTGACATAAATTGTCAGACAACGTGAACTATTGTCCCTTAAGCCGGTAATGCAAACGTGGAGCCGGAGATGTCCTAGGAGTCTGAAACTGGATTTCTCAGATTGCTTTCTGAGTTGGTTGGGCGCTCCGGAGATCACTGTAATCTCTGTTTGTCGATATCAGACCTCCAAGGACTTGAAACGTGTATCTGAGACCTCTAAAGCATTGCTCGGGAGGTCTAGATGAGTCGTGTGGTTTATTCCGACGATTCCACGTTGAGCCTTGAGAAGGCTAACATGATGTAGGGTAGACACTCGGCATCAAGTTTCCGTGAAAAGGACCTCCGGATATGCATTTCCACTGAAAATGGCCATTTCCGCTCCTCGGAGGTTATTCGGGAAACTGAAAAGGGTTTTGCTGTCTGTTTTGCCCAATTGTGAATGTCCGCTAGAGTTTTCAGGGCAATGCGGTATGAGCTTCGTTTGCCGTAATTCCATCAGACCAGTCTCTGGTTATGCTCTTCCGAAGAGGGGTATACCCGTTTTGTCGCTCGGAAGTCATTCAGGGTGTCTGCGTTGCTTCCAAGAGACAATCTGAAGCACTGTTCGTGCTCTGTATGATTGTGAGGCATGGCTGCATCTGATATTTGGAATTAATTTTTCTCCGAGAAACAGGCATTTTTGGACTTCCACTGAAAAGTTGTCTATATACAGAAAGTTGTTCTGTATAGAGCAGATGATTTGCAAAATGCCTTTGGGGACACTTTTCATCTGTTTGGCATTGGAGTGGATTTTTGTGTCCAATATTGGCCATCTTTCGATGATCGAGCGAACTATCGGAAAATAGGGATATCCACGTGGTATGTTGGAAATGCCGGTTTTGGACGTTGTTGAGCTCTCTAGTCACTATGTTGCCCTTTGGTGACCCCTAGAGTCCTTTTGTCGTATGTACATGTCATCTGCTTGATTTTGCTAACTTGAGAATGAATAATGATTTCTCGCTCTGTGGAGCCTTCTTCTGTAATAATGCTCAAGTCATGGCTTGGATCACTGCTGATGATGTAATTTGAATTGGTGAGCCAAAATGGGGTGCTGACAGCCCTCCAAGTGGAGCTTGCCAGCCTTAGGGCCAAGAGAGACGACCTTCGTCAGGAGATCGCTAAGAAGGATGAACAGCTCGTCGATCAACGCCAACTTCAGAAGGAGCTCGCCCAGGCCCTCGTCGAGTTACAAAGGCGCGATCAGGAGTTGGCATGGGTGAATGCCGCCTTGGAGAGGTCTAGGAAGAGAATCCGCGTAGGTCCCCACCCACCTTAGGATAGATGCCTCTATCGAGTCCTCACCTAGAACCGGGGCTTTTCACGGAGACAGTCGCTCAAGCCACGAGTGCGGTGGAGGACCGACTTATGATTTGATTTTCAGAAAAACGTATTGTATTATTAGCTTTCCGAATCAATGCAAATGATAGCATTAGCTTTCGAAATTCACGCATTTCATGCATCATATCCTTTTACTTGTTGCAAGCATGTTTAATTCTCTAAAACATAATTCTCTCGCATCAAGACTTACATATTTGTGGGATATAGGTGTTAACTACTGGCTACTCTGCACAGATATCCAACTCACCTACGCATAAGAATGGCGCAGGAGAATCAGACCGGTATTCCTGAAGAGGTCAATCCACCATCCCGATTCACTCTCAACCACCGGCAACACAAGTGGCACCCCCACCGGTATACGCACAACCTCCACTTGCAACGCAAGCACCACCGCCAACTCACAACGCCGTCCGCGTCGCCGCACTCGTGGGCAACTTTACCACTCTCCAAGGCACGGTCGACCTAATGGCTGCCAACATGGCCGAGATGGTGGCCTTGCTCCGAGGCCCAAATCGCACATCTTCAAGCTCCACCCCGCCTCTTGCACACGGGTCAACGGTTGACCCTGCTCCTTGGGCCTCGCAGACCCATGTGCCAGACAGCGACGTTGAGGTCGTTCCCGCACCAACAGTTACCCCAGCGCCTATTCTTCCCTCGATGCACGTCCCGGCGATCCACCCGGTCAACATTTTTCAACTGCCGTCTACTGTTATGCCCATGACAACTCCAGTGCCGGGCCTAACCATGTTCGCACTGCCTCCTATGTCCGTACTGATTCTAGCCACTATCTACATAGTCCCTCCGTCGATGGGCTTCCTGGCATCTAGCGCCCCTCCTCCTACTCAAACTACTGAGCCTCTTCCCTTTTCAACTTTACAACCCCACATCAGCTTCCCCTACCAAGCTCCACCTCCCATAAATTTCACTTTTCCTGAACCGGGCACACTAACCCACGCGGCCCCCGTAGCTCCACCCACAAATTTCCTTCCCGAGACATAGACCGACTAGGAGAGGAGAATGAAGAAAATGGAAAAGACTATCAGGGCCTTCCAGGCTAGTGACTCCCGACACAGCACTAGCTACCTAGACTCGACTCTCTTCCCGGGGATGCAACTACCCCCGAAGGTCGAAGTGCTTGACTTCTAGAAGTACGATGGAACTAAAGACCCGCGACACTACCTCTGCCACTACCACTGAAAGATGCTCCAATACTAAGACTACGAATAGTTCATCGTCGCCACTTTCTAGAAGAGCCTATCTGAAAGGGCCCTCAACTGGTTCATGTCGCTTTGAATGGAAGGCACCCCTCCTGGGCCGAACTGTCCAAGAAGTTCGTTGAGCAATATCAGTACAATATGGAGACGCCTCCGTCTTTTCTCGAGCTGAGCACAATGGAAATGGCAGAGGACCAGAAGTTCGAGCAATACGCCCTGAATCGGTATTTGGAAGCAGGAAAGCACTTTCTCCCCATCTACGAGGCGCAATAGATACAGATGTTCCACGGGACACTCAAGGGGGCTTACTACTCCCATCTTATGGGTCACAAGTCCTCATTTTCGGAGGTGATCATGGCCGGGAAACAAGTAGGTCTAGGCATCAAGCTCGGGAGGATAGAGGGCCCGACAAAGAAGAAAGAGAAGGAGTCCTCAAGGAAGACTACTACAGCGGTACCCCCTACCGGCAACAGGAGGGGCAAGGAGACTTCGGTCAATGCCGTCGATTCGGGGCATCAGGGACCCCAACCATACTCGATGAGCTTCACGCCCGCGCCACCTACCACGCCTGCATATGCTCTGCCTCCTGTGCACTACCAACCGCAGCATTCTGCTCAGCTGGTTTATTATTCGGCCCTGCTGGCTCCACATCCACCGTCGGCCCCGCAACAAATTGTCCACTACTACACCCCTACTCCTCTTCAGATCCAACCGTACAGGACCCCGGCTTCGAGAATTCCTCAGCCGGCGCAGCGGGCACAAGCCCCGCAGGGCTAACAAGGCAGTGCCGCACAACCCCGGCAGGGCATACAGTTCACACCCCTACCGGTTCCACTTTCCCACATATTCTAGCAACTTCTCGGAGGTAACAAGATCAAACAGATGGTTTTGGGCCTTAACTTCGTACCGGAAAACCAGAATCAAAGCCTACACTGCGAATACCACTCGGGTGCTCCCGGTCACACCACTGTTAATTGTTGGAAGCTACGGGAAGAGGTTCAGAAGATGATCGATGCTAATAAGCTTTCATTCAACGCCGTCAGACCACCGAACGTACAAGCCAATCCTCTCCCTAATCATGGGTCAAGCTCGGGTCCCACCATCAACCTGATCAGCATCTGCACTATAGGGGAGGACGAGAGCAAGCAAGATGGCCCTGTCGGGTTTACGGGGTCCGGTGCCGCACGAACCCCGTTTGTGATAGAAGTCCCCGCCCAGGAACCGTACCAGGATAGCAAGGTCCCGTGGACCTACGAAGGAAGCGTCGGAAACCTCAAGCAGCAATTCAGCGTCATGGAAGTGACGCGCTCGGGGTGGGTGTACGAGAACTCGGAGGCTGCGAGAAAGGGAAGGCTCTTGCTGCCGCACTCAGAGCCTTGTCGGAAGCCACGCTTATCCCACAGATGAAGGTGACCGAGGAGGAAGCCGAAGCATTCATGAAGATTATCAAAGTGAGTGAGTATAAGGTAGTTGAGCAAATGGGCAAGTCTCCGGCCCACATTTCACTACTCGCTCTCCTCAATTCGGAGCCACACTGAGACGCACTCTTAAAAGTCCTGACGGTGGCAGATCCCCAAGGAGATGACCCCATATCAGATTGAAAAAATGGTGGCCTCGATTTCTCCAACAACATCTCGTTTTCGGATGATGAGCTCCCCTCCGAGGGGTGGGCACACTCGCTAGCATTGCACATTGTCTGCAAGTGCAACAATTTCATCATTAGCTGGGTCATGATTGACAACGGTTCCGACCTCAATGTTTGCCCAATTTCCACGTTGAAGCATATGAACGTGGACCTCAACCACATCCGACCAAGCAAGACCGCAGTCCGAGCCTTCGACGGCTTGCAGAGGGAAGTGAACGGAGAGATCGACCTCCTCATCGACGTTGACCCATGGTCGTTCAATGTCACATTCCAGGTCCTCGACATCCTAAACGCCTTCAGCCTATTACTCGGGAGGCCTGGATAGACTCAGCCGATGCTGTCCCCTCTTCCCTACATCAAAGGCTTAAGTTCATTGTGGAAGACCAGCTCATTACGGTCAAGGGGGAGGAGGACTACGCGATCTACAAGGAGACCGTGATCCCCTGCATCATCATTGGGGACGATGAGAACCTTCCTTTTCATTCATTCTAGACTATCTCCATTATCCGGGACAACGGGGAAGTTGGTCCGATCCGCGTCGACTGCATGGTTGGGAAGGTCATCCTGCGCCATAACTACATCCCTAGCACCAAGCTCAAAGCACACGGACAGGAGATCAGTCTCCCCATCGAGGTTGAGGAGTACAAGAAGAGGAGGGGACTCGGTTTTCGCCTCTCCTGTCACGAGATTGTCCAAGCCTGCAGCACCTCCACCGTCTCACCGCACACTATCGGAGAATCAATAGGGGCATGCCGGTTCCCTCACTCTCCCACTTCTTTCCAGGTTCACCGCACATCGTCGGAGGCCCCTTGACGGGCCCTCCTCGGATTCAGACGACGCGCCTGTTGATACTCCAACCATATGTGTCGTCACTGAGGAGACTCCTTCATGGGTCTACATCCGTCTCGCGCAAGAGAATGAGGAGCTCGACAACTGGACCTCAGTCCCGTGCTACTCGACTGTAATCGTAGATGTATAAGGCTATCTATGTATATGATGTTTACTGCGTGTCGACAAGCCATAAGCCACATGACGGAAGATGGGTTTTGTTATGGCTTTCAAGCTCACATCATTCATGAAAACCCTACATGCATTTTTAAATTTTCACGTCTACTTTCTCTCTTTCCCTCTTACTTATTCGCAGCGCTTTAAAATTTCTAAGACAATTCGTTTAAATATTCAGGTTCCACTCGAATCCAAATCCTCGACATGTCGGTTCGAACCCATCCGAGGAACGTCTCGAAGAGCCTTGACCCATATACTTTGGGGGAGGGGCTAGATGAGAACGATCGAGTGCCCGAGATAGAAGAGAGTTTGCACCGTCTCAAGAACCACCAACTCACTTCAGTCGAGCCGACAAGAGAAATCAACATGGACACCGAAGAAGAACCTCGCACCCTGAAGATCGAGATGGACCTCGACCCTACACAACGAGCTCGGATGATCGATTTCCTAACAGCGTACTCCTACACCGACATGATAGACCCTCCGATAGTCAAGCACTTCCTCCCGCTCGATATAGAAAAGTTCCCGCCCAAACGGTAGCACCCGCGGCGACAACGAGCTAGCCTTCTCCTTCGCATCAAGGAAGAGGTCGTCAAGCAAATCAACGCGGGATTCCTGGAAGTTTGTAACTACTCCGATCGGGTAGCAAATATAGTAACCGTGGAGAAAAATGACGGAAGAGTCAAAGTCTGCGTTGACTACCGGGACCTCAATAAAGCCAACCCAAAAGACAACTTCCCTCTAACCCACATCGACGGCTTGGTCGACAACACTGCGCGTCACACGCAGTTCTCCTATATGGGCGGCTTCTTCGGGTACAACCAGATTCGGATTACCAAGGAGGACAAAATCAAGACGACATTACAATGTGGGGGACCTTTTGCTACCGGGTCATGCCCTTCGGCCTCAAAAACGCGGGGGCAACCTATCAGAGGGCAGTGGTCACGCTTTTTCATGACATGATGCATAAGGAGATCGAGATCTACGTCGACAACAAGATTGCAAAGTCTAAGGAAGGAGAAGACCACCTCGTCAACCTGAAGTGCCTCTTTGACCGCCTAAAGGAGTACAAGCTCCGGCTCAATTCGACGAAGTGCACATCCGGCGCCAAGTCGGGGAAACTGCTAGGATTTGTGGTCAACAAGTGCGGCATCGAGGTTGATCCAGACAAGGTGAAGGCAATCATAGAGCTGGCCCCCGCTATTGACGGTCCGTGAAGTACAAGGCTACATGGTACAGCTAAACTACATCGCACGCTTTATTGCAAACCTGACAGACAAATGTCAATCGCTCTTCCGCTTACTTCGCAAAAACGCAGCGATCAAGTGGGACAACGAATGTCAGAAGGCCTTCGACACCATCAAGGCATACCTGGTTCAACCTCCAGTGTTGGTTCCCCCTACACCGGATCGTCCTCTCATCCTTTACTTGACAGTGCGCCGACAATCCTAAGGGTGCATGTTGGGGCAAGAGGACGAGTCCACGCACGTAGAGCAAGCAATCTACTACTTGAGCAAGAAGTTCACCGAAGGGAGGTCCAATTACCCGAAGATTGAGAAGATGTGTTGTGCATTGGTTAGGGTCATGCAAAGACTTCGACAGTACACTCTCTACCACACTATCCGCTTGCTGTCGAAAGCGGATCCTTTGAGATACCTACTCGATAGCCCATCCTCCATGAGAAACATTGCAAAGTGGCGATGTCAGTTAACAAAGTACAACATCGGGTAGGTGTCTCGCACGTCAATTAAAGGGCAAGCAATTGCGGACTATTTGGCGGAGTTCCTAATCAAAGATGACACACTGGTCAACTCCGACTTTCCAGACGAAGGGATCCTCCAGGTGGACATTGAGGAGGATAGGCTTGCGTGGAAAATGTACTTTGACGGTGCAGTCAACTCCACCGGGTCCTGTATTGGCGCAGTGCTGATATCCCCTGACGGGAGCTACTACCCCGTTGTAGAGAAGGTTGACTTCCCTTACACCAACAACGTGGTATGAAGCGTGCCTCCTCGGCCTGCAGGCGGCAATCAACTTCAAAGTCAAAGAGCTAGAAGTGTTCGGTGATTCCATGCTCACGATTTTTTAGACGCTGAGGCAATGGAAAACTAAGGATGCGAAGCTAGTGCCCTATCACGAGTACCTCGAAGAGTTGACGGAGAACTTCGAGAAGGTCTCATTCACGTACACGCCACGCATCAAGAACCAATTCGCGGACGCGCTTGCAACACTCATATCCATGGTGACCATCACAAAGGAAAATCTCATCGAGCCCCTCGAGATTAAGATTGCGAAGGGTCCTGCCCATTGCGACGCGATCGAGGCCACCGACGCAAAGCCTTGGTACGAGGATGTCAAACTTTTCCTGCAGATTGGTCAATATTCGACATTCGCCAGACTTCGCGATCGGAAAACACTCTGACGGCTCGCAAAACACTACTCCGGTGTGTCGAAGAGAATGAGGCACAACGCCACATGGAAGAAGTGCATGAGGGGAGCTGCGGACCCCACATGAACGGATTCATGCTCGCCAAGAAACTCATGCGTTTGGGCTACTTCTAGTCTACAGTGGAGACCGACTGCGTCAAGCGCGTTAGGCATTGTCACTTGTGCCAGGTCTACGCCAACCAAATCAAAGCACCGTCTAATGAGCTGCACCTGATGGCGGCCTCATGGCCCTTTTCAATGTGGGGCATAGATGTGATCGGCCCTATCTCTCCTAAAGCATCCAACGAATACTTATTCATTTTGGTGGCAATCCACTACTTCACCAAGTGGATCGAGGCCATCACGCTTGCATCAGTCACCGCGAAAGCTTTGGCATGCTTCCTCAAGCGCGATATCATCGCCCGATACAGAGTCCCCGTGACCATCATCACAGATAACACCAAGAACCTGAACAACAAGATTATCGACGAGCTCTGTGCACAATTCAAAGTGTAACATCGCAATTCCACACCATACCATCCCCAAATGAACGGTGCGGTGGAAGCTGCGAACAAAAACATCAAAAAGATCATCGAGAAAATGACGGTGAACTACAAGGACTAGCACGAGATACTCCTTTTCGCACTCTTGGTGTACCGAACATCTATTCGCACTTCTATCGGGACAACCCCGCACTCCTTGGTCTACAGCATGGAAGCAGTTCTTCCAATCGAAGTGGAGATCCTCTCTATGAGGGTCCTTGCTGAGTTCGAGCTTGAAGAAGTAGAGTGGGCAAAGTAGCACTGCGAACAGCTCAATCTCAGTGACGAAAAGCGGCTAGCAGCACTCTACTACGGCGAGTGCTACCAACAAAGAATGGCCCGAGCATTCAATGCAAGGGTCCGCCACTGCGAGTTCAACCCCGGCGACCTCGTCCTATGAAAGGTCTTGCACATTGAGCCTGACTCTCGGGGCAAGTTCGCATACAAGTACAATGGGCCATTCGTCGTCAAGGAAACCATTTCCGGAGGGGCAATCATCTTAAGCGACATGGACGGGATTGAAAATGCGCTCTCGGTCAATGCCAACTCCCTCAAGAAGTACTATCCCTGATAGCCTTCTTATCATCCCGCAGTCTCTTATTTACTTCCGCAAGCATCGAACTGCGCAGTCACTCCTTATCTTGCTCCGTAATCTTCAAGCTTCATGCCCATACTTCTCCCAGTTCACCAGCACTTGTACCCTTTCCTTTCAACCCAAAAAAAAAAGAATAACTTTCCTACAAGGTCGAAAACCTCCTCGAGGCGGTCTAGGAAAAAGTTAGGGAACGAGGGGCGCGACTTAAAATCCCATAAAAGGAAGCCGTGGCAAAATGAGAGCATAAATCAAATCCTTGCTAGGCTGAAAACCCGCAAATGGCGGTTTAGGCAAAGGATAAAGGAACCGAGAGGTACGATTGGACCCTAAGCCCGGGCGGTCATAGCAAATGGTGAGCATTTGCATGAGAAAAGTCAAATAAAAATATCCCACTAGGTCGTCACGCATCTTGCGGCCTAGGCAAAAATTAGGGGCAATTGTCGACTCGACCACAAAAGAACAGCGGCACCCCACATGAAGCTACAGCGGGGTAGTGGTTCGGCAGTCCTCGACGCAAGCAAACACTCTTTAGTTCTCTAGGCTCGAGACACACCTCGACATGGGATCGAGTCATTATATCCTTGATTTGGAGGATCCCCAAAGATCCATCCCTTACCTATATGCAAAAACTCTGTGGGTCATGCCAGTTCTGCAAAAAGCCTTTCCTTTAATCAAATGCGCGTCATGTTCGGGGACACGACCACCGAGCCCAAATCCTCGAAACATTGTTACATAGATCTCTTGTGCATATCGCAATTGCAGCAGTCTTGCGTGACTGACATCAACCGTTAGCTATCGTTTTTCTGTGAGCATCTCCTGCGGACAGACTCATGTCTGCCTCATGCAACAGTTCGTAATCTCAACCTGAGCGGAAGGCCCTCAGGGGGCCACCTCACGCCATCGTCCAACAAATTCTCAATCGTACGACAAGCGGCGAGCAGTGCCTACCACCGCGTCCCCGCGACACAATCCGAGCCCCAATCCCGCGAACCAGCATCTCCCCTTCTCGACACCTTGCGCTATTCCCTAACACCAACCTTTATCTCTGCATTTCCTGCATTTTTCTACCAACTTGCATTTACTGCTTTGGGTTTGGACACCCACCTTTTACTACTTCGGGTTTGGACACTCACATTTTACTGCTTTGGGTTGGACACTCACCTTTTACAGCTTTGGGTTTGGACACCCACCATTTACCGCTTTCGAGTTTCGACAATCACCATTTACCACTTTCGGGTTTTGACACCCACCTATTGCTTTCGGGTTTTGACACCCATTTACTACCTTCGAATTCCCATCCTTGCTGGCCACGCTTTCCCACTTCCATGCCATAATTTCTTTACCTTTACCCCTTATTGCAGGTTTGTGTGCTCGCAAGGTTTTATCCCATACATCCAAAACGGGAGACCAAGCGGTCATTGCGGTGGCATCGAGGCGGTCACCTGGACCCATACGGGGTGTCTCTCAGAGTCTTTGACTGCATCCTCTATTTGAGCGCGCAACCAAAGAGGGCAAGCAGTCAGCACCACATTCTGGCCCACCGGCTCCAATAGAGAATTCTAACAGTGGCCGACCACACCCCGACAAGCGCAACAGAGAAAGGCCCAACGAAAGCTTAGGGCACTATTCACAGTCAGGTCAAGAGGAACAATCACACGGACACGAGGCACGCACCACAATTGGAACCACGAGACATCTACACAAGGCACTAAGGGAACCAAGGAAGTCGAGCAAGCAATAAATCTAAGGATAACAGAAGCCAGCACAACATCACTATTCATTGCCAAATCGCCGAAGTATAAGAAGGTAACCAATATGGGACTCTAAAAATCCCTCTTGGTACCAAAATAACCCATGTAATCTCCGAGCACATTTCAGAAATCATCTGCTTAAGCCGGGGCACTCCCAAACGCTCACAAACTCCTTTCTAACGGGGATCTCGGACGCCCACTCCATGGAAGAATTAACGGCATCCGGAAACAGGCATGTTCACACCCGAGGGTCACCAGGACCAGGGAACAAGAGTCAGACTGCTTTTCGGAAGTCATCTTGATCTCCCGAGTGGATCCCGACCCGAGAAAAAGGGGGCCCTTCCTACACGAAAACATAGTCGGAGACTTTTTTGACAAATTGTCGATGCGCAAAATCTGCACCAATCAATCCCTAGGACCTCAAGGGCTAGGGAAATAAACCCTAACCGCATTGCACGACTCATTTAGGTCTCCCGACTAGCGAAAGGGCCCCTTTCAAACAAAATCTTGCGCTTGGAGTTTGTTCTGCGAAATGTTAATACTCGAGCTCCGCACCACTCACTTCCTACAACCCCTAGGGCTCGGGAAATCATTTCGCCTCGGACCAAGCAAATCATCGAGGTCTCCCAAGTAGCATTAAAGTGGTCTCAAACTTCCCCCGGCAAATCTTCGAGGTCCGTTTCCGATAAACAGAGATCGCAACGGTCTCCGAACACATCAGAACACTCAGGAAACACAGAGAAAACTCCGGTTACGGATTCCTAGGATGTCTCCGACTCCCGATCTTCAGCCGAGGTCAATGAGTCAACCGTTCCACCCAAAGCACAAAGCACACCGATACGAGCAGTTCAGCACGCAGAGAGGTGAACGAGAGACAAAAATGGTCAACTTCGCTCCGATTGCTCCGATCATCCAAATGGAGCACAACCGGCTTTCGAGTCCCCTGGCCACCCGAGCATTTTCTTATACGAAGCATGGCAATATTGGGCTCATTAGAATCGCATTCGCGCATACATTAACTATTCGTTGTTCAAGCAAGCAACGGAGATCAAACGGACGACCGATCGAGCCCCGAGCTCATCCCGACTTTCTCCTTAGCCAAGTGGGATCCACGAGCCGAGCCGAGCCAGCCTCCAAGCCGCAAACCATTCCTCTCCTCTCGAGGCAAGCCAAATGAGCCTCATCCACCCAATTTCAAAATATCTTCTTACACATTTCCATCAACTCCCATCCATCAACTCCCATTTGCCTTCTCTTCCTTTCCCCACACTTAACAAGACACATTCCCTACCCTAATCTCACTCAAAAATTCAGCCATCCTTAAGCACCCCCTCTAATTTGAAGCCTCCAGCCCTCTGGAACTGATTAGCTCTGATTCGGGCTCCTTAGTGCCTCCCGAGTCCTAGGCGGCTCTCCTTCCTTTCACGACTTCGGCGAGTCGTGCCATCATTTTCTAAGGGTTCCTCACGACCCTTACCTTCCCCCGTGACGAGGTGGTCACGGTCCGAGAGCCGCGCAACCAAGCAAGACCGCTTTTTCTTCATTTTTTGCTTTCTCGGGTTTTGTTTATGTCTCACAGGCTTTCTTTGATTTTCCGGGAAAATCCACTCGTGTATTTCCTTCAAGCTGACCATGGCCATGTCTAGCACTTCCTAAAGGAGCCAAAGGATCCGTGCCAGCCCAGAGAAACAACCCCGAGCCACCGGTCCTAGCCACTTCTTTCCCACGGGCCTATTTCCATCTCGGGTCCCCTCTGCACCCCCACTGTCCAGAGGTGTTGCCACCCCTTTTCTGACTCTTCTTCAAGCCCTGAGGTTAGGTATAACCCTCTTGTAACTTAGAGAAGCTAGGCCTCATAATTTCCTAGGTTTGCGGGGCGATATGGCAGTCTATGATCGATTATGTGTATGTATTAGTTTAAAGAGTTTTTGCTTCGTTATTATGCATGTATAATGTCGTGATGTATGCTAGCATGACGAGAGACGATTAGGAACGGGGTAGAAGAGGCCGTATTGGCCCATGAGAGCCATGGGAGCTCACGACCACTTCTCATGGGAGGTGCCCGAGAGCTCCCTTGAACCACTCGGGCTCAAGGAGATCTCTTTCACCTCGAAATAAGTCGTTTCCCTTGTTTTTGCATTTTTTGTGGTTGCATGAGTTGGTGCCGTTTTATCAATTCCATTAAATATCGTGTATGTGCATGTTTATGTGTTAACATGTGTTTCCCGATGTCAAGGCAGTGTCGACTTTGGTAAATACGCGTTATTATCGCGTTTAATGCTTTATGCATGCGAGAAACTTTTAAAATCGGGGTAAAGAGACTGAGCAAGACCCATGACGGGTCAAGAGAGCTTTCGGTCATCCTCAAGGGGAAGTGGCTGGGAACTCCTTGACCTATCCCGGGTCAAGGGCGGCCTCTTTACTTTGGTTAAAAGTCAATTCTCGGATTGATTGCAATCGCATTTTTCGTTTAGTACGCGATAAATGGCATGTTAAGCGCGTTAGTTTAAATAATATGCATGGATTCGTGTATCGGCGATTATTTCGGGCCCATGAGGGTCCAAGAGTCCATCGATTGTCATCGACCGGGTGCTCTTGGCTTTCAAGCACCCGTTTTGGTCCTCGTGTCATGAGTCAATTTCGTCAACCCGTAATGTTCAAGGCTCAATGTACGGGCCCGAATGTGGACTCTCGTCGGGGCCCGCATGAGCGCTTTTAGATTGCCTCGCTTGGGAGTGTCCACCTTCCCGGGGATGCGTGACGGACACGCGTGAGAAGAAGTCGCCACTTATCATTTTACGACCCGAAGGCCGAGGCCCGATAAGTTACCTGAGTCTAAGGGTATGGAACACCTAGTTTTGCTAAGGCATTGGTCTGTGCGGAACCTGAAAGTCCGAGTTCGGGGGTTCATGTTACGTGCGGGCTTATATCCCGCACTCCCTTTCGGTACTCTGGTTTGCTAGGCTTGCATGTTTTAAATAATTTATCACGTGAATTAGGCTGCGCTCGGCTTGCACGTTTTGACACCAAAAATTCGGTGAACCAAACGATGTCGGTTGAAAAGCCGAGAGAGAAGTAGACATGTATGTCGGGGAATCAATTCACAATCTTGCATTACAATTCATCAAACCATGATGGTTGAATTCCTGCGTGAATTGGAACCGCGATATCTTGGGTTTACTCTTGTCTGGGGAAGCACTGGACCGATTCGATTGATTCGACTCTCGGACCGTTCGCTCACCGACTGAGATTCTTACATAATGAATAAACAAAATAAATCCTTACAATGCTCTCAGAAAAATAATAAATACAAATTACAAATGATTGAATCCCAATTAGTTTGCGTTCAGTTATTATTCTACTCCGACTCGACCACAAAAGAACAGGGAAAAACCGAAAATTGAATTTCAAATACGCTCTTAGTGAATAGGGCGTTGAACCCCGTGATTGATGGTTATGGTGTTGAACCCTAAGTGCAATGCGTCATATGGGTCGGGCACAACTCGCATGGACAAACAATTGCAGAAAACTAACAAACAACATGCATATTGCAGACAATGCGTTTGTTATTGCCAAATGTACGTGGATTAATAGATTATTAATCCATGGGTATTTTTGCAAGCAAATGCCATATGCTAAATAAGCAAACGCGTGTAAAATATTTTGCATTCGGCTTTGCTTTAAGGACTTGACAAATATAGTCAAATCTCATATGTGTTGATTACTTTTAAAAATTGTTCTGTATCGTGATACTGAATTACCACTGAATTAGCCAAACTCTTGTTTTGACCATAGATTTGGAACCTAGAGCCCCCCTAACCAATGGTTAGGTCGAATGAATGATTAATCAGGATTTTGCATGTTTTGTGACAGAGATAACCGTTCTAGTTACCCGAGTCTACGATAGGATGACAAAAACTCATCAGTGGATAAGAAAAGGCTTTGCAGATGAACCTGCACCTGAACAAGTAGTATATTCTTATCCTAATACTGTAGTGTTTCTGTCAAGCTAACCCTAGGGGTGTCGCTAAATTGTGAAAAGATGATTTTGTCCTTTATTTGAAAATTATTTTCATAAAAGAGAAACATCGTAGTGCGGGCCACCTTGGCCTATAGCCGGTGTCGACTAATTCCCTGGATCGTCCAGGGTTGTGCAAGAACCCCGAAAAAGCCAAAAAACCGGTCGGTCTGCCCGGAAGTGATCTAAAAAGATCTTTTGTATCCTGACCTGAGTTACCTAAAATCAGGTAAAAACTCAAGTTGAGACACACAAGTCCTTTCTAGACGTCCATGCTACATCGGACCGTGCGTTTCGAGATTTTGAAATAGACAAGTTTTGAAAAGGGCACTAAAGTCATTTGACAACTCATCGACGCGAGTTATCAGTTAATTGCCGATTCATGCAAAACTTATCAGTGCCAAGTGGATTTAATCATGTGAGCGTCCCGATTAACCCAATGTGAATTTACAGCTTAAAATTAAATGCCGAATGCAGCAAATGTGTGAGTTACAGACAATCAGATAGATCATGAATTGATCCACTAAATGAAGTCTGAATACCCGAAAAGCTTAATTTAATGAAAACAATTCATGACGCGATGACTAAGACAAGTCCAGGAAGGTCGAGAATAATTTGGTCAAAATGACCAAAATATCCTCGGAACTCAAATGGCCCCGAAAGGTCATCGATACATGAATTCATGCATTTTCTGCTTTAAAAAATGTTTTAAAGTTGTTAGCATGCGAGATTTGCAACAATATTAAAATTTGCAATTTGCATAAAATCTGATAAATGAATTTCATCGAGGTAAAGAGACCGTTCTTGACCCGAATAAGGTCGATGAACCTTCGGCTCTTTCCTCTTGAGAATAGCCGTGGGTTTCCTTGACCCATTTCGGGTTTCAAGCGTTCTCTTTAACCCAATTTCGACTTTCTCGCATGCTCAAACGTTAAACACGGTAAATAACACGTATTTAACAAAGTCAGTATCGTCATGAGCTTGAAAAACGCATTTAAATATACAAACATGCACAAACACGTTATTTATGGAATCAATAATACAATACCGGCTCCATGGATGTGGGAAAACATAAATATTTGGGAAACAACTCAAATCAGGGCAAGGAAACCGATTTTGACCCGAAAAGGTCAAGAATACCCTCGGTTACCTCTCCAAGAGGTTAATCCGAGAGGTATCTCGGCTTTTCCGGGTTGATATGTTTTCTTAGACTTTGATTTAAATATTTCCCGGCATGCTGGCATGTTAAACGATAAAAAACATGCATGATATAACATTGAAATTAAATAAAAATTAAAACTTGGAAGTAAAACATGCATAAAACCCCTTATGACTCCATAAACACAACAAAAATGTAAAAGGTCTAACACCTCTAAGTCGGGAATGGTCATACCTAGTCTCGGGATGCGGGATGAGACTGCAAAAAGTCGGGTTTGATCGTTGGTGGGTCTGGTTTTGGCTGTTTTGGCTTGACCAGACCCGAATAGGCCCAGTTAAACCCGACTGGCAGTGTCTCGACCCGACTGGGCACCCGGTAAGGAGCAGGCCGGTTCGGTTCGTTCCGACCGATTTTCTAGCCGGTTTACCTCGAATCTGGACAGCCAAGGGACCCTCCTAGGTGGTGGTGGTGGTCATTTGGTCCCAGACCTGTCAGGTTGACTCGTATAGCCCTGCAAAGTTCACGAAAAACAGAGTATGTCTGGAAAACAGACCCGACTGGGCAGTTTTCGAGTCGGACGTCACCCCGGTGTCTCCCAATGGAATTTTGAGGCAAGGTCAACGGCTCCCGACTTCTAACTGACCCACGGAGGTGGCTGCAGTGGTTGTTTTGTGAAAAGATTCTTGGATCGACCCGATCCGCAAGAAAACCACAAGAACAGTCAGAAAATTCGACCCGGCTAGGCAATCAGCTTGTTTCTTCGTGCTGGGCTAAAAATGTCGAGTTTTTCTTGAATTTCTAGACCCTTTGACACCCTAAGGTTATGTGGGGAGGTGTTTGATGGGTTTTGGTAGCTCCAATACGTTCGGAAAGGCTTGAAACCCGGGTGGGTATTTTTGACCCGAGAATGACCAAAAATCATGTTCGGTTCTGTGGTGGCTATTCTGATGGGTTAGAGGCTTGAAACTTAAAATCTAAGCCCGAAAATGGATAGAGGGGGTCGAAAAAATGTGGGCTATGAAGTTTGATGAAGTTTCGATTTAAGCCGGGATGGTAAATACCATGATTCCGACTTAAGTCATTGGTGTTTTGCTTCGTTTCTGCTTGCCCTTGCTTGCTGCAATTTTTGCTAGAGCTAAGGGGGAGTTGAGAGGTTTTTGAAGAGTGAGAAATGCTAGAGAGATGGTGTGTGATTTGTTGTGATTAGCTTAATGACATAAATGCAATATATAGGCAAAGCTTAATGACAATTTAGTGAAGAAAAGTGCAATTAGGGACATGCTTAAGAGAGTGGCGGTTTGCTTAAGAAAATATCAAGCTCTATCCTCATCCATTGTATTAATGGAGAAGAGATAGAAGCATTGATGAAGATGGAGTGTTGTCTTGAAATTGTTGGCTTGATATTTCCATGGAAGATGAGGCAAGTTGCATGGAGGAAGAAGCCAAAGGAGGAGGGGCGGCATTGGCAATTCACGGCTACCCTAGGGCAGCCCGTGGGCCCCACGGTCTTTGAAGGAAGTTTGGGACAAAGTTTGGGTCTCGATTGATCGGGCGTTTGAGGTTCGTGGCTCAAACAAACGTTGAATTGTCATTGTGCGCGCGAAAAAGGTTCAAACGAGCCCAAAATCATCCACTTTGCCCAAAAATATGATCGTGTGATTTTTGGGCTCGGAAGCTGGTTTTGCTCGTTTCAGGTGATCAGAGCAATGTTAGTTGTTTCTGAATGTGCATCTCATATCTGCATCGCTGCGATCTCTGTTCGTTGAGAACATAACCCGAAGGATTGAAAAAATGCATCTGAGACCCTAAAAGCATTGTTCTGAGGGCCTAGATGGGTTGTGCAATTCTGTCTGAGGATTTCACATTGAGCCTTGGGATAAGCGGCACTGGGTTGGCCAACCATCCAACGTCAAGTTTCCTCAAAAAGGACCTTCGGTTATGAATTTCCATTGAAAACGGTCTTTTTTGCCATTCGGAGGTCATTTGGGAAACTGAAAGGGATATTGCAGTCTGATTTGCCCAATTGCATATGTCCGCTGTAGTTTTTGGGGTAATGCATGGCTAACTTCGTTTGCCGATATTCTGTCAGACCAGTCTCCAGATATGGTCTTCCGTTGAAGGGTACGCTTGTTCTGCCTCTCGGAAGTCATTCGAGGAGTCTGTGTGACTTCCGAGGAGCAATCTAAAGCGATGATCATGCTTTGTATAATTGTTGGATGTGACTGCATCTAACATCGGGCATTAACTTTTCTCTGGTGAACCGGCGTTTTAGGACTCCCATTGAAAAGTTATCTGTATTTAAAAAATTGCTCTGTATAGAGCAGATGATCTGCAAAATGTGTTCTGAGACACTTTTCCTCCGTTTGGCACCGCAAGGGATTTTTGGAGTCCAATATTAGATATTTTCTGATGATCGAGCGAACCAGCAGAAAATAGCACTGTCGGCGATATATTTTGAGAACACCGGTTTGTATGCCGTTTAGGCTCTCTGTTTGCTCTGTATGTTGTTGGATGATTCTGTATGCTCTTCTGTCGTATGCTTGAATCATCTGCCTGCTTCTGTTGACTTAAGGATGAAGAGTAATTTGCTGCTTTGTCGAACCCTTTTCTGCATCGATACTCGAGTCAGGGCCTGAATCATTGCTGATATACATTGCTTGAATTGGTGAGCCAAAATGGGGTGCTGACACTCAATGCCATAACCGTTACCAATTCCACATACGGGAAAATGAGACGTATCATTCGGTTAAATAAATCATTCAACCTAAGATAAATCGTACGAATCGGCTAATAATTGGTAACCGCGTCAATGGATCACGAGACCTTAGAAATGCCATTCTCAAACTCACAATTTCAAATGCAACAAAACATGTAACGCGCGTAGCATGGGCATCTAGGGAATGCTCATGCATCCTAACTCGAGTTCGAGCGGAACGATCATTTTCTCGGCTCTCTCGGGGTCGGCATGACCCCGATGGACCCAAGGGATCGATCGGCACCGGCTACCGACTTTCGATAATCCGCATCGGGTGATCTCAATTTTACACAAGCACTATACACGTTTTACTATCCAAGGGCATAGTCATCTTTTCGTGAATCGCTGACATCCTAGGCGTTATGGTGATCGAAACACCCTATGTCACGGGTGTAGAAGGGCAGCTCGTTCAGGTGCAAGTGTCATTTGCTTCAGCCCTCTCTACCCGATTTGGGTGTTTATGTCATTCTACCGTAGATTCGATAGTTAGAACTGTTATTCCTGTCACAAAACATGCAAAACCGGATTAACCGTTCATTTGACTTAACCGAATATTAGATAATGGTTAGGTGAAACTCTAGGTTCCAAATTTAAGTCGAAACACGCGTCTAGCATAATCAATGAACCGCAGTGCCACTATACAAAATAATTTTTAATCGGTTCATATACGCGTAGTCAACCTAGAACTGCATTCCAACACATTCTTTTGTTTGCTTAGGGTAGGAAAATTGCATGCCAACTAACCCCGATTAATAATTGGCTAAATCACGTAAACTTGACATAATACAGAACTTGTTTGTATTTATCTGTTTTCATCTATTTTTATTTGTTTTATCAGTTTTATTCAGTTTTCTTCTGTTTCGGCTATTATTTGCTGATTTGTTGCGGTTCATGTCTGAACCCATAGGTTACGCATTACACAAGGTCCAACGCCCCGAACCGTCGACCACGGGGTCCAACGCCCCTATGTACATCGAGAGCGTGCAACCCGAGTGCGGAATGGGGACTAGCCCCGAGTCACCGCTCTACTCCGAGTAATGTCTATGTGGAAGACGACTCGGATCGAGTGTGTGAATCGCGGTTAGGCATCACTCGGGAGCTCGACCAATGCGACGGTTATTGTGAAAATCAATCAATTCTCTTGACTACCGTTGAACACGACCCCCAGCTCCCTCGGCCCGCATTGCCTTAATTTACTTATCGGTCATTCAAAACCTTACGATGAGTCGAAGCGGAATATTGGCCCAATGCAAACCAATTAGGATCCATTTACTTTATTCAGTTGTATTCTGTAATTATTTGAGAGCACATTGCAAGGATATTTATTTGTACATTTATTGTAAGGATTCCCGGTCAGTGAGCAAGAGGTCCGAGAGTCGAACCGATGAAATCGTTTCACTTACCCGAAGATGAGTAAGTACAATGTTTCGTGGTTCCGGTTCGCGCGGGGAATTGGCCATCATGGTCCGATGAACCATAGCGCGAGGATAGCGAACCGATTCCTCGACGTGCAAGCTTACTTCTCTCTCGGGTTCTTGACTCGAATTGATCATTTCATCGAATTTATGGTGTCAAAACGGGTAAAGAGAGTGCAATCTAAATCACGCAGCAAATAACCAAAGGGTTAATTACACTGGTGGTCCAAAAAATTTTAATAATGTATCAGGTTGGTCGAAAAAAAAACTTTTTGCTACTTAATGGTACAAAATGTTTCAAAGTTATGACATGATAGTACAAACCGTCATCTCGCCATCGGCGCAGTCAAGTCATCCTTTACAAGACTGTAAATTTTACACCATCATATAACTTACGTAAAACATTTTGTACTATTAAGTTACAACTTCAAAACATTTTGCACCATCATGTAACGTCCCACAAAAATTGATTTTGCACCATCAGCGTCGGTTTGACGGCGTCCATGGCGAGATAACGGTTTGTATTATCATGTTACAACTTTAAAACATTTTGTACCATCAAGTAGCAAAAAAAATATTTTGGACCAACCTGATACATTATTAAAACTTTTTGGACCACCAGTGTAATTTATCCATAAACAAAATGGCAAGCCCTAGGCAAACGGAGTGCCGAAAGGGCATGTGGGATTTAGACCTGCTTGTAATAGAACCCCTGAACTCAGAATTTCCGGTTCCGCACGACCAATGCCTTAGCAAAACTAGGTGTACCTAATACCCCTAGACCCGAGTAACTTACCGGCCCTCGACCTTCGGGTCGTAAAATGGTAGGTGGTGACTCATTCTCAAGCATGTTCGTCACGCATCCCTGGGAAGGTGGACACACCCAAGCCGTGCGCATAGGCGCACGCATGATGGGCCCGACGATATCAGATTTGGGTCTGCACAGTGTGGGCGACCCGTTGAGACTAGTCCGAGCTAAGGAGGAACAACCCCTTGGTGATAGACGCGTTCGTGTGGACGAGCCAGAGGCCAAACACTTAGGTGGCTTCAAGCGATTATTCGAGAAGGCGATTACTTGGTGTTCTTCTGAGGGTTTTTGCGAACGAAGTGACTATTTATAAACTCTAGTAGGTTTGTCAAGTTAGCGTTATCTAATCATGGCAATGTGATTCCGGATGTCGATCATACATACATGAATGAATGAAATTTTAATTATCATTTATTCCGCTTTCGCTATATTTTTGGTATCGTTTTCTAACAGTGGTATCAGAGCCACCTTTGATGTCGATTGAATATGCTAAAAGTGCTAGGTTTTGGTAAAGATTACGGATTTATTGAATTGTTCGTTGATTCGATGTCGAAACGGACATGAGAAAACATTTCTAGTGTTCGGCCCAATTGTCACCAAGCCGGTGACACCCGTAGCTGTGGGTGGAACCCGTGAGCTGCGAGAGGCCTTTTCGGCCTGCAACTGTGAGGTTGTCTGGGGTTCCTTTAGACCCATGACTGCATGTTGGTGCTCGGAGGTGCTTGTGGTTCTTTGTGGCGACAAGTATCGCCTGACTCGCGGCTGTGAAAAGTTGTTAGCGACTATGTTTGGTCCCTCGTGGCTACATGTGGTTGCTGCTATCGGTCACGGGGATGTTGAGGAAACGGTTGCCAAGGACCTCGTTCCACCTGGCTGTCTCATGGTGGCGGTTGTCACGGATGGGCTATTTTCTATATTTTCGGAAAATAGTTTTTTGGAATAATCTCATACCAAAATCGGATATCTATAAAATCCAATTTATGGAAATAGAATATTAGATATTCTATTAAGTTATGGAAACATATCGATATGAGATATCAATAAAGAATTTTGGAGTATTTATTAGTTATGAGATATTTAATATCTTTCAAAGGGGCAAATTATCAAATATATGATAATTGAGATATTGCCATAGTATAATTCTTAAAGATAGATTTCATGGAAACTAAATATATGATATTTGGGGTATTTTGAAAAACACTAGATAAAATAGGAAAATCTATGAAATCAAATATTATGGAATTTAAATATGTGATATTTAGAAAATCTATAAGATAGATTTCACTATGAGATATTGATTGGATTTTATGGATAGATTGGATATTTGATATCTTATTGGATTTGATTGATAGATTTGGAAGATTTACTAAATATATGATATTTGATATTCTTCGAGATTTGAAAGTTTCCAAATATATGATATTTGGAAGATTTACAAAATATTTTATATTTGGTATCTTTGAAATTGGGAAGTTTCCAAATATATTATATTTGGAGGATTTTGTACTTCTTACAAAATAGGCACGAATTTATATTTCCTTATATAAATTTTGTGGCATGAGGATGGTCATGGGCTTTAGGAAACCGATGTGATTGGCTATTTTATCTATCGGATGTAATTCATTTTGCAATGGGTTATAATTAATTAATTATTTTTGTTTTAATTTATCTAATTTTAGTTTTGGGCCTTAGAGAGCCCATTAGCTTTAGGTCCTGCCTTGGTATGCCAAGGATATGTTTCTATAATGTACAGAAGCCCAATGAAGAATTGGTGGCAGTGTGAGGCCTTAGAGCCCGAGAAGGAAGTCCATGAAGATGGAGCCCAGTGGGAGCTTGAAGACTGTTAATTTATGTAAATTACCTGAAAAGCCCAAACACAACCTTTGTGGCTAGGATTGGGCCCATAAATAAGCCCATGATCAAGATTTTTATTTTTCTTGTTAATATGTTGTATGCATGTGATGTGTGATACATATCGAATATGGATAATGTGCAAAGTGAAACTTAATAGTAAATAGGTTGCCCCTCGAGAAATCTCCCAACATTAAATATTAAGTCAAAAAACGGCAGTAGGTTGAGAAACCTTCCGTCATGGCTTTTTACTAAAGCATTCCCTAGGGAGTCTTAATCCTATTCGTTTCCGGCTAACGGAACATGGGGGCACGAGTTGGGTTAAGTGAGTTCTCTACGTGAATGTTGCAAGCATTTGATGTTTTAGATGGTCAGCTACCAAGAACGACTTGAACATGAGGAAGTTGACATCCAAGGTTTAGTTTGTCATACTTAACTATGTATAATGGGCCAAGAACCTGAGGTCCGGAGTACCATGAGCCAAATTTGGTTGAGTCGTACATGAAATGTACTGAACAAAGAGTTGTTCACTCACAGAGTATTAGTTTTTCAAGAATTGAGGAAGATTAGTATTCTATGAGAATTTAATCACCCACTTGGAATCTGACCCAATTATGAGCCGTTTCCTATCTTGAGAGTATAGGATTCGAAAACTTAGTGGGAGATCATGTCGATGAAAAGTCCATAATCATTATGATTGAGACATATATCATTTAACTAATTAAATCTTGTTATTTTATGCATTAGTTGATATGATATTTATAATCCACTTGATAGCATACTTGAAAAAAGTAGCTTTACTGAGCTTAAAAGGACTGGTTACAGCACCTTGACATTGTCTGAGACTTGAAGCGTATAAGATACCTTTACTTGACTATATTTCATCCTTTGCTTTTAGTGAAAAGGCCGTGGATGAGATCCAAGAGAAAGACAAAGGATAGAGGTAGTTGTAAACAAAGGAAATTGTTTCCGTTATAGCAAGTATGGATATTAGAATGAGAATTGCTCTCAATGCTTAAAGTGATTGAAGGTGAACAAGAGAAAAAAAAAAAGAAAAAGGAAAAGCCTTTTGAAGGTAAGTCCATCTCTTGCTTATTCTGATAATTCATATAGCTCATCTACTATATGAGTTCTTGATATAAATTCAAGTTTAAGAAATCGGTACTACTATGCAAGAACTAGCTCGCATTAGGGTCCTTGGAACAATTAAAGTTAACTTGAGGATCAGTAATGGAGCATGTGTTGCGGCCAAGAGGCCTAAGACTGTAGCGTCAACGTCATCACATTTAGATGGTCATGTTTCATTTCTAGATCATGTATTTATTTTACCGAAAGCCTATTGAAACATTATCTCAGATCTAGTTTGACTAGGAATGATCATTCACTTGACTTAAAAATAATGTTTGCAATATCATTTTAGAAATAATATCGTTATAGGCGTTGGTTACTTACACAATGTTCACTATTAAGAGCTAGAAATGAAACGCTTTCGAAGACAGTTGAGATTAATACCATGTACGAGCCAGCACTTAGTCTTAAACAACTTTGGCTACTTAGACTAGTTCATTTTGCGGAGGACAGAATAAGCAGGTTAGAGAAGATGGGGCTATGAGCTCCACTAGGTTCTAAACTAACTCCGACTTGTGAATTATACTCTCAAGGCAAGATGATGTGCTTCAGATTGCAGCCCAATATGCATTCGAATTTTCGGGTCCAAACGCGTATTCTAGAAGACTCCAGAATAAGAATTTAGCTTAATTAGATATTAAGTTTCCTATATTGCTATGATATAGTTTTCCTTAATTAGATATTATTTCCTATATTAGCTTGAGTCAGTAATCTTAAGTTTTCTATTTCAGATTATTTCCTTATTCTATTTTAGGAAAGTAATCTGGAGAATATTTGATGTCAGTTTCCTATTCTATAATCAAGGGAGGTGTCTTCCCTCTATATAAATATGCACCTATTGTAATAGAAGAATATCAGAGACGAATTTGATGAATATTTGAGTGAAATTGCCTAGAGCGTTTCCTCTATTTTTCTTATCTAAACAAGTCCTTTGTTTAGTGGCGAAAATCCCGATTCTTATCGTTCATCCTTGAGCATGGCGAATCAACCCGACTTTTCTTACTCGTGGCGAGTCATCTTATCGAGTGTGTTTTGTTGGTTCTACCCTTCACCCTTCTTTCTTATCAAGTTCTGGTTCGTGAGCTTATCACAAGATGACTAGGAATCCATTTTTGGGACAAGTAAAGATGTTTTAGAACTCGTATATAGAGATGAGGGTTGGTATTTTTACTTCATTACCTTTACCGACGATTACTCTAGGTATAGGTATGTTTATCTTTTGAAGTATAAACATGAGTTCTTTGAAAAGTTCAAAGGATTAAAATTTGAAGTAGAAAAACGCATAGATTAGAACATCGAGATTCTTCAATACGATCCATGATGTGAGTGCTTACATGAATAAGCATGGCATTGTTTCTCAGCTTATTCCACCAAGAACGCCGCTATAAAATGGAGTTTCTGAGAGAATGAATCGTACTTTGTTAGACATGGTGCAATCGATGATGACCTACAGAGATCACCCCATTTCGTTATGGGGACATGCCATTATTACTGCATGTTACTTGCTCAACAAGATTCCCTCGAAGTAAGTTTTTCTACTACTCCCTATGAGGTGTGGACTAGTAGGACACCTAGTCTTAAGAAAGTTAAGATTGGGGTGTACTATTTCTGCATCACTACTAAGCAAGAAGTTGTTATTGGTAGAGGTGCTATCTTTTTGAGATGGAGTTCATGCAAGGAGGTGGCATGGGATGAGAAATAACCTTGGATGAGGAGTCATCAGGTCAACAAATCGGTCAAATGTTTGAGAGATTGGACCTTGATTAATCAGTTGAGCATCCCATTTAGAGTAAGAATGTCACAGAATCTCGAAGGTCAAGTAAGGTAATTCGTCCTCCAACGAGATGCCTTAATCTCCATGAGAGTGTGCGAGAGCTGTTCATTTATGGAAATAGTAATCATAGAGATGATCTGACCACTTGCGAGGAAACTGTATTTGATATAGATTCTTCGAGATGGTTAGAAGCCATAAAGTCCAAAATGACTATGAGCAAGATATTGCTAGCTATCATTGCGCAATTGATTATGAGGTTTGGCATGGATGTCAAGAGCCATCCTTAATGAATACATTGAGGAAGACATATTCATGGACCGATCCAAGATTTTTGAATTTGAGGATATGTCAAAGGTGTGCAAGCTTAAGGGATCCATTTATGACCTTAAGCAAATGTTGAGGAACTGGAATTGTTGTTTTTTATGAAGTTATAAAGTCCTTTGATTTCAGCAAGAACGAAGATGAGACATGTATGTACAAGACGGTTAGTGGGAGCATGGTCATCCCTTTTGTGCTATACATGGATGACATTCTACTAATGGGCAATGTTATAGGTATGCTAAGATTTGTAGAAGTCTGGCTATCCAAAACTTTCTCCATGAGTATTTGGGTGATGCGACCTAGATTGTAAGGGATTCGGATCTATAAAGATAGACTAATGAGATTGATAGGTTTCTCCCAGAGCTTGTCTTTGGACAAGATGTTGAAGAGGTTCAACATGCTTGATGCTAAGATAGGATTGCTCCATGTGAGACATGGTATCCACCTTTCCAGAGCATGTCACCCAAGACTTCTGAGGAAGGGGATAAGATGGCACAGGTACCTTATGCTTCGACTATAGGTAGTCTGATGGAGGTTATGTTGCATACTAGGCTAGATATCATGTATACTGTTAGTATGACTAGCAGGTATCAATCCAATTCAGGAATTGAACATTTGATAACTGTCAAGAAGATCCTTAGGTACTTAAGAAGAACTAAGGATATGGTTCTGGTATATGGAAGAGGGGATTTGAGACTGGACTACAGATTCTGACTTTAAGTCGGGTATGGATGATAGAAAGTCCATCTCTGTGTACATATTCACTTGTAAGGTGCAGTTAGCTGGAAGAGTTCTAAGCTTGAGATGACTGCAAGCTCTACTATAGAGGCTAAATATATAGTTACCTTTGCTGTTGCGATGGAGGCAGTTCGGATTACAAAATTCTTAACAGAGCTTAGTGTTGTTCCTTCCATATCGTCACTAGCAGCTCTTTGTTGTGACAATAATGGAGCTATTACTCAGGTGAAGGAATCAAGGTCACACCAAATTTCATATCAAACGAAATATAGTCAGGAGGGCAATGTAGTCGTGCAGAAGATAGCTTCAACAGATAATGTCGCTGATCTACTTTAGATTCCATGACGCAGCAGTATCTAGATGATGTACTGACCGGCTCTAGTGCAAGTGGGAGATTGTTAGTTATATGCGCTAGAGCCGATATATGTAATTAGATAATTCATATTAATGGCAATGATATTTATTATGTTTTTCATAAATCGTTTATGTTTAATGGAGTAAGTCTATAAGATACTTGGCAGATGTTTCATTCTCAAAGAGTTAAGAATATGAGTGACGAAGAATTCTGGTACAGGTTTCTTTAAATTGTTCGCGGTTGTAAGAATCTTACATGGGCACTATCATTCCGGATATATCGTCATCTCTATTTGTACCCATGATTAGTACAAGATACTAATGAAGATGAAGTAGTGGGTCTCATGCAATTCGATATCTGATAGCAAGACAGACATGTGGACACTTATAGAGATAAGTGAGTCGAATTGTAACACACATATAATATTCACGTGGTACTTTATTGTTGTCAATGAATATTATATTCACCGTATTAGTGCATATAATTCTTAAAATGAGATGGCACGATTATCTCATATATGAGCAATTAGGTTTTGCTCATGCATATATACTTGTGCTAAGTATGGGCATCCGACAGACGGTGGTCCTAGTTAGTTGTACATGGAGGTATGTGTTCAGTCAAGATGTGATTCATTGACCTGAGTAAACAAGGAAAGATCCTATGGGTTTGAGTTATGTTCTTAAGTAGGAAATCCTTAGCCAAAGTGGTTGGACTTAAATAGAAAAGAGTTTATAGTTTAAGTTCTATTGATCTAAAAATGGAAGTTCAGAAATTCCATATGATTAGTTATAAAGTTTGACATTAATCATGACCTTGGTTAGATTGGGATCTGTAATAAAGGGACTCGAGTGCATGGTATATATGGTCACGGGTTCATTAGAATGTCCTAATCGCACATTCATCACTATTTGGATTATCATGATATGCTGCTAAGTGTCACTCATTATCTTTGAGAGCCAAGGGCATTTTGGAAATTGTGCTTTTGATTGTGGAAAGGAGTGTCCAATAATGTCAAGAAGTTGACATTATAGTCTCATTGCCACTTAGTGATAAACCTAGTTAGTTACACACTATAGAATGTGTTTCATCCAAGAACTAATTGATTTTATTAAGGCAGTTAATTAGTAATCAATTATCATAATAGACTTACAATGTAGTTGCAGGGGTGCTAGCACATCCCGAAGTCAAATCCAACATTAATGTGGACTTGTTTAAGGAATTATTATATTCAATATAATAATGTCCTTAAATGGAAAGTTACTATATATGTAGAGAACATATATTGATAAATACATTACGGTTTCTCTAATGGGACTATTGTGAGTTATGAGATAATTAACGGGAGGTTTTAGAAACTTCTCAAGTCATTGAGACTTATTTGCTAATTTTGAATTAATTATAATTGCTAAATAATCCTAACGACTAATTGAATGTGCTCTCGTCGGGGCCCGCATGCGTGCTTTTGGATCGCGCAGCTTGGGAGTGTCTACCTTCCCGAGGATGCGTGATGGACATGCGTGAGAAGGAGTCGCCACTTATCATTTTACTACCCGAAGGTCGAGGACCGGTAAGTTACCCGGGCTAGGGTTAGTGATACACCTAGTTTTGCTAAGGCATTGGTCTGTGCGGAACCAGAAAGTCCGAGTTCGGGGGTTCATATTACTTGCGGGCCTACATCCCCCACGTCCTTTCAGTACTCTAGCTTGCTAGGCTTGCAATTTAATTTCATTTACCGCATGAATTAAGTTGCACTCGGCTTGTACGTTTTGACACCGAAAATTCGGTGAACTAAACGATGTCGGTTGAGTAGCCAATAGAGAAGTAAGCACGTGTGTCGGGGCCTCGGTTCACTATCTTGCGTTACAGTTCATCAAATCATAATGGTTGAATTCCTGGGTGAACCAGAATCGCGAGATCTTGGTATTACTCTTATCTAGGCAAGTATTGGACCGATTCGATTAGTTCGACTCTTAGACGATTCGCTCACCGACTGGAATTCTTACAGAAATAAATGTACGAAGTAAAATTCTCGCAATGCTCTCGAAACAATAAATACAAATTACAAATGGTTGAATCCTAGTCGATTTGCGTTCGGTTATTATTCCATTCCAACTCGCCGTGAATTCAGGGAAAAACCGAAAACTGAAATTCAAATGCTCTATCAGTGAATGGGCATTGGACCCTGTGACTGATGATTAGGGCGTTGGACCCTAAATGCAATGCGTCTTATGGGTCGAGCTCGACTCGCATGGACAAACAATAGTAGAAAAGTAACAAGCAGCATGTGGATTACAAACAAGTCGTTTGTCATTGCCAAATTTTTGTGAGTTAATAGATTATTAACCCTGAGTGTTTTTGCATGCAAATGTCCTATGCTAAGCAAGCAAACGTGTGCAAAGCATTTTGCATTCGGCTTAGTTTCGAGGACATGACAGACATAGTGTTTGCAGGCAAGTCCTTTGTGTGTAGATTGCTTTTAAAGTTGTTCTGTATTATGGCACTGTAATTCCACTGAATTCGCCAAACTGGTATTTTGACTCTAGATTTAGAACCTAGAGTTCCACCTAACCATTGGCGATATGTCCGGAAGTGATCTAGAAAGATCTTTTGTATCCTGACCTGAATTACTTGAAATCAGGTAAAAACTCAAGTTGAGACGCACAAGCCCTTTTTAGATGTCCGTACTACATTAGACCGTGCGTTTCGGGATTTTGGAAACGCGAATTTTGAAAAGGGCATTAATGTCATTTGATAACTTATCGACGTAAGGTATCAGTTAATTGCCAATTCATGCAAACTTATCAGTGCCAAGTGAGTTTAATCATGTGAGCGTCCCGATTAACACGTTTGTGGATTTATTGTTTTTAAATTATTGTCGAATTTAATGAATGTGCGGGTTACAGACATCAGACGGATCATGGATTGATCCACTGAATAGACTCTGAATACCCAAAAAGGTTAATTTAATAAAAACGATTCATAAATCGGCGACCAAAACGGTTCCAGAAAGGTTGAGGATAATTTGGTCAAAATGACCAAAATGCCCTAAGACCCAAATGGCCCCGAAAGAGTCATCAACTTCCGAATCCATGCATTTTGCTTTAAAAACAACGTTTTAAAGACGTTTTAATGCGGGATTTGTGACGATATTGAAATTGCGATTACATAAAATCCGAGAAATGGATTTCATCGAGGTAAAAAGACCGTTCTTGACACGAATAAGGTCAAAGAACTCCCGGCTCTTCCCTTTTAAGGATAGTCGTGGGTTTCCTTGACCCATTTCAGGTTTCAAGCGTTCTCTTTAACCCAATTTCAACTATTTCTCGCATGCTCAAATGTTAAACACAATAAATAACATTATTTTGCAAAGTCGGTATTGCCATAATTTTGAAAAGCGCATTTAAACATATAAACACGCACGAACATGTTATTTACGGAATCAATAAAACGATACCGACTCCATGGATGCGGGAAAACATAAAAATTTGGGAAACAACTTAAATCGAGGCAAGGAATCCGGTTATAACCCGAAAAACCAACAAAATGGGGCCATGGTTATCTTTCCTCAAAGGGAACTTGTAAGCTTCCTTGGTCGTTCGGGTTTAAAATAGTCTCTTCGACTTCCATTTAAACATTTTCCGACATGCTAACACGTAATATGATGATAAACGTTGATGATATAATATGGAAATTGCATAAAAATGAAATCTTGCAAGTAAATCATGCTTGAAAACAACTTATAACTCCATAAACACGACAAAAATGTAAAAGTCCTAACTCCTCTAAGTCGAAAATTGTTATACCTAGTCTTGGGATGCGGGATGAGACCACTAGAAGCCGGGTCTGGTGAATAGGTATCAGGTTGAGGTCGGATTTGGGTTGATTTTGTTGAACAGACCCGGATGGAGCTGGACAGACCCGACCGAGGGCTGGCAGACCCGACTAACACCCGGGAGAAAACAAGTCGGTTCGGGCGACTCGAGTGGCTTTTCGGAGAGTGCTCAACTGTTTCGGTTAACTAAGAGGATGCTTAACGTCCCTACGGTGGTTTCGGGAGGAGAGCACGCGTAGATTTTCAGAAAATTGTAAGTAAAGTCGGGTTAGCGAAACAGAAACAAACTAGACTGGGTCAAAACAGACCAGACTAGCAGTCCAAAAAGAAACGGTTCTCCCGGAGGCTCCCGGTGGTATTTTGTTGGAAGGTCGGTAGCTCCCGACTCCTAAGAGACCCCCGGAGGTGGCTGTGGTAGTCGTTTAGTTCTTGAGTTGTGGGGTTGACCCGTATAATCCTGTAAAGATCACTAAAAACAGAGCACGTCTAGGAACAGATCCGACTAGGCAGTTCTCGGGTCGAACGTCACAACGGTGGCTCCCGATAGTATTTTGCTGCAAGGTTGGTGGCTCCTGACTCCTAAGAGACCCTCGGAGGTGACCGTGGTGGTCATTCGAAGAAAAAAGTCTCGGGTCGACCCGATCTGCTAGGAAAATATAAAGACAGTTAGATAATACGACCCAATTGGGCAATCGGGATGAATCTTCTTGCTGGACCAAAACCAGTGGGTTGGCCAGAGGTTTCTCGACTCCTTGACACCCTAGGGTCATGTAAGGAGGTGTTTGATGGGTTTTGGCAGCTCAAACCTACCCGTAAGGCTAGGAAACCCGGGTTGGAAAATCTGACCCGAAATGGACCAAACACAGTTCGATTCTGTGATGGGCTGGTTCGATGGCTTAAACACTTCAAATTTAAAATCTAACTTCGGAAATGGACTGAGGGAGTCGAAAACATGTGGGATATGAAATTTGGTCAAGTTTGAATTTAAGCCGAGAAGGTGATAACCATGATTCCGACTAAAGTTCTTGAGGGTTTTGCTTGGTTTTTGCTTGCTGGAGCTCGCTGCGATTTTACTATGGTTGAGAGGAGGTTGAGAGCATTTGTTTGAGTGAGAAATGTTCGAGAGATGATGCTTGAAGGTGTGTGATTAAGCTAATAACATTTGGGTAACATATAGGCTAGCTTAATGACAAAATTAATGAAACAAAGTTCAATTAGCCTCTTGGTTAGGCTAAGGCGGTTTGCTAATGAAGAAGAGTTAAAATACATTAATGGAGAAGGATGGGAAGTTGGAGTGTTGAAGAAGAACACTTAGGATATTTTTTGGCAAGAGAAGAAAAGGCAAAGGAGGAGGCAACAATGAGGAATTACGGCTACCATAGGGCAGGCCGTGGGTCCCACGGGCCTTGAGGGAATTTCGGGACGAAGCTCGAGTCTCGATTGATTGCACGTTCAAGGTTCGTGGGTTAAACGAACATCGAATTGTCAATGTGTGCGCGAAAACGATTCAAATGAGCCCAAAATCATCCATTTTGCCCAAAAGAATATTCGTATGGTTTTTCGGTGATGCGATTCTCGCCAAGAATGACGAGACCCAACAACTAAAGGAACCCAAGATTGTTCCACGATCAGATTTGATTGACAAACCTTTGACCCGTTGTTTACGACATAAGCAAGAACCTTGGTATAATTGACATCAACCCGTTGTTTATTGCGAAACAAGAACCTCGGTATATAGGAAGACGCCACAAACGGTGGTGGAAAGCCGTTTGATAAGTCGATGATGAACACCACGGAAATTTCTGATAAGCTCGAATTAGTTCTTCAAGAACCAAAGAGAATACTCTCACAATTTTCTGAATATTCCTCTCATTAAAAATTCACTAAGATGAATGTATATAGACATAAACTAATCATAATCTGGCCAAATCTGCTCCTAATGATAAGGAAAATAAAACCTAAAATATCGATAGAAATATGACTTAATCTATAAAGATATGAAATCTAAATATCCCGAGAAAATCTCCATGATATTTAATTTTAAACAAATCTGATGATATCTTCTCTTGATCTTCAAATATTCTAGAAACTTCCTCAAACACTTGCTGAATTTAGCCTTGTCCGAAATCTTCTATAACTTGAATAATGTTGATGGATCTTTGTTGATCACGTTGTTAATGTCCAATGGGCTTCCACGAATTTGCTTTAGTCTAAACTTCTTGAATCAGACCAATGAGTTCATCTTTAAACTTCTTTGCTCGTGCTCGCGTAATCGGTCCAATTGGAACTTGAACTAGATCCCTTGAAGTTGTGCTACGATTTGCATCATTGGGCTCGGAAGCCGGTTTTACTCATTTCAGGCGATCAGAGTAAAGTTAGCCGTTTCTGAGAATGTATCTCGTGTCTGCATTCCACGTTAGTCATTTTGATGTGCATTGTCAATTACACTAAATAATTAACCCTTAAGCCGGAAACGTCCTACGAGTCCGAAGTCGGATTTCTCATAATGCTTTTTGAGTTGCTTGGATGATCCAGAGATCGCTGCGATCTTTATTTGTTGAGAACATACCTCGAAGTATTGAAAAACTACATCCGAAACCCTAAAACACTACATCTGAAGATTTCACACTGAGCCTTGGGATAAGCGGCATTGGGTTGGCCAGCCATCCGGTGTCAAGTTTCCGCGAAAAGGACCTCTGATTATGAATTTATGTTGAAAACGGTCTTTTTTGCTCTTCAGAAGTTATTTGAGAAACTAAAAGGGACTCTAGAGTCTGATTTACCCAATTGCGTATGTCCGCTGGGGTTTTCAGGACAATGCATGACTAACTTGGTTTGTCGATGTTCTGTTAGATAAGTCTCCAGATATGGTTTTATGTTGAAAGCTATGTTTGTTCTGTTGTTCGGGAGTCATTCGAGAAGTCTGTGTGATTTCCGAGAGACAATCTGAAGTAATGCTTGTGATTTGTATAATTGATGGGCGAGACTGTATCTGACATCGGACATTAATTTTTCTCTAGTGAACCAGTGCTTTTGGACTCCCACTTAAAAATTATTTGTATTTAGAAAATTACTCTGTATAGAGCAGATGATCTGGGAAATGTGTTTGAAGACACTTTTCATCTATTTGGCATAGCAAGGGATTTTCGGAGTCCAATATTGACTATCTTCTGATGGTCGAGCGAACCAGCAGAAAATAACACTGTACGTGTTGTATTTTGAAAATGCCGGTTTGGAAATTGTTTGAGCTATCTGTTTGCTTTGTGTGTTCCTGGATGATTCTTGTCAACACTCCATTTCGTTTCACCAGCTCCAGAGGGGCAAAATCGTCGTTTTGTCATTCATCGAAGGGAATATTTTCAGCTAATCGCTCAAACACGCACGACTTCTAAAAATGGGTAATTTTCATAATTTAACACCAATTTTATGATTTTTTTTCAAAAACAAAATAATGATATTTGGTACGTCTTTGGATTTCACATATGTCAATGTCAATTTTCAAAATCCGAGACTAAAATTAAAGCCGAAAAATATTGCATAACATTGATCCATAAATGTTTTTTGAACACAATACCGTTGCAGATCATTTTACTGACATTCAATTGCAAAGACGAGAATTTTATGCCCTGTTTGGATTCCCAAACAAAAAATTTTAATTTTAACTTTAACTTTAATTCAACACACTACACAACAAAAATACATATTTCCCAAGTCAAAAATTTTAACTTTAACTTTAACTCAACACAGTACAAAACAAAAACACACGTTTCTCAAGTCAAATTTATAATCACATCTCATTTGTCATTTTCCACAATCAAAATCAAAATCAAAATCAAAGTTATTTTAACTCTAAATCCAAACGCACCATTAATCTCTACGCGCATTAAATTTGAATTTCTAAATCTGAAAAAAATAAAATAAAATAACAGCTGTAGGGTCGGTCAGAAGTCAATCAGGACTTCTGACCATTGCCCATCTGCCCTCCCGCCCTCATTTCTTCTTCTTCGACCTTCCTTTCCCTCAGCTAACAAAAAACCCTAGCATTGTCAGTCGCATCCCTCCCTCAGCTCAACCCTCTCAATCCGCCAGTTCACCCCAGCCCTACTCCTCGGGACTGCTCACCTCTCAGTAGACTCTCATTCAGCACTCGCTCTCACTCTCCCCTCAGCTCCCCGCTCTACCCCGAGCTGGTCAGCAAAAACGCCCCCAGCTCCCTCACGCCACTGTCTTTCTTCCTCCCAGCTCCCTCTCATCGACTCCCGTTTTCTCGCAACTCACCGGCACCCACACAACCCCAGCTCTCTCTCACCCATCTCCGGACACCTCAACTCACTTGAGCCGCTTGCCCCCAGCTCGAACTCCCAACTCGCATTCCCCCGTCTCCCCTCCAGGACCCTCATTCTCGTCTGGAGTTCCTATCCTCCCATTTGCCTTTTAGCTCGAACCTGCTTCGACACCTCTCAGCTCGCTATTAACGTCGATTGTTCACTCGAGTCCCTACCAGCTCCCGTCGTCCCCTTAGATCGGTGACCGGACAACCCACGATTCCAACGACCACCTTCCTCACGTCTAGGGACCAACCAGGGCCATGCGTGATCGCTTCGCATCATCGGAGCCGCCCCACATTGCCTCTCTTCCTCTCTATTTTGTATTTTTTTTTCTGACCGGGTCAATTCGTGCCTTCCGGATTTGAGCAGATACACGCCGATCGGAGCCACCCTCGTTCGCCTCTAGGAGCCTCCAAGGAATCCAGAGCCACCCCACTAGCCTAAAGAAGTCGTCTGAGCCATCGGAGCCAACCAGCTCTCTCTCCCAGGGCGTTTTCTTCCAATCGGATCTGTCCCGACCCGATCGGGTGCCCGACTCCCTTTTCTTCCCGAACTAGGTATAAATCTCGACTTAGTGGCATGTTTAGGGCTTCAATTTCGAATATTAATGTTTGTTTAGATGGTGATGACATGAAATGAGTGCTTGTGGATCACGTGGGTGAGCGGGATCATCTCGAACTCGGTTTTATAAACTTTCCAATTTGTCTCAGTTCACTCCTTGTAACATTTCTTACTTTTTCGAATCAGCCCCAAACGTCCAGATGCGTTGCGTTCGAGTCCTGGGCCATTTTCAACGTTTTCAACTCAGCCACAAAATTTTCTGATGATCTAAACCAGTCTAGAAAACTTTTAAATTTATTTCAGTTCAGTCCCTATGACATTTTCCACTTTTTCAGATCAGTTCCGAACTCAAAAATTCGTTTCAATCAAGTCCTGGGTCATTTTTAACAGTTTCTGTTCAACCACAGAATTTTCAAGTCATTCAAATCAGTCCAGGAAACTTTTTAATTCGTTTTAGTTAAGTCCCTGTGATTCTCTTTTTCATTTTTTCAAATCCGCCCTAAACTTTCAAATCTGTTTCAATCAGGTCCCATGCCATTTTAATTTCAGTTCAGCCACAGAATTTTCAGGTCATTCAAATCAGTCTAGGAAACTTTTTAATTCATTCAGTTAAGTCCCTGTGATTCTTTTTTTTATTTTTTCAGATCTACCCCAAACTTTCAAATCTTTTTCAATCAAGTCCCATGCCATTTTTAATTCCCGTTCAGCCGCAGAACATTTTAGACGTTCCAAGTTAGTCCAAGGAACTTTTCAAGTTGTCTCCAATCAGTTCTTGGGATTTTTAGCAAAATTTCCAAATCAGTCTTTGTTCTTTCAAAATTACTTTAATTCGATCCTTGAGCAATTTATGAGATGTGTGTTATGATCGTGAGTGATATATGATTGTGTGCAACCGTATTTTATGTTTTGTTTTGATTGGATGATAAATCATAAGTTAAATGTGTTAGATTTAAACAAATCGCTTCGTAAACCCATAGAATCTAAGGCAAAGAATATATCAAAACGGTTTAATTAATCACTTGGACTTAAAGCCGACGAATTACTTTTATTTTGATCATTTACCCATATTCATGTGCTTGGAATGTTTGAATGTGTTTTTGATTAAAACCTCATATGAATTGGTTTAATCATGTAAAGTTGACTAAAAATTGGATTTAAACCCCAAGACAGTTGGAAATTAGAGTTTTACTGGGGCGGTCCACCAATGACCGTTCCGGCGGCTCGAGACCCGTAAATTAACGCATTCGGCAAATTTCTAATTAACTTAAAATTCCACACACAAGGTAATCGGGACGTTAAATTTGGCTAAGTTAAATCACTTGACTTCTTTAAATGAATTGCACGAACCGATTAATAATTTGTAATCGCATCGATAGTTCAATAACTATTAGCCATGCCTTTTTTAAAAATTCACAATTTCAAAAGCACCGAGATACGAGCCACGTGTAGTATGGATATATAGGGAGTACTCGTATATCTTGACTTAAGTCTATGCCCAATTTGAGGCGGCTCAAGTCGGGGTATACGAGTCCTCTTTGGACCACTTCCAGGCGGAGCGACCGATTTCTCGGCTCTTTCGAGGTATTTACAATCCCGATGGATCCAAGGGATCGGTCGATACCGACTATTGACTTTCGATAGTCTGTGTCGCGTGATCTTGATTTTTCATTCACACACATATTTTTCAGTTCAAGGGCATGACTACTGGCTCTTGATCCGCCAATACTCTAGTGGTGTTTCGTGCTCTCATTTCGTTAAGTTTGTGTTTAGAACGGGTTAAAATACGAAAAACAGATCAACCTCAAACTCGACTTAACTAAACATGGGCAAATAGTCAAGCAAAGGGTTAGGTTTCGAATTTTAGGTGAAAACACTCTCAATTTGTAAAAGCCACATTGTCACGATACATAACAATTTAAAAACAACCCACACATTCGAGACTTGATTACAGACATCATGTTTGTCGAGTCCACTGAAGTAATGTCAAATGCTACATACCCTCTCCATCACCCGTTTGTTTGTTTAGGGTAGGATTTGCATGCCAAGATACCTCGATTAATAATCGATTAACTCATGTAAATTCGGCAATAATAAAACCCCATTGATTGTTTATTTGTGCTTACTTGTTACATTTTTGCACTTGTCTGTTATGCGGGTCGAGCCTGATCATTTAGGATATGATTCACACGGGGTCCAACGCCCTTAACCGTCGATCACGGGGTTTAATCCCCTAAACACTGAGCGCGCATCTTAATTTCAATTTCAGTCTTTTCAAACCACACGGTGAGCACGAGTAGAATAATGACCGAATACGAACCGACCAGGATTCAGTCGTTGTAATTTGTATTTTTATTTATTTGAGAGAACAATGTAATGATTTATTACATGCATTTATTCATGTAAGAATTCCAGTCTGTGAGCAAATGATCTGAGTGTTTCTTCAAATTTACAGTGTCAAAACGGGCGAGTCAAGTGCAACCCTAAATCATGCAGTAAATACATAAAATGGCAAGCCTAGCAAGTTAGAGTACTGAAAGGGTGTGTGGGATGTAGGCCTACACGTTATAGGACCCCCAAATTCGGAATTTTCAATTTCCGTATAAACCATTGCCTTAACATACTAGGTGTATTTCATACCCCTAGACCCAGGTAACTTACCGGCCCTCGACATCCAGGTCGCAAAATGGTATGTGGCGACTTTTTCTCACGTGCGTCCATCGCGCGTCCTCGGGAAGGTGAACACTCCCAAGCCGCGTTGCATAAGCTCGCGCATTGCGTGCCTTAACGAGATTAAAATTCAGGTGCACACAATTCTGTAAGTTCTTTTGTTATGTGCTTGAATCATATGCTTGTCTCTGTTGACTTAAGGATGATTAGGAATTTGCTGCTATGTCGAGTCATCTTTTGTATCAATGCTTAAGTGATGGCCAGAATTGCTATTGATAGGCATTACCTGAGCTAGTGAGCCAAAATGGGGTGTTGACAGCTTGCCCCTCTTTGACTGCGTGCTCGGGTAGAAGATGCAGCCAAAGACTTTTAGAAATACCCCAGTTTGATCGCAGTGACCAACATGGCACACGTCCAATAGCCGTCTTCGTCTACTTTCTTTGGATATGTAAGGAATGTTGTACTTGATACAAAGGAAATGGATAATAAATGCATAAGTTTACTTGTAAGAGAAAATAAATGCAAAATCGACGGGCAGGACCCTTAGATGTAAGGCAAGAATGTTCATCGAATCACAAGGGCAAGGCTAGGAGAAAGAAATTTCGCAAGATTACGGAACAGAGTCGAAACATGCATTTAAAATCAGGACGAACCCATAGCAGAAATTTAAAATTCGAGACGGACCCGAAGTAGAAATTTAAAATCAGGACGAACCCATCGCGCGTCCTCGGGAAGGTGAACACTCCCAAGCCGCGTTGTATAAGCTCGCGCATTGCGTGCCTTAACGAGATTAAAATTCAGGTGCACACAATTCTGTAAGTTCTTTTGTTATGTGCTTGAATCATATGCTTGTCTCTGTTGACTTAAGGATGATTAGGAATTTGCTGCTATGTCGAGTCATCTTTTGTATCAATGCTTAAGTGATGGCCATAATTGCTATTGATAGGCATTACCTGAGCTAGTGAGCCAAAATGGGGTGTTGACAGCTTGCCCCTCTTTGACTGCGTGCTCGGGTAGAAGATGCAGCCAAAGACTTTTAGAAATACCCCAGTTTGATCGCAGTGACCAACATGGCACACGTCCAATAGCCGTCTTCGTCTACTTTCTTTGGATATGTAAGGAATGTTGTACTTGATACAAAGGAAATGGATAATAAATGCATAAGTTTACTTGTAAGAGAAAATAAATGCAAAATCGACGGGCAGGACCCTTAGATGTAAGGCAAGAATGTTCATCGAATCACAAGGGCAAGGCTAGGAGAAAGAAATTTCGCAAGATTACGGAACAGAGTCGAAACATGCATTTAAAATCAGGACGAACCCATAGCAGAAATTTAAAATTCGAGACGGACCCGAAGTAGAAATTTAAAATCATGACAGACCCGGAAGAGAGATTTGAAGTTGGGACGGACCCTTGGCAGGAATTTAAAAGTCTGGACGGACCCCTTACAAGAATTTAAAAGTCAAGACAGACCCGGGGGACGGACCCTAACAAGAATTTAAAAGTCTGGACGGACCCCTTACAGGAATTTAAAAGTCGGGACAGACTCGAGGGACGGACCCCTGATAATAATTTAAAAGTCAAGATGGACCCAGTGCAGAAATTTAAAATCGAGAGGGACCCAAAGCAGAGATTTGAAGTCGGGATAGACCCGGGGGACGGACCCTTGACAAGAATGTAAAAGTCAGGATGGACCTAGGGGACAAACCCCTAACAAGAATTTAAAAGTCGAGAAGGACCTAGAGAAAAAATTTAAAATCGGGACGGACCCAAATGTGTAATCATCAGAGCTCAAATATGCGATTTTGGATCGCGCGGCTTCGGAGTGTCCACTTTCCCGGGGATGCGTGATGGACACGCGTGAGAAAGAGTCACCCCTTACCATTTTACGACCCGAAAGTCGAGGGACGGTAAGTTACACGGGTCTAGGGGTAGTGATACACCTAGTTTTGCTAAGGCATTAGTCTGCGCGGAACCGGACAATCCGAGTTTGGGGGTTCTTTTTACGTGCGGGCTTACATCCGGCATGCCCTTTCGGTACTCTAGCTTGCTAAGCTTGCAATTTAATTTCATTTACCGCGTGAATTAAGTTGCACTCGGCTTACACGTTTTGACATCAAAAATTTGGTTAACTAAACGATGTCGGTTGAGTAGCCGAGAGAGAAGTAAACCCGTATGTTGGAGACTCGGTTCACTATCTTGCGTTACAGTTCATCAAACCCTGATGGTTGAATTCCTACGTGAATCGGAACCGTGAGATCTTGGGATTACTCTTGTCTGGGCGTGCATTGGACCGATTCGATTAGTTCGACTCTCGGACCGTTCGCTCACCGACTGGAATTCTTATAGAAATAAATGTACAAAGTAAAATCCTTACAATTCTCTCGAAACAATAAATATAAAATACAAATTGTTGAATCTCAGTCGATTCGCGTTCGGTTATTATTCTACTCCGACTCGCCGTGAGTTCAGAGAAAAATCGAAAACTGAAATTCAAATGCGCTATCAATGAATGGGCATTGGACCCCGTGACTGATGGTTAAGGCGTTGGACCTTAAGTGCAATGCGTCCTATGGGTCGAGCTCGACTCGCATGGACAAACAATAGTAGAAAACTAACAAACAGCATGTGAATTATAGACAAGTTGTTTGTCATTGTCAAATTTACGTTAGTTAATAGATTATTAACCCTGAGTGTTTTGGCATGCAAATGTCCTATGCTAAGCAAACAAACGTGTGCAAAGCATTTTGCATTCGGCTTAGTTTCGAGGACATGATAGACATGGTACCTGTAGGCAAGTCCTTTGTGTGTGGATTGCTTTTAAAGATGTTCTGTATTTGTGACACTGTAATTCCACTGAATTCGCCAAGCTCATATTTTGACTCTAGATTTTGAAACCTAGAGTTCCACCTAACCATTGTCTAACCGTTTGGTTAAGTCGAGTGAATGATTAATCAGTATTTTGCATGTTTTGTGATAGAGATAACTGTTCTAGTTATCCGAGTCTACGATAGAATGACAAAAATTCATCAGTTGGATAAGAAAAGGCTTTGCAGATGAACCTGCACCTGAACAGGTAGCTTATTCTTATCCTGACACCGTAGTGTTTCTGTCAAGCTTACCCCAGCGGTGTCGTTAATTTGTGAAAAGACGATTTTGCCCTTTATTTGAAAATTATTTTCAGAAAAGGGAAACTTCGCAGTGCGGGCCACCTTGGCCTGTAGCCAGTGTCGACCAATTCCCTAGATCTTCTTGGGTTGTGCAAGAACCCCGAAAAAACCAAAGAACCAGTCAATCTACCCGAAAGTGATTAAGAAAGATCTTTTGTATCTTGACCTGAGTTACCTGAAATCAGGTAAAAACTCAAGTTAAAACACACAAGTCCTTTCCAAACGTCCGTGCTATATCGGACCGCGCGTTTCGGGATTTTGGAAATGCGAATTTTGAAAAGGGCATTAGCATTATTTGATAACTTATCAAACATATCAGTGCCAAGTGGGTTTCATAATGTGAGCGTCCCGATTAACCATGCATTTCAAAATGACCAAAATGCCCTCGAGACCCAAATGGCCCTGAAAGAGTCATCAATTTCAAAATCCATGCATTTTGCTTTTAAAATAACGTTTTAAAGACGTTTTAATGCGGGATTTACGATGATATTGAAATTGCGATTACATAAAATCCGAAAAATGGATTTTATCGAGGTAAAGATACCATTCTTGACCCGAATAAGGTCAAAGAACTCTCGGCTCTTTTGAGATAGCCGTGGGTTTCATTGGCCCGTTTCGTGTTTCAAGCGTTCTCTTTAACCCGATTTCGACTATTTCTCGCATGCTCAAACGTTAAACACAATCAATAACATGATTTTACAAAGTCGGTATCGCCATAATTTCGAAAGGCGCATTTAAACATCTAAACACGCACGAACATGTTATTTACGGAATCAATAAAATGATACCAACTCCATGGATGCGAGAAAACATAAAAATTCGGGAAACGACTTAAATCGGGGCAAGGAATCCAGTTATAACTCGAAGAACCAATAAAAGGGGGCCACGGTTACCTTTCCTCAAAGGGAATTCGTAAGCGTCCTTGGTCGTTTGGGTTTAAAATGATCTCCTCGACTTCGATTTAAATATTTCTCGACATGCTAACACGTAATACGATGATAAACGTGCATGATATAATATAGAATTTGCATAAAAATAAAATCTTGCAAGTAAATCATGCTTGAAAACAACATATAACTCCATAAACACAACAAAAATGTAAAATTCCTAACTCTTCTAAGTCATAAATGGTTATATCTAATCATAAGATGCGGGATGAGACCACTAGAAGTCGGGTCTGGTGAATAGGAGTCGGGTTGAGGTTGGATTTGGGCTGATTTTGTAGAACAGACCCGAATGGAGCTGGACAAACCTAACCGGGCGCTGGCAGACACGATTGACACTCGGGAGAAAACAAGTCGGTTCGGGCGACTCGGGTGGCTTTTCGGAGAGTGCTCAACTGTTCCGGATAGCCAAGAGGATGCTTAACGTCCCTGCTGTGGTTTTGGGAGGAGAGCACGCATAGATTTTACGAAAATCAAGAGTAAAGTCGGGTTAGCAAAACATAAACAAACTGGACTGAGTCAAAGCAGACCCGATTGGCAGTTCAGAAAGAAACGGCTCTCCCGGAGGCTCCCGATGGTATTTTGTTGCAAGGTCGATGGCCCCCGACTCCTAAGAGACCCTCGGAGGTGACTGTGGTGGTCGTTTGGTTCCAGAGTTATCGGGTTGACCCGTATAGCCCTGCAAAAATCACGAAAAACAGACTCGATTGGGCTGTTCTCGGGTCGGAAGACACAACGGAGGCTCCCGATGGTATTTTGCTACAAGGTTGGTGGCTCCTGACTCTTAAGAGACCCCCGGAGGTGACCGTGGTGTTCGTTTGAAGAAAAGAGTCTCGGGTAGACCCAATCTATAGGGAAAACACAAAGACAGTCAGAAAATACGACTGGACTGGGCAATCAAGATAAATCTTCTTCCTGGACCAAAACCAGAGGGGTGGCCTAGGGTTTCTTGACTCCTTGACATCATAGGATCGTGTGGGGAGGTGTTTGATGGGTTTTGGAAACTCAAATCGATCCGTAAGGCTAGGAAACCCGGGTTGAAAAATTTGACTCAAAATGGACCAAACACAGTTCGATTCTGTGGTGGGCTTTTCTTTGACTTAGAGACTTCAAACTTAAAATCTATCTTAGAAATGGACTAAGGGGATCGAAAACATATGGGATATGAAGTTTGGTCAAGTTTGGATTTAAGCCGGGATGGTGAACACCATGATTCCGACTTAAGTTCTTGAGGGTTTTGCTTGGTTTTTGCTTGCTGGAGCTTGCTGCAATTTTGCTATGATTGAGAGGAGGTTGAGAGCATTTGTTTGAGTGAGAAATGCTAGAGAGATGATGCTTGAAGGTGTGTGATTAAGCTAATGACATTTGGATAATATATAGGCAAGCTTAATGACAAAATTAATGAAACAAAGTGCAATTAGCCTCTTGGTTAGGCTTGGGCAGTTTGCTAATGAAGATAAGGATGAATTTGAACAATGGAATTGATGAAGAAGAGTTAAAATGCATTAATGGAGATGGATGGGAAGTTGGAGTATTGAAGAAGAACGCTTAGGATACTTTTTGGCAAGAGAAGACAAGGCAAAGGAAGAGGCGGCAATGAGGAATTACGGCAGCCCTAGGGCCGGTCGTGGGTCCCACGGGCCTTAAGGGAAGTTCAGGACGAAGCTCGGGTCTCGATTGATTGCACGTTCAAGGTTCGTGGCTTAAACGAACATCGAATTGTCAATGTGCGCGCAAAAACGATTCAAATGGGCCGAAATCATCCATTTTGCCCAAAAGAATGTTCATGTGGTTTTTTGGCTCGGAAGCCGGTTTTGCTCGTTTCAAGCAATCAGAGCAAAGTTAGCCGTTTCTGAGAATGTACCTCGTGTCTGCATTCCGCGTTGGTCATTTTGACATGCATTGTCAATTAGACTGAATAATTGACCCTTAAGCCGATATTGCAAATGTGAAGCGGGAGACGTCCGGAGAGTCTGAAGTCGGATTTCTCATAATGTTTTTTGAGTTGTTTGGATGATCCAGAGATCCCTGCGATCTCTATTTGTTGAGAACAGACCTCGATGGATTGAAAAACTACATCTGAAACCCTAAAACACTGTTCTGAGGGCCTAGATGGATTGTAGAATTCCGTCTGAGGATTTCACACTGAGCCTTGGGATAAACGGCACTGGGTTGGACAGACATCCGGTGTCAAGTTTCCGCGAAAATGACCTCCGGTTATGAACTTACGTTGAAAACGGTCTTTTCTGCTCTTTGGAGGTTATTCGGGAAACTAAAAGGGATTATGCAGTCTTTTGCCTAATTCTGCGTAATGCATGGCTAACTTGGTTTGCCGATGTTCTGTCAGACAAGTCTCTGGATATGGTTTTCCGTTGAAAGGTATGCTTATTCTGTCACTCAAGAGTCATTCGAGGAGTTTGTGTGATTTCCGAGAGACAATCTAAAGCAATGCTTGTGATCTGTATAATTGCTAGATGTGACTGTATTTGACATCGGACATTAATTTTTCTCTGGTGAACCGGCGCTTTTGCACTCCCACTGAAAAGTTGTTTGTATTCAGAAAATTGCTCTGTATAGATGATTTGCGAAATGTGTTTGAAGACACTTTTCATTTGTTTGGCACCTCGAGAGATTTTTGGAGTCCAATATTGACTATCTTCTTATGGTCGAACGAACCAGCGAAAAATAGCACTATACGTGTTGTTTTATGAAAATGCCGGTTTGGAAATTGTTTGAGCTATTTGTTTGCTCTATGTGTCGCTGGATGATTCTGTAAGTTCTTTTGTTATGTGCTTGAGTCATCTGCTTGTCTCTTTTGACTTGATGATGAATAGCAATTTGCTGCTCTAGTGAGTCATGGCCGGAATTGCTATTGATAAGCATTGCCTGAACTAGTGAGTCAAAATAGGGTGCTGACAGCTTGCCCCTATTTGACTACGTGCTCGGGTAGAGGATATAGCCAAAGACTTTCAGAAGCACCATAGTTTGATCGCAGTGATCAACATGGCACACCTCCATTGGCCGTCTTCTTCTCCTTTCTTTGGATATGCAGGGAATGTTGTACCTGATACGAAGGAAATGGATAAGAAATGCATAAGTTTACTTGTAAGAGAAAATAAATGCAAAATCGACGAGCAAGACCCTTAGACGAAGGGCAAGGTCCGAAGAAAGAAATTTCACAGGATTACCGAACAAAGCCGAAACGAGCATTTAAAATCAGAATGATCCTAGAGCAGAAATTTAAAAGTCGAGACAGACCCGAAGTAGAAATTTAAAATCAGGACGGACCCAAAACAGAGATTTGAAGTTGGGATGAACCATTGACAGGAATTTAATAGTCGGGACGGACCCCTTATAAGAATTTAAAAGTCAGGACGGACCCCTGACAAGAATTTAAAAGTCGGGCAGACCAAGGGGATGGATCGCTTACAAGAATTTAAAAGTCGGGATGGACCCAAGGGACGGGCCCCTTACAAGAATTTAAAAGTCATGACCGACCCCTAACATGAATTTAAAAGTCGGGACGGACCCAGAATAGAACTTTGAAATCGGGATGGACCCAGAACAGGGGGATGGATCGCTTACAAGAATTTAAAAGTCGGGATGGACCCAAGGGACGGGCCCCTTACAAGAATTTAAAAGTCATGACCGACCCCTAACATGAATTTAAAAGTCGGGACGGACCCAGAATAGAAATTTGAAATCGGGATGGACCCAGAACAGAGATTTCAATTCGAGACGGACCCGGGGGATGGACCCTTGACAAGAGTTTAAAAATTGGGAAGGACCTAGAGTAGAAATTTAAAATTGGGACGGACTCGAATGTGCTTTCGTCGAGGCCCGCATGCATGCTTTTGGATCGCACGGCTTGGGAGTGTCCACCTTCCCGGGGATGCGTGACGGACACGCATGAGAAGGAGTCACCACTTACCATTTTACAACTCAAAGGTCGAGGGCCGACAAGTTACCCGGGTCTAGGAGTAGTGATACACCTAGTTTTGCTAAGGCATTGGTTTGTGCGGAATTGGAAAGTCCGAGTTCGGGGGTTCATGTTACGTGCGGGCCTACATCTCGCACGCCCTTTCGGTACTCTAACTTGCTAGGCTTGCAATTTTATTTCATTTACACGTTTTGACACCGAAAATTCGGTGAACTAAACGATGTCGGTTGAGTGGCCAAGAGAGAAGTAAGCCCATATATCGGAGACTCGGTTCACTATCTTGGGTTACAGTTCATCAAACCATGATGATTGAATTCATGCTTGAACCAGAACCGCGAGATCTTGGGATTACTCTTGTCTGGCATACATTGGACCGAATCGATTAGTTCGACTCTCGGACCGTTCGCTCATCGACTGGAATTCTTACAGAAACAAATGTGAACGTAAAATCCTTACAATTCTCTCGAAACAATAAATACAAATTGTAAATTGTTGAATCTCAGTCGATTCACGTTCGGTTATTATTCTACTCCGACTCCCTGTGAGTTCAGGGAAAAATCGAAAACTGAAATTCAAATGCGCTCTCAATGAATGGGCATTGGACCCCGTGACTGATAATTAAGGCGTTGGACCCTAAGTGCAATGCGTCCTATGGGTCGAGCTCGATTCGCATGGACAAAAAATAGTATAAAAGTAACAAATAGTATGTGAATTACAAACAAGTTGTTTGTCTTTGCCAAATTTACGCGAGTTAATAGATTATTAACCCTAAGTATTTTGGCATGCAAATGTCCTATGCTAAGCAAGCAAACGTGTGCAAAGCATTTTTCATTCGGCTTAGTTTCGAGGACATGACAGACATGATGTCTGTGGGCAAGTCCTTTGTGTGTGGATTGCTTTTAAAGTTGTTTTGTACTATGACACTATAATTCCAGTGAATTCGCCAAACCCGTATTTTGACTATAGATTTGGAACCTAGATTTCCACCTAACCATTGTCTAACATTTGGTTAAGTCGAGTGAATGAATAATTAGGATTTTGCATGTTTTGTGATAGAGATAATCGTTCTAGTTATCCGAGTCTACGATAGGATGACAGAAACTCATCAGTTGGATAAGAAAAGGCTTTGCAGATGAACCTGTACCTGAACAGGTAGCCTATTCTTATCCTGATACCATAGTGTTTCTGTCAAGCTTACCCCAGGGGTGTCACTAAATAGTGAAAAGATAATTTTGCCCAAATTATTTTCAGAAAAGGCAAACATCGCAGTGCGGGCCACCTTGGCCTGTAGCCGATGTCGACCAATTCCCTAGATCTTCTTAGGTTGTGCAAAAACCCCGAAAAAGCCAAAGAACCGATCGATCTACCCGAAAGTGATTTAGAAAGATCTTCTGTATCCTGACCTGAGTTACCTAAAATCAAGTAAAAACTCAAGTTGAGACACACAAGTCCTTTCTAGACGTTCGTGCTAAATCAGACCGCGCGTTTCGGGATTATGGAAATGCGAATTTTGAAAATGGCATTAACGTCATTTGACAACTTATCAACGCGAGTTATCAATTAATTGCCAATTCATGCAAACTTATCAGTGCCAAGTGGGTTTCATAATGTGAGCGTCCCGATTAACCCGTTTGTGGTTTTATTGTTTGTAAATTATTGCCGAATGCAGTGAATGTGCGAGTTACAGACAATCAGACGGATCGTGGATTGATTTACTGAATAGAGTCTGAATACTCAAAAAGGTTGATTTAATGAAAACGATTCGTGAATCGGCGACCAAGACGGTTCCAGAAAGGTCGAGGATAATTTGATCAAAATGACCAAAATGCCTTCGAGACCCAAATGGCCCCGAAAGAGTCATCAACTTCAGAATCCATGCATTTTGCTTTAAAAACAACGTTTTAAAGGGGTTTTAATGTGGAATTTGCGACGATATTAAAATTGCGATTATATAAAATCCGAGAAATGGATTTCATCGAGGTAAAGAGACCGTTCTTGGCCCGTTTCGGGTTTCAAGCGTTCTCTTTAACATGATTTCGACTATTTCTCGCATGCTCAAACATTAAACACAATAAATAACAAGATTTTGCAAAGTCGGTGTCGCCATAATATCGAAAAGCGCAATTAAACATATAAACACGCACGAACATGTTATTTACGGAATCAATAAAATGATACCAACTTCATGGATGTGGAAAAACATAAAAATTCGGGAAACGACTTAAATCGAGGCAAGGAATCCGGTTATAACCCGAAGAACCAACAAAAGGGGCCACGGTTACCTTTCCTCAAAGGGAACTGATGAGCTTCCTTCGTCGTTCGGGTTTAAAATGGTCTCATTGACTTCGATTTAAACATTTCCCGACATGCTAGCACGTAATACGATGATAAACGTGCATGATATAATATGAAAATTACATAAAAATGAAATCTTGCAAGTAAATCATGCTTGAAAACAACTTATAATTCCATAAACACAACAAAAATGTAAAAGTCCTAACTCCTCTAAGTCGGAAATGGTTATATCTAGTCCCAGGATGTAGGATGAAACCACTGGAAGTCGGGTCTGGTGAATAAGAGTCGGGTTGAGTTTGGATTTGGGCTGATTTTGTTGAACAGACCCGAATGGAGCTGGATAGACACGACCGGGCGCTGGCTGACCAAACTAACACTCGGGAGAAAACAAGTCGGTTCGGGTGACTCGTGACTTTTTGGAGAGTGATCAACTGTTCCGGATAGCCAAGACGATGCTTTACGTCTCTGTGGTGGTTTCGGGAGGAGAGCACGGGTGGATTTTCTGGAAATCAAGAGTAAAGTTGGTTTAGCAAAATAGAAACATACTAGATTGGGTCAAAACAGACCCGACAGGTAGTCCGAAAAGAAACAGCTCTCCGGAGGCTCCCAATGGTATTTTGTTGCAAGGTTGGTGGCTCCCGACTCCTAAGAGACCCCCGGAGGTGGTTGTAGTGGTCGTTTGGTTCTAAAATTGTCGGGTTGACCCGCATAGCCCTGCAAAGATCACGAAAAATAGAACATGTCCAGGAACACACTCGACTGGGCAGTTCTCGGGTTGAACGTCACAACGGTGGCTCCCGATGGTATTTTCTGCAAGGTCGGTGGATCCTGACTCCTAAGAGACCCCCAATGGTGACCGTGGTGGTCGTTCGAAGAAAAGAGCTTCAAGTCGACCCGATTTGCAAGGAAAACGCAAAGACAGACAGAAAATCTGACCCAACTAGGAATCGAGATGAATCTTCTTGCTGGACCAAAACCAGCGGGTTGGCCCGGGGTTTCTCGACTCCTTGACACCCTAGGGTCGTGTGGGGAGGTGTTTGATAGATTTTAGCAGCTCAAACCGACCTGTAAGGCTAAGAAACCCGGGTTGGAAAATCTGACCCGAAATGGACCAAACACAGTTTGGTTATGTGGTGGGCTGATTCTATGACTTAGAGGTTTCAAACTTAAAATCTAACTTTGAAAATGGACTGTGGGGGTCAAAAACATGTGGGATATGAGTTTGGTCAAGTTTGGATTTAAGCCGAGATGGTGAACACCATGACTCCGACTTAAGTTCTTGAGGGTTTTGCTTGCTGTGATTTTGCTATGGTTGAGAGGAGGTTGAGAGCATTTGTTTGAGTGAGAAATGTTAGAGATATGATGCTTGAAGGTGTGTGATTAAGCTAATGACATTTGGGTAATATATACGCAAGCTAAATAACAAAATTAATGAAACAAATTGCAATTAGCCTCTTGGTTAGGCTTGGGCGGTTTGCTAATGAACATAAGGATGAATTTAAACCATGGAATTGATGAAGAAGAGTTAAAATGCATTAATGGAGATGGATGGGAAGTTGGAGTGTTGAAGAAGAACACATAGGATATTTTTTGGCAAGAGAAGACACGGCAAAAGAGGAGGCGGCAATGAGGAATTACGGCTGCCCTAGGGCAGGACGTGGGTCCCACGGGCCTTGTGGGAAGTTCGGGACAAAGCTCGAGTCTCAATTGATTGCACGTTCAAGGTTTGTGGGTTAAATGAACATCGAATTGTCAATTTATGCGCGAAAATGGTTCAAATGAGCCCAAATTCATCCATTTTGCCCAAAAGAATGTTCGTGTGGTTTTTGGGCTCGGAAGCCGGTTTTGCTTGTTTCAGGCGATCAGAGCAAATTTAGCCATTTCTAAGAATGTATCTCGTGTCTGCATTCCGCGTTGATCATTTTGACGTGCATTGTCAATTAGACTGAATAATTGACCCTTAAGCCAGTATTGCAATTGTGAAGCCGGAGACGTCTTAGGATTCCGAAGCCGGATTTCTCAAAATACTTTCTGAGTTGCTTGGATGATCCGGAGATCGCTGCGATTCTATTTGTTGAGAACAAACATCGAAGGATTGAAAAACTACATCTGAAACCTTAAAACACTGTTCTAAGGGTCTAGATGGATTGTACAATTCCGTCTGAGGATTTCACACTGAGCCTTGGGATAAACGGCACTGGGTTGGACAGCCATCCGGCGTCAAGTTTTCTCGAAAAGGACCTCCGGTTATGAATTTAGGTTGAAAATGATCTTTTCTGCTTTTCGGAGGTTATTCGGGAAACTAAAAGGAATTTTGCAGCCTGATTTGCCCAATTGCGTATGTCCGCTGGGGTTTTCAAGGCATTGCATGACTAACTTAGTTTGCCGATGTTCTGTCAGGCAAGTCTCCGGATATGGTTTTCCATTGAAAGGTATGCTTGTTCTGTCGCTCGGGAGTCATTTAAGGAGTATATGTGATTTCTGAGAGACAATCTGAAGCAATGCTTGTGATTTGTATAATTGCAGGTGTGACTGTATCTAACATCGGACATTAATTTTTCTCTGGTGAACCGACGCTTTTGGACTCCCACTGAAAAGTTGTTTGTATTCAGAAAATTGCTATGTACATAGCAGATAATCTGCGAAATGTGTTTTAAGACACTTTTCATCTGTTTGGCACAGCGAGGGATTTTTGGAGTCCAATATTGATTATCTTCTGATGGTCGAGCGAACTATCGAAAAATAGCATTGTACGTGTTATATTCTGAAAATGCCGGTTTGGAAATTATCTGAGCTCTCTGTTTGCTCTGTGTATCGCTGAATGATTCTGTAAGTTCTTCTGTTATGTGCTTGAATCATCTGTTTGTCTCTGTTGACTTGAGGATGAATAGCAATTTGCTGCTCTATCGAGTCTTCTTCTGTATCAATGCTCAAGTTATGGCCGGAATCGCTGTTGATAAGCATTGCCTGAAATAGTGAGCCAAAATGGATTACTGACAATATATATATATATATATATAAACATATAATATATTTGTGTGTTATATATATTGTTCATGGCCGACTCTCGCCCAAAAGAAAAGTAGGAGAAGTGAGACACACAGCTGAATCTGAAATCAGCCCGCGTAAACGAGCTAGAGCTGAACACTTAGGCGGCTTCAAGCCACTATTTAAGAAGGCGATTATTTAGTGGTCTTGCGGGGATTTTATGACGAGGCAACTATCGATAAACCCTAGTAGGATTGTCGAGCTGGCATTTTTGAATCATGGCAAAGTGATACCATGCATTCGGAATAAGATTCCGGATGTCGATCTTACATGTATGAATGAATAAAATTTTAACTTATCGTTTATTCCGTTTCCGCTACGTTTTCGGTATCATTTTCTAATAGTATGCTTAATCAATTATTCAGTGTTAGTGCCAATTTTTGGATAATACGATAGTTGGATATATTTTCCTCAGGGTTGCACATAAGAAAAATGATTTCTCGAGATAACATGTACTTCTCGGAGATTTCCATTTTAAAACTTGATTATTCGTATTTTTATCGGCACCTTAATTTTTTTTTTACTAATAATAAAATGCGAAATCCTTTGATTTCGCATTTTATTCAATAGGAAAAAGATTGAGATGGAGAAATCGATATTCTCACATAGTAAAAAAATTCATTTCAGGGTATTTTTAGAAAAATAATCATTTTCTGAACCTAAGAATTTTTTTTGGTAATTTTTCTCCATTCAAATGTGCTCTAAAATTTCAAAAATGGTGAAAATAAAGTTTTTCGACATGTTTGAAGATAGAATGAGACCACTATTATTTTTGACAAAATTAGTTTAGTTTGAAGTATCTGAATTGATTTCCCGTTGAGGTGAAATTTTAGCATGGTGGCGTAGTCCTGTATGGAGGAGCAGTCAGTAATCATGCCAAGTATAGAAGCGCGATCACCAACCACACCCATGCTCCAACTATCCAAACTTATCCATTTGGACAGCTGGAGCTCTTCGAGACTCACAAATTTCGCAATGAATTTTATTTCGACTCCACAGGTTTCAATATTTGCAAATTAAATCCCAACTCTCCTTTATTTATAAATAGAGGGGGATTTTATGAACTTATGAACTTTTGGCCAACTTCAGGTGCTGAGATTCTACCAAAATACCTAAAATTCAATTAATACACCTAAATTCATATATATTTAGTAGGATTTTGGGGAGTTTAAGCCCGGTCTTGACATTTCTAAGCTCGAAGATCCGAACTATTGCCCGAACTAAGGTAAAGGAGGGCTTCACACCTCAGGTTAGACCTCGAATCAAGCTTCCTAGCTCGCATTGTAATGGCTTATTTTACGCATTTCCTAGCTAGATGCATTAATAGGCAGTTAATTGTGCTTGATTGGTGCCCAAATTAGGATTAATTGAGTAGTGGCATGCTAATTAGGTTCAAATTTGGCTAAATTTCTCTTAATTGCTCTCGGGTCTTTGTTGTGCATGTGGTATCCAAGTTTGATTGGATGTTAATTAGGTTTATTAGAGCCCTAATCGTGTGAAATTGGACTTCTAATGGTTCGGCCCTGTTAGGATTAGCTTTAATTGTGTTTAATTGGGCAAATTGAGCATAAAATTGAACTCTGTAGCCTCTGTTATATGCTGTTAATTTCAGCTAAGTAGACTTAGATGGTCCCATTCGATGATTCATAGCTCAATTTGGCTTAATTCCGCATTATTAAGGTCTAATTAGGATATTTGGGTCTTGATTATGGTGAATTAGATTCAATTGCTTCTAATTGATGCATGAAATGTTGAATTTATGTTCGGGAGACCTTAAAGGAGGTCGAGCCGAGTGGGATTGGAGTGTGGTCGAAGTTAATTTGTGCATAATGGAGTCTAATTAGGTGGAATCAGTTTAAATCGACTTAATTAGTATTCGGCCTCTAGGAATTAGGGTCCAATTGAGTTTGATTGTGTGTCAATAGAATTAAATTCATGTAGATATGCATACTAGGGTGTTTTTTTTTGTTTTTTTATGAATTAAAGGCTAGGTCGGGTTATTAGTTCGCTGTGGTTGCCCCAACTAAGGGAACCTAACCGCCACGGAATGTTCTTTTCGCCATAACTCACTGAGACTTTAGTCCAACTTGGTCACCGCATCCCCACAACACACTAGTAAATCAAGTTCAAGACCCACTGGATCAAGTATTATGGATCGGTCACCGTCATCCCATAATGCACCCACATAGTGGCGAGCTCTACGTCCTTAGTGAGGTTCGAACTTGTAATATTCAAGTGGAACGCTTAATATTTAACCACTAGACCACCGTGTTGGTGGTTGCATACTACGGTGTTGCTCGTATGAGGTCGGATGCGTCTTAGGTGTCTAAGTGTCGATTTAGAGTTTAATTGATCAAATTGAGGTCAAAATCGATGTATTTTTTACCTTAATTCATGGGACTTTGGGAATAATCACCCACTAATTAGGTGTCTTAGGGTCTTAACTGAGTGGATCCATGAGATTTCCAGGATAAGACTCCTAGAATCGGATGTCCAATTGATTAGATCCATACTCAGTGAATATCTTTTAAATAAAATCATTTTAAGCGTCAATTGTGTGTAAATTGTTTGATTAAAAATCATTTAATCAAAGTATATTTGAACATCTAAATCCATGATTTAGGGTAATGAATAAATCATAAGTGTCATTGATGCGATTCCCACCAAGAATGACGAGACCCGACAACTAAAGGAACCCAAGATCGTTTCACGATCAGATTTGATTGACAAAACCCTCAACCAGTTGTTTACAACATAAACAAGAACCTTGGTATAACTGTCCTCAACCCGTTGTTTATTGCGAAACAAGAACATCGGTATAGAAAGACGCCACAAATGGTAGTGGAAAGCCGTTTGATAAATCGATGATAAACGCCATGGAAATTTCCGATAAGTTCGAATTAGTTATTCAAGAACCAAAGATAATACTCTCACAATTTTCTGAATATTCTTTTTTTTCTTAAAAATTGACAAGATGAGTATATATAGACCAAAACTAATTATAATCTGGCCATATCTCATCGTAAAGTAAGGAAAATTAAATCTAAAGTATTTATAGAGATATGACTTAATCTATAATGATATCCATCAGATTTAAACTTTAAACAAATCTGATGATATATTTTCTTGATCTTCAACAAATATTCTAGAAACTTCTAGAAAATGGTATTATCATGGTATTAATCATCTACATCATAGGCTTGGCTAGAATTTTTTAGAACTTGAATCATGTTGATGCATTTTTGTCGATCACGTGGTTCATGTCCAATGGACCTCCACAAATTTCCTTGAGCCCAAACCTCTTGAATCAGGCCGTTGAGTTCATCTTTAAACTTTTTTACTCGTGCTCACATAACCGGTCCAATTGGAACTTGAATTGGATCTCTTGAAGTCGTACTACGATTTGCATTAGTCATATGAATACAATTAAGACCTTCGGAGGTCTTGAGGGGCTCAGAATGTTTTACCTAGATAATCTTTGGGAAAAGCTAAGACTTAAATCATGTAAATGTGAATCTAATGGGCTGTTTGGATTCAGAATTAAAGTTACTTTGATTTTGATTGTGGAAAAGGACAAATGAGATGTGATTATAAATTTGACTTGGGAAACGTGTGTTTTTATTGTGTAGTGTGTTGAGTTAAAATTAAAGTTAAAATTTTTAAATTGAAAAATATGTATTTTTATTGTGTAGTGTGTTAAAGTTAAAATCAAGTAATTCTCAATTCAAACGGGTCATTAAATATTTTGGGTTGTCTTTTTGACCCTTTGTATTTAAGGTTTGGACTAGGGAGGGTTCTGCAGAATATCTAGATAAAATTGATGAAAATCGTAAAGAAACAAATGCGTGAAATAATAAGAGTAGACTTAGGTTGCGTTTGGTTTCATAGTAGGATTTTAAAATTAGATTTTGATTTTGATTTTGAGTGGAATAAATGGGGCCCACCTTTGACTTTGTACGAGTTATGTTGTTTTGTTGTGGAAAAAAAGTTGTATAAATGGGGCCCACTCTTTGACTTTGTATGAGTTATTTTGTTTTATAGTAGGTAGAGTTAAAATTAGAATTGTGATTCTAAAATACTATCCTAAAACCAAACAAGCCATTAAGAACTTTACTCAATTTTTTTTCCCCTAGACAAGGGACTTTAGGTCCACCCTTATGTTTTTAGGGCTTTAGCCTTTACGCCCCCTTTGTAGGTTGAAGAAAAGAAAACAATTGCGCGTGTTTCAATTTCACCTGATACAGGCCATCATCAGTTTCTGGCTCTGCATTGGGAAGTTGATGGACGAGATGGAGTTTGGTGATGTAATTCTCTTCGGCCTTTCATTACATTATTTCTTTTTTGTTCAATTAAGTCTTTCATTCTTTTTATGCGAATTCCCTCCAGATAGGGACCCAAAAAGATGAAGCCCGTTTGTAACTCCATTTGCCACACCTTTAGCTTTAGTATTCCTGAAATGAAACCTGAGCTGATGCCACGCAGTTGGGGATTGACCGATGACTATCACCAGCTATAAATATAATAACTCGAAATCGGGTACCAAGTCAAACTGGGCCAAGTCTCTTAATTAAGTAGCGTGAATTGCAAGAGTATTACGAACTAACTATTGATATATCGTGACCCTGAATCATCAAACTCTATTAACCACAGATGAACTCCAAGATGGGATGAGATACCCTTTTCGTTTTGCTGAGATCATTGATCAGACACTTTATAAAAGCCATTTTGTGGATTTATCATATGGATGGATCGAAACACGACTGCCATAGGCACAACTCCACACACACACACACACACATATATATATGTCTATGTATGTATATATAGAGTAAGCAAATTGGCAACATAGATATGACAAATCTTTGCATATCTCGGAACAAAATACTGTGTACTGACCGCTTGGATGAAGCCGCGGCCAGTTAAATGCTACAGCCCAAAAATGTAAAAAAAATAAAAATAAAAATCTTCCCCATCTTTCCATCGTCGCTATCTCCGTCGCACATTCTGATATATATATATATATATATATATATATATATTTAATATGTAAGATTTTGAATATACATGAAAAGGGAAAAGAGAAGGTGCATCGGGTGTGGAGGGGGTGAGGAAGGCGATGGATGGATTGATGGAGAGAGAGATTTATAATTGAGACAATGATAGGGCTCTGAGGCACTTCTCCCCACGAAAAGACGACAGTGTACGAAATCTCTCTCTCTCTCTCTCTCTCTCTTTGACGCTTTCCCTCTATCTGTCCAGAGAGCCGCAGCTAACTTGCTGATGCAATACTACGCTACGCTGCTCTCTCTCTCTCTGCCGCCATACGAGACACACACAGAGATGGAGGTTTGGAGGGTAACCCTCTAGAAATTAAGACTGCGTTTGGATTTAGGATTGAGTTGAGTTGAATTTTGGTTTTAATTGATTTGTAATGATTATATTATTGAATTATAAAAAAAAGTGTGAAAAAGTAATAAATAATTGAAAGAAAGTAATAATTAAGTAATAATTGTATTGTTAAATTGTGAAAAAATAATAAATAGCTAAGATAATTTAATATTAAAAATTGAATTGAATGGTTAAAAAAATTTTAAAAATGAAAAAAAGTAATAATTGTAATGTTGAATTGAAGATAAGTGCAATTGAGTTGAGTTGAATTAAATAATTTTCAAAAAACAAACGCACCCTAAGATTGAGTTTGATTTTATAACGGAGTAAAATTGAATTTTGATTTTAATTAATTTGTAATTATTGTATTATTGAATTATGAGAAAAAATGTGAAAAAATAATAAATATTTAAGAGAAAATAATAATTGTGTTGTTGAATTATGAAAAAAAATATATATAATTGAGAGAATTCAGTATTAAAAATTAAATTGAATAATTTAAAAAAAATTTAAAAAGGAAAAAATATAATCACATTGTTGAATTGAAAATAAGTGAAATTAATTTGAATAAAATTATTTTCTAAAGCCAAACGGGCTCTAAGATCAAAAAAATTTTAGCTAAGAGGTTTTTTACGCCACATCCTCAATTTAATTAAGTGATTTCAGATTCGATATTCAAATGATATTATTCGTATTCTTTTATTTAAATATTTATAATTTATATTTCATCATATTGAATTCGTAAATTTTCTGTATAATCGAAAAAAGTAGCTTGCTTGTCATTATATCGTCCTCATATCATATCAGAGCTCTACATTATATGTACATATCTAATGACGGGAACCCTTACCTCGGGCAAAATATGCAAGACGATAAGCAGGAAAGCTCTATCCCGGGCATAAATATAATAATAAGGTGTTTTTCATCGGAAGGACAGATTGAGATCTGAAATTAAAATGCTAAGATCCATGTAACTCATGATATTTGGGCAAATTTCTTAAATCTTCACTTGGTTTTACGAGTGAATAATCACGCATGTTCAACTTAAAAATTGAACTTAATCCGCAGTTGGGGATTGACCGATGACTATCACCAGCTATAAATGTAATAACTCGAAATCGGGTACCAAGTCAAACTGGGCCAAGTCTCTTAATTAAGTAGCGTGAATTGCAAGAGTATTACGAACTAAGTATTGATATATCGTGACCCTGGATCATCAAACACTATTAACCACAGATGAACTCCATGATGGGATGAGATACCCTTTTCGTTTTGCTGAGATCATTGATCAGACACTTTATAAAAGCCATTTTGTGGATTTATCATATAGATGGATCGAAACACGTCTGCCATAGGCACAACTCCACACACACACACACACATATATATATATATATGTATATGTATGTATGTATATAGTAAGCAAATTGGCAACATAGATATGACAAATCTTTGCATATCTCGGAACAAAATACTGTGTACTGACCGCTTGGATGAAGCCGCAGCCAGTTAAATGCTACAGCCCAAAAATGTAAAAAAATAAAAATAAAAATCTTCTCCATCTTTCCATCGTCGCTATCTCCGTCGCACATTCTGATATATATATATATATATATATATTTAATATGTTAGATTTTGAATATACATGAAAAGGGAAAAGAGAAGGTGCATCGAGTGTGGAGGGGGTGAGGAAGGCGATAGATAGATTGATGGAGAGAGAGATTTATAATTGAGACAATGATAGGGCTCTGACGCACTTCTCCCCACGAAAAGACGACAGTGTACGAAATCTCTCTCTCTCTCTCTTTGACGCTTTCCCTCTATCTGTCCAGTGAGCCGCAGCTAACTTGCTGATGCAATACTACGCTACGCTGCTCTCTCTCTCTGCCGCCATACGAGACATACACAGAGATGGAGGTATGGAGGGTAACCCTAAATAGCTTATGTTTGAATTTAGAGTTGAGTTGAGTTGAGTTTTGATTTTAATTAATTTGTAATGATTGTATTGTTGAATTATGAGAAAAAAGTGTGAAAAAGTAATAAATAATTGAGAGAAAGTAATAATTAAGTAATGATTGTGTTGTTGAATTGTGAAAAAGTAATGAATAGTTGAGAGAATTTAATATTAAAAATTGAATTGAATGGTTAAAAAAATTTTAAAAATGAAAAAAAGTAATAATTGTGATATTGAATTGAAGATAAGTGCAGTTGAGTTGAGTTGAGTTAAATAATTTTCAAAAAACAGACGCATCCTAAGTTTGAGTTTGATTTTATAACGGAGTAAAATTGAATTTTGATTTTAATTAATTTGTAATTATTGTGTTATTGAATTATGAGAAAAAATGTGAAAAAATAATAAATATTTAAGAGAAAATAATAATTGTGTTGTTGAATTATGAAAAAAATATATATAATTGAGAGAATTTAGTATTAAAAATTAAATTGAATAGTTTAAAAAAAATTTAAAAAGGAAAAAAAATAATCACGTTGTTGAATTGAAAATATGTGAAATTAAGTTGAATAAAATTATTTTCTAAAGCCAAACGGGCCCTAAGATCAAAAAATTTTAGCTAAGAGATTTTTTACGCCACATCCTCAATTTAATTAAGTGATTTTAGATTCGATATTCAAATAATATTATTCGTATTCTTTTATTTAAATATTTATAATTTATATTTCATCATATTGAATTCGTAAATTTTCTGCATAATCGAAAAAAGTAGCTTGCTTGTCATTATATCGTCCTCATATCATATCAGAGCTCTACATTATATGTACATATCTAATGACGGGGAACCCTTACCTCGGGCAAAATATGCAAGACGATAAGCAGGAAAGCTCTATACCGGGCATAAATATAATAATAATGCGTTTTTCATCGAAAGGACAGATTGAGATCTGAAATTAAAATGCTAAGATCCATGTAACTCATGATATTTGGGCAAATTTCTTAAATCTTCACTTGGTTTTACGAGTGAATAATCACGCATGTTCAATTTAAAAATTTAAACTAATAATTGGTGACGACAAGCCTGTCTTGTATATCCAAAATTCTCCCTTCAATTTAAGCCTAAGTTAGACAAGAAATGTTAGGGCACGACCGGGAATGCATGCATGCATGGTGCCAATATTTACAATCACTGACGTATGTCCTAGGATATACACAGGGGCAGGGCCAATGTATAGTTTGGAGGGCAATTGCCCCCTAAACTTTAATTTTTTTAAAATTTTATCTTAAAAGTATGTATTTTTTTATGTAAAATTTATATTTTATTCTCCTTAAAAAAATATTTATATAAGTAACATTTTTACCACTTCTCCATGAAAATTCTAACTCCCTATATATATATAGGGAGGGCTGCTTCCGTTTCGTTTCCATTCATTATATATATATATATATATATGTATGCACGCCCAAACGGTACACAGTGAAGTGAAGGTACAGCCTCGCATGCGGTGCTCTGCCGCTAGCTAGTTAGCTATTGCTAATCTATAGCTGTTTTAACCTTTCCGACCGGCCGGCGATGGAACCGATCAGATCGGAGAGGTACTTGACTTGACTACCCTAAATATGCTACGGGCCTCGCTTGCTCTACCGATTGAAGCACCTCGTAGCTAACTCGCCTTTTGTCATTACGTCACTCTCTCTCCATCGCTCTGATGAATATATCATTTTTTTAATAAATATAATATTGCGTAGGGTAGGGGAGAGTAGTATTTCTCTGCTTCTGACAACTGACGTCGATATTTCCTTGCAGACAGGGATGACTCAGAGAGAGAGAGAGAGAGAGAGAGAGCAGATTGCATGCGATGGATTGATTCATTAAAGATTAGATTCACTCTCTATCTCTCTCTTACGCATTTGCATGCTCTCACGACATCATTTCTCTCCTCTTACCCCCAACTCAACTTTCCCCTTCACCCCTCAACGTAGTGTCTCAGCTTCTCTCTCCTCTCTTCTCTCAAGACTAGGGATGATCGCGAGATGGGTTTGGAACAGCGGAATCATTTCCATCCTAAAATCTATTGAAAAAGGTCAATATCTAAACTCTTTTCAAATCCGTTAAAAAATTATATTAAATCCTTTACATGAAATTAACGAGTCCACACGGAAAATCTGTTTTTTTACCCATTAACCTCTAAGAAGAAGTACCTGGAAACAAACGGCAACATATCATCAAATAGCCTAAAGAAAAAAGCTCCACTTCACGTCAAACACCCTGGTCCACGAATTACAAAAACCTGCGTACAGTCCACACTCGAAAAACTTAAATAAGCAAAGCTCCAATACACATCAAAAACCTCAATCCTGACATTTAAACATTTACACCATACAAATACAAGCATACACTCCACAGTATAGCCAATTGCACAAGAAAAAAAACTTAGTCCTCCACAAGCTCCACATCTTCATCCACATCTTCCCCCGGGCCTTCGAATGCATCATATAGTCCACTGAGATAATTACACTGGCGGTCCAAAAAGTTTCACTATTGTATTAAATTGGTCCAAAAAGTTTTTTTTACAACTTGATGATATAAAATGTTTCAAAAGTATAACATGATAATACAAACCGTTATCTTATCATTGACACCGTCAAGCGAAACTGACGTGGCCGAAACGTAACCGACACGTGGCTCTGATATGTTTTTAGGAGTTGGTGGAACGTTACATGATGGTTCAAACTCTTTTGAAGTTGTCACTTAATGGTCCAAAATGTTTTACAGATGTAACATAATGGTACAAAATATTTTTTTAATTAACTTAAAGGTCCACCCATGTCAATGGCGAGATGACGACGTCCATGGCGAGATAACGGTTTGTACTATCATGTTACAACTTTGAAACATTTTATATCATCAAGTAGCAAAAAAAACTTTTTGGACCAACTTGATACATTAGTGAAACTTTTTGGACCACCAGTGTAATTACCCTTAGTCCACTAGGTCCAGCACCTATTAGAAAGAAAATTATAAAAAATAAAATTGAGAAAATAAAATCAATAAATAGCTTACAGAGGATAAAAAATAAAGGATTATAACTTAACGGATTTGGGACGGGTTTTGAGGCAAAAAATCAAACCCTTCCCAAACCCTATAGGGTTTAGATGAAAGTTTTTTTGGGTAATTACACTGGTGGTCCAAAAAGTTTCACTAATGTAACAAGTTGGTCAAAAAAGTTTTTTTTTGTTACTTGATAGTACAAAATGTTTCAAAGTTGTAACATGATAGTACAAACCGTTATATCGCCATTGTCGTCGTCATCTCGCCATTGACATGGGTGGACCTTTAAGTTAATTAAAGAAATATTTTGTACTATTATGTTACATCTGTAAAACATTTTGGACCATTAAGTGATAATTTCAAAAGAGTTTAAACCATCATGTAACGTTCCACCAACTCTTAAAAACATAGCAGAGCCACGTGTCGGTCAAATTTCGGCCACGTCAGCTTCGATTGACTGTGTCAATGGTGAGATAACGGTTTGTACTATTATGTTACACTTTTGAAACATTTTGTACCATCAAGTAGCAAAAAAAACTTTTTAGACCAACTTGATACATTAGTGAAACTTTTTGGACCACCAGTGTAATTACCTCATGTTTTTTAAACCCTTCCCATGATCCAAAGAGTACAAGTCTTCAACTTGCCGATAGGATTTGCGACAGGTCAAAACCCGTGATACGGAGTCTTTCCACCGTTAAATGCATTATGAACTGGGGAACCCACTTGCATCCAACCCGCGAAAACCGTCTAGCATGACCCACTCATAAGTTCAATATGTGCGTGGGCACTATTTCTTCATTGCTCTCAATTCTATTTGTGTGCATGATTTCCCTTTTTTTTTTCTTTTCTTTTTGATAATTACAAACCCCCCCCCCCCCCCCCCCCCCCCCCCCCCCCCCCCCCATCTCATATTCGTGTCAAATATATGAATTAATTTCTATGTGCGCCCATTACCGTATACTATACCCACATCACGTAAACGGTGAACCTACTATCGTAATTCCTTTTATCCTTTAAAAGCTTCAAACAAAATTATAATCATTTTTCCATTATCTTTTCAGTATATATAGATTCTTTCACAAAAGATATTCTTAATTAGTCAGGTTATATATATAATTAGCTTGAGCTCCAGAGGAGAATGCCCGATTCGTTCAAGGAGAGGCTTTTATGTAGGCTTCTTAGGCAATCTCTTAACTAGAGGTTGTTTGTCCCTTAAATTCCCGTGCATTAATGATTTTTTATTTTCTAAATATTCTTTGCAAAAAGTTTTAAATTTTTTTTCCCTAGTTAATACAAACGTAGATTATTGCAAAAGTCCTATGAGTAAATAGGCAATTTGATCATTGACTTTCACAGGTTACATTAATCGGATCCCTAACTTATTTTTTGCATCTATTTGGATCTTGATTTTGTCAATTTGCATCAAGTTAGTTCTTGTACATCAATTATATCCTCCAGTAAAAGAAATTACATCAATTAAATTATTGCTACATCAATTGTCATTTTTTACGTAAAATACATAAAAGTTTCTTTGAGTATATCAATTAGGTCATTCCATCGTCACAGTGTTAACTATAGCGTTAACTGAGAAGTATGTTACATCATTTATATCTTTTCTTTTTTTTAAAAAAATCCTTTATTCCTTTCTAACAAAAACATTTTTTAAAATGAAAAGCAGTGGTGTGCCCCCACTGGAGCTCTCCCTCGTTTCATGGTCCCCTTCAATGACCTCGCTTGGGGAGGAGGTCGTCGGCGAGGAAGCCTTAACAGACCTCCCCTCAAAAATTCTTTTTGTTTTTATTATTATAGAAAGACAACAAAAATGGCATCGTTTTGAGGGATGAACCTAAAACGACATCGTTTTGTCATTTTAAAAAAGGTTGAAACGACGAAACGACATCGTTTGGAGTCCACGACTGAAAACGACGTTGTTTCTTAGTCTTTTTTTTTTTAAGAAGAATTTATGAGGAGACCTCGCCGGTAACCTCACCTCCCCCCTTTCCTGGGCAAGGTTATCGGAGGGTACTGCACCCTCCGGTGACCTCCCCCCAGGGGGAGGTCGTCGGTAGGGAGCCCCCACATGCGCTCCCCGCTATTTTTTGTTTCTAAAATGAAAAAAAGGATAATGAAAAAAATATTAAAAAGGAAGGATTTAAAATGATGTAACGTGCTCTTAGCTAACACAGTCAGACTAATTTTGACGAAAGGACCCCCACTTGATGTATTTTGCGTCATAAAGGACCCAACTTATTTAGTTGAGGATGTAATTGATATAATTTCATTCAGTGGATGATATAATTGATGTAAAAGGACCTATTTGATGTAAATTGAAAAAGTAGGGGATCAAATTGATACAAATCGACAAATTCAAAGACCAAATTAATATAAAAAATAAATTAGGAATCTGATTAATGTAACTTGAGAAAATCAAGGACCAAATTTACTCAAGTCTTATTGCTTAACTTTATTTAATTTAATGGCTCGCTGCCATAATTCTTTACTTTATTAAAAGATTAATATAAGAAATAAATAACTGGTTAGATGGGAGAGAAAAGAACGGAACAAGAATTAAATGGCAAGGGAGAGAAAAAGAAAAAAAAAAGAGTTGAGGGGTTTGGTGGGGGAAGAGATAATAATATGAGGAGTTGAGAATTTTTTTTTTTAGATAAGAAGGGTTGAGATATTGGTAGTTGAGAAAGGCAATAAATTGCTATTTTATTCTTAAAACGAATGTATATTAGTTAACTCTACTAGAAGGAGTTCGATGCAGCGATACCAGTTACCGATTAAAAATCAAGTGATTGTGTATATGCCATGTGCCCTTTGTTTCGCTTTATTATTGTTGTATTAGGTCATAAACTTTCTTTCTAATAAAAAAAACAAATTATTTTTTTTTCTAGGTTATAATCGAGAGAAGAAAAATTAGATAAATTGCGTGGTTTTCTCCAGCTTTAAGTGATACAAATATACTTATAAACAATGAGAACGATGGTAATCGATATTATATATATTTTTTTTGGAGTACGTATCGGAGATTTGTTTATCTTTGTTAGGGCGCTAAGAAACCTATTGGGAAATAGAACACATGCGAGGTTAATAAGAAAAAGAGAAAATTATGAAATTGATATACCATGTTGTCCGCAACCCTCAATTTGGTACATAAAAAATTTTTGTCGTCAATTTCATACACAACATTCGATTCTGCTTATCAAAATGCCCGAAACGACATCGTATTGATATTTGCTTTTTAAAAAATATAGTTTAAAAACTGCATCATTTTGAGCATTTTGATAGATGGAATTGAACGTTGTGTATGAAATTGATGGTAAAATTTTTTCATGTGCCAAATTGAGGGTTATGAACAACATTGTGTATCAATTGATAGTTTTCTCTAAAATAAATTTTGAGGATGAAAATAGATTCACCTCATATATGTTGTATTGAAACATGCAAAGCATAAAAAAGAGCGTAGTATAGTGGTATATTCTTTGGTATGTCAATTAAAAGATTCTAAATTCAACATTTATTGTGAATTACTCATACTCATTTATTACTTAAATTTATATTTTATTATACAAGATTCATAGAACTCTCTTATAATTAGAGGAAAAAATGTCATCCAAATGAATATTTAAATTTTCAATTTTAAAAAGTACAAATATGCCGGTTATAAATATGCATAAATATGAGGATAACCCGTTCGTGAACCCTCTGCTTTTAATGATGCGTCCTTTCAAGTCTTTCCATTAATATATAATTTAATCTTTAAATTTTTATTTTCATGATCATCTTCATTTTCACCTCTTGGGAAAGCCATTTTTTTGTAATAAATTCTTCCTCTTTCGATATGTATATCGACTATATCTAATTACAATTTCATTACTATACGCATCAAATTGATAATAATTAAGCATTATTATTTTTTATTTTTCCAATATTTATCTATATCACATATCATTATTTTTTGGGAAGCAATCTTTATATTAGATTCTTCCTCTTTCCCGCTATATATATTAGTTAATTTTAATGACAATTTCATTATTATGCGCCTCTGACTTTAACAACGAGCATTTCTTATCTTTCTTATTTTTCAATATTTATCTATATCGCATATCATTACTGTTGAATTTTAAAATGAATAAAGCAAATTATCATTTTGGTTTTCCGCTAAAGCCACGGCTAAAAACTATTTGAACATTTTGAAATTTAATTTATAAAATATTTACTAAAATTTTCTCCGTAAACATAATTATTAACAATTTAATAATGTGGATGCCCAGCACCATATGCGGGTCTTATGTAATTTAAATTCATTCCTTGAGGGCTCTTTCGTGAGCTTTCCATTCGGTTGATGAGGAGTTTCCATTCGTAACTTTTAATTTTTGAAAGATCGACTCTTTGCATCCCCTACATATTAATATATACTTAGATTTTTCACATTTTCATTATTAATGTTTTTCAAATTTACATAATGTATTTATATATTAGATATTTTCGAGGAGATTAATTATTTAAATTTTTTTGTTATTATAAAATTAGTAAATTAAAATATCAATATAGAAATAAAAATCACAAAAAGATCCTTGTAACACGTGGGTTGAATGACTAGTTCTAAAATATTTTCTAGTTTATTATGAATCAAGGGAGAGAACTTATGACTTAACACGTCAGGAAATTGAGGCCCCAATTCGTGACGTGAATTGAATATGATGGAATGTGGGAAACAAGCGCTGTGGGAAGAGCGTGAGAGTTAGGAGGGAGAGTGGGGGACGGATCTAAGCGAAAGCATAGATTGTCATGACATGGCATGCATACGTACTGATCAATACCCTGATCGTGCATGCATGCCACGCGCATGCACCGAACACATCCCCATGACCCGTTCATTCCCATCTCATCTCATGTCGTCCCATCCCATATATTGAACCGGAGAAAATACATTGATCAATTAATTTCTCAACTCATCAGCTATATAAATTTTTTTATGAATACTCCTCAACTATATATTATCATAATAAGTAGATGATTGCAATCAGGATCAACACACTTGTGCTATGCTCAATTATGTCCGATATCAATTGTACTGAGATTTCCATTAATCTTATGTACTGAAAAGATATAAAGAGGTATGGAAAATTTATACCACCGAACTCGGAAATCTCTTAATTTTAAGATGGCAACAAAGTGTTGACGTTGTTAAAATACAAGATCTTTTCAAAAATTTCCCGAGTCTGCCGAATTAATGTGAGCTGATGAAACACCGGGCATGGACTCTTTTTTTTTCAAAATTATTACCGTAAGTGCAGCGCTACCTCTCATTCGGCAGAAAAAAATTGGCACATGAGTGTTGGCAGGACTACCAAAGCTGATGGTGCAGCTGACACACTGATACAAGCCGTGCATTGAATTTCTCTTATTATTTTTCCTTTTTTTTCCTTCGTTCCTAAATATAAATATTAAATTAAATTATCTGTAAAATACTCTTTCATTTATTTATTAATTATAGTAAAAAAGATATATATATATATATATATAGTGTACTTACTGTATGGTGGGTGATCGATGAATACTGTGGCGTTTTTTAGGGGTTGGAGAGGATTTTGTCCGTAAGGGGAGGACCGAAGAGAGGGAAGGGAACGGAAGGGAATTTCTTGCTCTGTTGTTTTCTTGCTAATACTATATACTACTGGGAGGGGCATACTGGCCCTTTTTTGCCCTGATAAGGTGGGGCTGCTTTTCACCTGATCATTTGGTGGGGCCCACTCAGAGATCTCGGTGCCATGCTGCTTTTGCAATATGAGTATATGTGTGGGAAGAGAAGGACCTCTCGATGCCACCCTTGACTCCTCCCCTGTCCTTATATATTTTGAGTGCCAAAGCAATTGTCCCATCCTTCCTGCATGCCCTAGCTTCCCCAAATTTTGATTTTTGGATGCTTGCCAAGCTGTACAAGGACGATATCGACCGAGTCATAACCCAACCGAGCACACTAACTAGGTCTAGCGAACAGAGACAATTGATCCTTATTCGTAACATTGAGGTGCCAGGTTGGAAAAGTTCCATCCCATCTCTTATAGTTTCGTCATGCACTAACATCCATGTTTATGAGGTTTTAAATGCTCCACCATTATTATTAATAGTTTAAGTTCGCATATTATTAGAAAAACTTTTCCATTGTAACGTCTTCGGCGTACATGCAGCGGACAAATCTTGTAACATATTAATAGAGGAAATATGTTTATATATGAGGTTTTAAATGTTCCACCATTATTATCATTAGAAGTTTAAGGTCTCAGTTTAGTCGAGCAGGGACCATATTTCTCACGATCAACCCGACTGTGACAAATTTAGGTTGAAAGAGAAACTTTGATATGTAAAGTAAGTGATCGGGACTACACTTTTGCCTTCTAATATTCGATGTAGCTTCTTTTATTTTTCAGTTGGAATACATGATGTAGCTAGCTCACGTTATTTGGTTATTCTTGGAATATATATACACATTTGGTCCCTCATATTTTCTTGGTTGATTTGAAGAAATTAAATATAAGAGAGAGACATTATAGATATCAGAGCGTAGTCGCCATAAGCCAAATCATGGAAGTTCTTATTTTCAAATGACTCAACGAAATACATGAAATAATTCGCCTATATATTTATAGGCTCGGTGAAGTAATGAAACTCGGAAATAAATGATATTCAAATATAACATAATATCAAATCGGATATTGAAAATCCTAAAAATATAAACTAACCTAATAGATCGATACGATCTTATTCTAGAATATTTTATTTCCTAACTATCCATAATAATATCTCTAACATGTTTATCTACTTTGTCTTTCTTTTTTTCAGTTTAGTAATGTTGTTTATGTCCAACCTTTTATTTCCTATAATTTCGTTAACCAAACCATTAAGGTTTACCCGATGAGCCCCTCTGTAGAGAAAGTCTTATATGCAATCGTAGTACCATGTTACAATACCACAAACTAATAAGGGTTTGTCATTTTGATTTTTAGTATGTAAAAACTAGAGGATTTTGGCTGAAACCTCAACTTAAGGTTTGAGGGATATTGTATTGAATTATATAGAGCTGTACATGACATGTTTAAGGAAAGAAATAAATGCAGAATAATTACATAATTATGATATAGTAACTATACTAGAAAAATTAGGATTTGAAATCACTATTTCCTCTATTATTCCCCTGCAAGCTTAACGGGGAGTACTCCACGTGAAGCTTGGATCGAAGAGTAGAGAAGTATTGAGATCAGAAAAGAAAGTACCAGTAGCTGAGGCAGAGCCTGATGATGTCCTTCCAAGTTCTACTACGATAGGCACACCAGTTCCGAATGAGAAAGATTATTCATCAAAAACAACCTGAGGAGATATCAAGATACGACGACTTATGGGATTGAGACACCGATATCCTTGATAATGTAAAGGATAACCAAGAAAAACACAGGGTTGTGATCGAGGTTCTAATTTGTGACGGGTATAAGGATGCAGATATGGAAAGCAGAGACATCCAAATACCTAGAGATGACTGTCAGCACCCCATTTTGGCTTACCAATTCAAGCGATGCCTATCAACAGCAATCCAGACTACGACTTGAGCATCCATGCAAAATAAAGCTCGATAGAGCAGCAAATTGCTATTCTTTCTCAAGTCAACAGAGATAGGTAGATGATTCATGCACATAACAGAAGAACATATAGAATCATCCTGCAATATACAGAGTAAACAGGGAGCCTAGACGACATCCAAACTGGCATTTTCAGAATACACTATGGAAGATCTTATTTTCCGATAGTTCGCTCGACCATCGGAAGATAGCCAATATTGGACTCCAAAAATCCACATCAGTGCCAAACAGATGAAAAGTGTCTCTAAACACATTTCGCAGATCATCTGCTCTATACAAAACAATTTTATGTATACATACAACTTTTCAATGGAAGTCCAAAAATGTCGGTTTCTCAGAGAAAATTTAATGCCAAATGTCAGACACAGCCATGTCCCACAATTATACAGAGCATGAGCATTGCTTCAGATTGCTCCTCGAAAATCACACAGACTCCTCAAATGACTCCCGAGCAGCAGAACAAGCATACCTTTCAACGGAAAACCATATCCGGAGACTGGTCTGACAGAACATTGACAAACCGAGTTAGTCATGCATTGCCCCAAAAACTACAGCGGACATACGCAATTGGGCAAATTAGACTGCAATATCCCTTTCAGTTTCCCGAATGACCTCCGAATGACAGAAAAGGTCGTTTTCAACGGAAATTCATAACTGGACGTCCTTTCGGTAGAAACTTGATGTCAGATGGTTAGCCAACCCAGTGCCGCTTATCCCAACGCTCAATGTGAAATCCTCAGACGGAACCTCACAATCCATCTAGGCTCTCAAAACAATACTTTTAGGGTCTCATATGCACTTTTTCAATCCTTCGGGTTCTGTTCTCAACGAATAGAGATCGCAGCGATCTCCGGATCATCCAAGCAACTCAGAAGGCATTCTGAGAAATCTGGCTTCAGACTCCTAGGACGTCTCCGGCTTCACATTTGCAATACTGGCTTAAAAGTCGATTATTTAGTCTGATTGACAATGCACGTCAAAATGACAAATTCGGAATGCAGATACAAGATGCGCATTCAGAAACGACTAACTTTGCTCTGATCGCTTGAAATGAGCAAAACCGACTTCCGAGCCCAAAAACCGCACGAACATTCTTTTGGGCAAAATGGACAATCTTAGGCTTGTTTGAACCGTTTTTGCGTGCACATTGACAATTCGACGTTCGTCTGAGCCACGAACCTCGAATGCGCGATCAATCAAGACCCGAACTTTGTCTTGAACTTCCCCTCAAGGCCGTGGGGCCCACGGCTCCTCCATGACTAGCCGTAACTCCCTCTTGACTGCCCCATCTCCTTTGGCTTCTTCTCCATGCAAGTTGTCTTCTTTTCCGTGAAAATATCAAGCCTACAATTTGAAGACAACACTCCATCCTCATCAGTGCTCATTAATGCTTCCATCTCTTCTCCATTAATGTAATGGATGAAGATTGATCTTCATTTTCCTCTGACCTAGCCGCCCATGCCTAATCCAAGAGGTTAGTGGCACTTTTCTTCACTTAATTGCAATTAATCTTAGACTATATATACCCTTTATGTCATTAAGCTCATCACAACTCACTTCATACCATCTCTCTAGCTTTCTCACTCTTGAAATACTCTCAAGAACCTAAGCAAACAGCAGTTCAGCCATAGCAAGCAAAGAAACCAAGCAAAACACCAAAGACTTAAGTCGGAATCATGGTATTTACCATTCCGACTTAAATCCAAACTTCACCAAACTTCATATCTCACATGTTTTCGACCCCCTCAATCCATTTCCGAGCTTAGATTTTAAGTTTGAAGCCTCCAACCCATCAGAACAGCCACCACAGAACCGAACCAGAAAAACAGTCCTTTCGGGTCAAAAATACCAACTCGGGTTTCAAGCCCTTATGGGTCGGTTTGAGTTGTCAAAACTCATCAAACACCTCCCCACACAACTCTAGGGTGTCAAGGAGTCAAGAAATCCAAGAAAAACCCGTTGATTTTAGCCCAGCACGAAGAAACAGCCCGACTGCCCAGTCGGGTCAAAATTTCTGACTGTTCTTGAGGTTTTCTTGCAGATCGAGTCGATCCGAGACTTTTTTCGCAAAATGACCACCACATTCACCTCCAGAGGTGAATTAGGAGTCGGTAGCCATTGACCTTGCCTCAAAATTCCATCAGGAGACATTGTGGTGACGTCTGATCCGAATACTGCCCAGTTGGGTCTGTTTTCAAGACGTGCTCTGTTTTCCGTTATCTTTGCAGGGCCATACGGGTCAACCTGACGGGTTTGGAACAAAACGACCACCACCACTACTTAGGAGGGTCCCTTGGTTGTCCAGAACCAAGCCTAAACTGGCCAGAAATTCGGTCGAATTGAACCGAACCGACTTACTCTTTACCAGGTGCCCAGTCGAGTTGAGAAGCTGCCATTTGGATCTGTCTTGTGCCATTCGGGTCTGTTCAAGCCAAAATAGCACAAACCCGACCCACCAAAGGTCCAACCCAACTTTTAACAGTCTCATCCCGCATCTCGAGACTAGGTATGACCATTCCCGACTTAGAGGAGTTAGAACTTTTACATTTTATTGTGTTTATGGGGGTTATAAGGGGTTTTTATGCATGTTTTAATTCCAAGTTTTAATTTTTATGCAATTTCATTGTTATATCATGCATGTTTGTCATCGTATTACGTGCTAGCATGTTGGGAAATGTTTAAATCAGAGTCGAGGAAATCATAACGACCCGAAAAAGCCAAGGCACCTCTTGGATTAACCTCTTGAAGAGGTAACCGAGATGTATTCTTGACCTTTTCGGGTCAAGACCGGTTTCCTTGCCCCGATTTGAGTTGTTTCCCGAATTTTTATGCTTTTCTGCATCCATGGTGTCGGTATTGTTTTATCGATTTCATAAATAACGTGTTTGTGCATGTTTGTATGCTTAAATGCGCTTTTCAAAGTCATGGCGATACCGACTTTTGTTAAATACGTGTTATTTACTGTGTTTAACGTTTGAGCATACGAGAAATAGTCGAAATCGGGTTAAAGAGAACGGTTGAAACCCAAAACGGGTCAAGGAAAACCACGGCTATTCCCAAGAGGAAAAAGCCGAGAGTTCTTTAACCTTATTCGGGTTAAGAACGGTCTCTTTATCTCGATGAAATTCATTTCTCGTATTTTGTGCAAATTGCAAATTTCAATATCATCGCAAATCCCGCATGCTAATAACTTTAAAACATTATTTTTAAAGTAAAAAATGCATGGATTCATGTATCGATGACTCTTTCAGGGCCATTTGGGTTCCGAGGATATTGTGGTCATTTTGACCAAATTATCCTCGACCTTCCTGGACTTGTCTTGGTTGTCGTGTCATGAATTTTTTTCATTAAATTAAGCTTTTCGGGTACTCGGACTTTATTTAGTGGATCAATCCATAATTTGTCTGATTGTTTGTAACCCGCACATTTACTGCATTCGGCATTTAATTTTAAGTTGTAATCCACAAATGGGTTAATCGGGACGCTCATATGATTAAACCCTCTTCACACTGACAAATCCTGCATGAATTGGCAATTAACCGATAACTCGCGTTGATGAGTTGTCAAATGACGTTAATGCCCTTTTCAAAACTTGTATTTTCAAAATCCCAAAATGCGTGGTCCGATGTAGCATGGACATCTAGAAAGAACTTGTGTGTCTCAACTTGAGTTTTTACCTGATTTCAGGTAACTTAGGTCATGATACAGAAGATCTTTCTAGATCACTTCAGGTTGGATCAACCTGTTCTTTGGCTTTTTTGGGGTTCTTGCATAACCCTGGACGATCCAGGGAATTAGTCGACACCGGCTACAGGCTAATGTGGCCCGCATTGTGATATTTCTATTTTCTGAAAATAATTTTCAAATAAAGGGCAAAATCGTTTTTTCACAATTCGACGACACCCTTAGGGTTAACTTGACTGAAACACTACAGTATCAGGATAAAAATGGGCTACCTGTTCAGGTGCAGGTTCATCTGCAAAGCCTTTTTTTATCCACTGATGAATTTTTGTCATCCTAGCATAGATTTAGGTAACTAGAACAATTATCTCTGTCACAAAACATGTAAAACGCTGATTAACCTCTCACTCGACCTAACCAAACACTAGATAATGGTTAGGGGAACTCTAGGTTCCAAATCTAGAGTCAAAACACGAGTTTGGCTAATTTAGTGATAATTCAGTGTCACAATACAGAACAATTTAAAAGCAATCCACACACACGAGATTTGACTATCTTTGTCAAGTTCTCAAACCAAAGCCGAATGCAAAATGTTTTGCACGATTGCTTGTTTAACATATGGCATTTGCTTGCAAAAACACTCATGAATTAATAACCCGTTAATCCATGTACACTCTGTAATAACAAACACATTGTATGTAATCTACATGTTATTTGTTACTTTTCTGTTATTGTTTGTCCATGCGAGTCGAGCCAGACCCATAGGACGCATTGCACTTAGAGTTCAATGCCCTAACCATTAGTCACGGGGTCCAACGCCCTATTTACTGAGAGCGCTTGAATTTCAATTTTTCGGTGTTTCCCTGAAATAACGGTGAGTCGGAGCGGAATAATAAACGAAAACTAATTGACTGGGATTCAATCATTTGTAATTTGTATTTATTGTTTTTCCGAGAGTATTTTAAGGATTTTACTTTGTACATTTATTTCCGTAAGAATCCAGATCGGTGAGCGAGCGATCCGAGAATCGAATCAATCGAATCGGTCCAATGCTTGTCTAGACAAGAGTAAACCCAAGATTTCATGGTTCCGATTCACGCAGGAATTCAAACATCATAGTTTGATGAACTGTAATGCAAGATTGTGAACCAATTCCTAGACACGCGGGTTTACTTCTCTCTCGGCTTCTCAACCGACATCTTTTAGTTCACCGAATTTTCGGTGTCAAAACGTGCGAGTCGAGCACAACTTAATTCACGCGGTAAATAATTAAAACATGCAAGCTTAACAAGCTAGAATACCGAAAGGGCGTGCGGGATATAGGCCCACACGTAACGTGAACCTCGGAACTCGGACTTTCCTGTTCCACAGACCAATGCCTTAGCAAAACTAGGTGTTTCATACCCCTAGACCCGGGTAACTTATCGACCTTTGACTTTCGGGTCGTAAAATGATAAGTGGCGACTCCTTCTCACGCGTGTCCGTCACGCATTCTCGGAAAGGTGGATACTCCCAAGCCGCGTGATCCAAAAGCGCGCATGCAGGCCCTGACGAGAGGCCACATTCGGGTCCGTACAATGACTATAATCAGGAGGTTGACCAAGCAACATCTCATAAGGAGATTTAAGCCGTAAGGACTTTGTGGGCAACTTGTTAATGAGATAGACAGCTATTTCAAAGGCATAGTCCCAATATTTAAAAGGTAGGGAAGAGTGGGAAATTAGAGAAAGACCCATGTCCACTATGTGACGGTGTTTACGTTCAGCTGATCCATTTTGCTGAGGAACATGAGGATACGAAATACGATGAAAGATCCCATTACTTTGCAAATCAGATTGAAAAGTAGTAGAACAGAATTATTTGGCACCATCCGACTGAAAGTATTTGATTTTATGGTCATAGAGGTTTTCAATTTGAAGACTGTGTGCACCCGGATTTGTCTCGTCGGGGCACGCATGCGCGCGCCTATGCAACGCGGCTTGGGAGTGTCCACCTTCTCGGGGACGTGCGATGGACGCACGTGAGAAAACGTCGCCACTACCTATTTATGACTAGAAAGTCGAGAGCCGGTGAGTCACTCGGGTTTAGGGGTATGGGATATACCCAGTATGCTAAGGCAATGGTCTGTACGAAACCGAAAATTCTGAATTCGGGGGTTCTATTACATGTGGGCCTATATCCCACACGCCCTTTTGGTACTCTAGCTTGCTAAGCTTGCCATTTCATTTATTTATCGCATAATTTAGGGTTGCACTTGACTCACCTGTTTTGACACTGTAAATTCGAAGAAACACTCAAATCGTCCACTCTCTGACCGGGATGGCGCAAATCGGGGCATCTGTTGTCTGAGGGTGAGTCGTAGGGAGCTGGCAGCGACAAAAAGAAAATAAGAAAAGGGAGCCGTGGGAGACTAGCTGGGAGTGCCAGTCGGGAGTTCGAGCTAGGGGTGAGCCGAGAGGAACGGGAGCGGGAGCGGAAAGGGATGGGAGCGAGGGAGCCACGGGCCGTTTGTCTTTTTTTGGATCTTCAGGAGAAATCGAGCTGAGAGCGGGGGAGAGCAAGAGCGAGAGATCTAGGGGTTTCTGTTAGGTTTTTTTCATGAGGTCGAAGGAGGCCGAGAGTCAGCCGGCGGAGAGGAAAGTTAGGGTTTTTATCCCTAGGATTTATGTTCTTGGCTCAGCTGAGGGCAGTGAGCGGCTAGGGTTTCGGGCCGAATGAGCTGAGGGAGTGAGCGGTTAGGACGAGTCGTGAGCTGGAGGTGAATGAGCGTGAAGAAATCCAGCTGGGAGAATCGGGGTGTGTGGTCCTAAAAAAAAAACGCAGCTGAAGGGGAGAAGAAGGGAAGAAGAAGAGAAAAATGGGGGCAGGAAGGAGGGGCAACGGTTAGATTCTGACCGTTGCCTCTGGCATTTTTTTTTTCAGAAATTCAAAAATTCAAATTTAATGCGCGTAAAGATTAAAATTCTCGTCTTTGTAATTGAATGTCGAAAAAAATGATCCGGCACTGACATTGTGTTTAGAAAAATTTATGGATCAATGTTATGCAATTTAAAAAAATTTTCGGCCTTAATTTAGTCCCGAATTATGAAAATTGACTCTGATGCACACGAAATCCAATGAAGTCATGAATTACATTATTTTCTTAAAAAAAATCATAGAAATGGTGTTAAATTATGAAAATCCCCTTTTTTTAGGATCGTGCATGCTTGAATGATTAGTCGAAAATATTTCCCTATGACGGATGACAGAATGACGATTTTGACCCTCTGGAGCAGGTGGACTGAAATGGGGTGCTGACAGCTCACTCCTCTTTGGTTGCGTGCTCGGATAGATGATGCAACCAAAGATTATAAGAAGCACTATGTTTGGTCCATGGCGACCATCTGGATATTCTTCTAACAACCGATTGCTCCATTGTTTTGGATGTATAGGAGACAAGTATACAGGCCTGCTGTGAGAGAGATAAAAAGACAAAGGAAGCATTGTGAGGAAGTGGGGAAGCATAAATTTGTAACTGAGGATAGTAAATATCAAGCCAAAGCCCATAAAATAGTAAATGTGGATGCAAAGTCCGAAAAGCAGTAAATTTGGGCGCGAAGCCCGGAAAGCAGCAAACATGAAGTCCGGGAAACAATAAATATGGATGTCTAAACCCAAAGCAGTAAATTGTGGGTGTCCAAATCCGAAACAATAAATGGTGGGTGTCCAAAGCCAAAGCGGTAAATGTGGGTGTCCAAACCCAAAACAGTAAGCGGTGGGTGTCCAAACCCAAAGTAGTAAAAGGTAGTTGTCCAAACCCAAAGCAGTAAATGGTGGAAGTCTAAACCCAAAGCAATAAAAGGTGGGTGTCGAAACCCAAAGCAATAAACGTGGGTGTCTAAACATAAAGTAGTAAATGTGAGTGTCCGAACCCAAAGCGGTAAATGGTGGGTGTCTAAACCTAAAGCAGTAAATGTGGGTGTCGAAACCCAAAGCAGTAAATGTGGGTGTCGAAATCCAAAACAGTAAATGGTGGGTGTCTAAACCCAAAACAGTAAACGTGGGTGTCCAAATCCAAAGCAGTAAATGTGGGTGTCCGAACTCAAAACAGTAAATGTGGGTGTCCGAACCCAAATCAGTAAATGTGGGTGTCTAAACCCAAAGCAGTAAATGGTGGGTATCTAAACCCAAAGCAGTAAACGTGGGTGTCTAAACCCAAAACAGTAAACATAGGTGTCTAAACCCAAAGCAGTAAACGTGGGTGTCTAAACCCAAAGCAGTAAATGTTGGTATCCAAATCTAAAGCAGTAAATGTGGGTGTCCAAACCCAAATCAGTAAATGGTGGATGTATAAACCGAAAGCAGTAAATGTGAATCCGGTCATCGAGGGTAGCCCGAGAACGCGAGAGAGTTGACTCAATGCCGATGGATTTGTCGGATGATGGTGCTAGGTGCCTCCTTGAAGGCCCTTCGCTTGAGTTAAGATTGCGGTTTTGTCGCATGAGGCAGACATGAGTTCGTCAAGAGGAGACGCCTCTTAGGATCTGCTTGCCCGTACCTGCGTAAGAGGATAGCAGCTAACGGTCGTTGTCAGTCGCGAGAAATTGCAAGAATTATGATGTGCAAAGGAAATCTATGTAATGATGCTTCGGGGATCTGAACTTGGTGGCCACTTCAGGGGTGACCGTGTCCTCGAACTCATGCTTGACTAAAGGAAATGCTTTTTTCAGAATGGGGCATGGCCCACAGAGTTTTGAATAGAGCTAAAGGGAAGGATTTTTAGGATCCTCCAAATCAAGGATATGACGATTCGACCCCATTTCGAGGCGTGTCTCGAGCCTGAAGAGTTGAAGAGAGTTTGCTTGCGTTGAAGACTGTCGAACCACTACTAGTTGTAGTTTCACGCGAAGTGCCGTTGTTATTTCGTGGTCAAGCCGACGATTGCCCCTAATTTTTGCTTAGGCCGCAAAACGCGTGACTGCCTAGCGAGGTATTTTTATTTGATTTTTCTCTCATGAATGCTCATTTTTTACTACGACCGCCTAGGATAGGGTCCGATCGCACCTCTCGGTTCCTCTAACTTTTGCCTAGACCGCCCTTTGCGGGTTTTCAGCCTAGCGAGGATATGATTTGTGCTCTCCTTTTGTCACGGCTCCCCTTTGCGGGATATTAGGCCGTGCCCCTCGTTCCCTAACTTTTGCCTAGGCCGCCTCGAGGAGGTTTTCGACCTAGCAGGAAGATTATTCTTTTCTCTCAAAGGTGACTTGAATGGAAAGAGCACAGGTGCTGATGACAAAAGATGCGTTGAGGCGAAATGAGCATGGAGTCTGAAGAATACAGAAGAAAACAAAGGTCAGAAGTGTGGCTTGCAGCTCGTAGGGACATGAAGAGGCTGCAAAATGACGAAGAAGGCTATCAGGAATAGTACTTCTTAAGGGCGTTGGCGTTGACTGGGAGCGCATTTTCGGTCTCGTCCTTATCGCTTAAGATAATTGCCCGTCCGAATAAGGTTTCCCTGACGACGAATAGTCCGTCATACTTGTATGCGAACTTGCCCTGGGAGTCAGGTGTAATGTGAAGAACCTTTCGCAGGACGAGGTCATCGGGGTTGAACTTGCGGTGACAGACCCTTGCATTGAACGCTCAGGCCATTCTTTGTTGGTAGCATTGGCCGTGACAGAGTGCTGTTAGCCACTTCTCGTCGATGAGATTGAGTTGTTCGTAGCGTTGTTTCGCCCATTCTGCTTCTTCAAGCTCAGACTCAACGAGGACCCTCATGGAAGGAATCTCCACTTCGATTAGGAGGACCGCTTCCATGCCGTAGACTAAGGAGTACGGAGTTGTCCCGGTTGAAATACGGATAGATGTTTGGTACGCTAAGAGCGCAAAAGGGAGCATCTCGTGCCAATTCTTATAGGTCACCGTCATTTTCTCGATGATCTTTTTGATGTTCTTGTTTGCAGCTTCCACCGCACCGTTCATTTGGGGATGGTACGACGTGGAGTTGCGATGCTGCACTTTGAATTGTTCGCAGAGTTCATCGATGATCTTGTTGTTCAAGTTCTTAGCGTTGTCGATGATGATTGTTGCGGGGACTCCGTATCAGGCAATGATGTTACACTTGAGGAAACGTGCCACGGCCTTTGCGGTGATCGAAGCGAGCGTTATAGCCTCGATCCACTTGGTGAAGAAGTCGATAGCCAGCAAAATGAACAGGTGTCCGTTGGATGCTTTAGGATTGATGGGGCCGATCACATCTATGCCCTACATTGAAAAGGGTCACGGGGCCACCATCGGATGTAGCTCATTGGGGGGTGCCTTGATCTAGTCGGCGTAGACCTGGCACAGTTAGTCTCCATGGTGGACTAGAAGTAGCCCAAACGCATGAGTTTCTTGGGGAGTATAAGCCCGCTCATGTGGGGTCCACAACTTCCCTCGTGTATCTCTCCCATAAGGCGTTGTGCCTCGATTTCATCAACGCACCGGAGTAATGTGGCGTCAAAGGAACGGCGGTAGAGGGTCTCGCCATTCAGGAAGTAATGCGTTGCGAGTCGCCGAATTGTTTTTCGATCGCGACGGTTGGCGAATGTCAGATATTGGCCGGTTTGCAGAAAATGTTTGATGTCTTCATACCACGGCTATTCGTCGGTTGCCTCGATTGCGTCGCAGTGAGCAGGGCCCTTGGCAATCTCGATTTCTAGGAGCTCGATGAGGTTCTCTTTCGTGATGCTTACCATGGATGCGAGCGTCGTGAGCGCGTTTGCAAACTGGTTCTTGGTGGTGCGGCGTGTATGTGAACGAGATTTTTCGAAGTTCTCCGCTAACTCCTCGAGATACTCGTGGTATGGCACTAGCTTCGTGTCCTTCGTCTTTCATTGCCCCAACGTCTGGAAAATTGTAAGCATGGAATCGCCAAACACTTCCAACTCCTTCACCTTGAAGTCGATTGCCGCTTGCAGGCCAATGATGCATGCCTCGTATTCGGCCACGTTGTTAGTGCAGGGGAAATCGACATTTGTGGCAATCGGATAATAGCGTCCGTCGAGGAGCACTGCACCGATGCGGACCCGGTGGAGAAAATACTAAGAATGGTCCAGGACTTGATTGAAACGAATTTTAAGTGCGAGACTGATCTGAAAAGAGGGAAAATGTCACAGGGACTAAACTGAAACAAAAAATAAAAGTTTTCTGGAATGATTCAAAATTCTAAAAAATTCAGGGGTTGTGCATAAAATACTAAGAATGCCTCGGGATCTGTTTGAAATGGATTCGAAAGTTTGGAGTTGAGTCGAAAAAAGTGAGAAATGTGGTCAAGACTGAACTGAAACAAACCAGAAAGTTTACAAAAAAAGGGGTTTGACATAATCTCGTTCATCCACATGACCCATAAACACTCATTTCAGGTCATCATCATCTAAACAAGCATAACGTATATATAGATGAGGTCAATACATGCCACTAAGTCGAGAACTTACATAGTTTCGGGGAGGAAAGGGGAGTTCGAATCTACACAGGTCGGGTCGGGCACCCAATTGGGTCTGGACAGGCCCGACTGAAAGGGATAATGCCTGGGAGGGGAGTTCGTCGATTCCGACTGTTCGAACGGGTCTTCCGGACTGACAGGGAGACTTGGGACTCCTTGGAGGCTCCTGGTTGCCGTTGCGGATGGCTCGTGGGCGCCGAGATCCTATGTTGACTAGGAATGACGCAAGAGACCCGGTTAGAGAAAAAAAAAACTGAGGGAAAGGGAGGCGATCCGGAGTGGTGCTAGTGGCTGGGCACAACACGCATGGCCCTTGGTTGGTCCCTGGGGGTGGCTGGAGTGCTCACCTGGGGGGGTCATGAGCCGTCGGGCCACTGAGCCAAGGGGATGGCGCAAATCGGGCCGTCTATTGTCTGAGGGTGAGTCGTAGGGAGCTGGCAGCGACAAAAAGAAAAAAGGAAAAAGGAGTTGCGGGAGACCAGCTGGGAGTGCCAGTCGGGAGTTCGAGCTGGGGGTGAGCCGAGAGGAACGAGAGCGAGAGCAGAGAGGGATGGGAGCGAGGAAGCCGCAGGCCGTTTGTCTTTTTTTGGATCTTCGGGAGAAGTCGAGTTGGGAGCGGGGGAAAGCAAGAGCGAGAGATCTAGGGTTTTTTCGTTAGGGTTTTTTTCATGAGGTCAAAGGAGGCCAAGAGTCAACTGGTGGAGAGGAAAGTTAGGGTTTTTATCCCTAGGGTTTCTACTCTTGGCTCAGCTGAGGGGAGTGAGCGGCTAGGGTTTCGGGCCGAATGAGCTGAGGGAGTGAGCGGTTAGGACGAGCCGTGAGCTGGAGGTGAAGGAGCGTGAAGAAATCCAACTGGGAGAATCGGGGTGTGTGGTCCCGAAAAAAAAAACGCAGCTGAAGAGGAAAATGGAGGCGGGAAGGAGGGTCTGACCGTTGCCTCTGACTTTTTTTTTTGGTCAGAAATTCAAAAATTCAAAAATTCAAATTTAATGTGCGTAGAGATTAAAATTCTCGTCTTTGTAATTAGATATCGAAAAAAATGATCCGAGATCGACATTGTGTTCAGAAAAATTTATGGATCAATGTTATGCAATTAGAAAAAATGTTCGGCCTTAATTTAGTCCCGGATTATGAAAATTGACTCTTATGAGCACAAAATCCAATGAAGTCATGAATTACATTATTTTCTAAAAAATTATCATAGAATTGGTGTTAAATTATGAAAATTCATTTTTTTTAGGAATCATGCATGCTTGAGCGATTAGCCAAAAATATTTCCCTACGGCGGATGGCAGAATGATGATTTTGACCCTCTAGAGTCAGTGGACCGAAATGGGGTACTGACAAAGACGAAAGGCACGAAAAATTTGTAATACTTCAGATCGAGATTTCATGACATAAAACCAGGAAAATTTACTATAATCGTCGAGAAAATGAATATAGTTGATGTTCCCAATATGTGAGTGAATTGGTGCTGGTCCCCAAATATCAGTGTGAATGAGTTCAAATAGGGAAGTGCTCTTATGCATTATGGGAGGAAAAGAACAATTTATTAATTTGCCTTGTTGACACGCAGAACAAACGAGTCCAACATGATCATTTTTTAATGAAAAGGAAGAACTAAGAGCGCGACGAACATTTGGAAATGACGTATGACCGAGACGTTGATGCCATAGAATACTTGAGACGAATGTAGAGAGATGAGCCTGAGGATAACTGGTGTGCCTGCCTCTCAAAGGAAAACAATAAAGACCATCCTTAACCGGACCTCGTAAAAGCTCCTGGCGTGTTTGCTAATCCTTAACAATAAAACAGCCAGGATGAAGTTCAAAAAAGTAAGTATTATCTTGAGCAAATTTGGAGATAGGGATGAGATTTTTGGAGATATTAGGAGCCTATAGAATATGATTCAAGTGTAGAAGGCGAGATGAGACTTTGATAGTGGAAGAATCAGAGGCAAATACATGAAGAGATTTACCATCTCCAACGAAGATGTGATCAGAATTTGGTGTCTCATCATGAGTGTTTAGGTTGGCTAGATTGGAAGTGACATGATGTGTAGCACCCGAATCCATGTGCCAATCAAGGTCATGAAGTCCCTGAGAAGATGCTTCAGCAATGTGAGCTTGAAAACCAGAAAAATAACTGAACTGACAAAACGAGGTAGTATGACTGGGGCGGTTGCAATTCTGGCACAAAATAGATGCGGCAATTGGGCTGGAGGCAGATGCTGGGCCGAGCGATATGTGAATTGGGCTGAGCTGAGGAGAGCCCAACAAATTAAAAGCACCGGGCTGAGAGAAGAGACTGGGTCGGATAGCCCGCGTGTCTCGGGTTGGGTGGGCGTTATAACCTGGACCGTTCCAGCCGGTTCTCCCCTGTTCTCCTCTATATTGCCCTGCAAAATTAGGGTTTGGCATTGACAGAGGGCGTCCCTGTCTTCCCGGTTCTCTCGTGCTGCCATAGTCGGAGTTCCGGGTGTTGTCGCTCCCATGTCCATGCCCGTAGCCACCATAAGAACTTCCGTTTCCTCCATTTCCTCTTCCTTTGCCTTTGTTCTTCGCTTTTACACTGTAGCCATAGCCGCAATCATCACTCATTCCGCGACTGTTAGTGTAGTGTACTTCGCCGGGAGTTGGTCCAAGGATTCCGGAGAGAGGAGCTAGAGCCAACTGCTGTGATTGCTCACGGGTAGCAGCGTATGACCTTCGTTCTTCATGTCCCATGAGCAGTGAGGTGTGTTCATCAATGCTGATCGTTTCCATGTGTCCGATTTAGCTAGAATAAGCGGCTCCCATTCAAGGCCCAATCCAGTGTAGATTCGTCGATTAACCTTTGTTAGAGTTTTGGGTTTCCCGATTTGAGCAAAACTGAGAGCCTTCTTCTTAACATCGTTGCTAAATTCCATCGTTGATAAATTCCAGCATTGTCTTTGATCCTTTTCACAGGTCACGCCATTGTTGCTCTAGAAGATCTTCTTGGGCTGTCGTCTGACTGAGAAACGCAATTTCCAGAGAACGCCAGGCCTCCTGAGATGTCTTGGCAAAAAGGATGGTAAACCCGATTTCTTTGGTCACTGCTAGCATGATGCAGATGAGTGTAAATTTATCTCTAGACATCCACAGCAAGTGCTCTGAATTTTGTGAAATACTGCCATCTGGTCCTGTGATCGTTTTGTCAGGTTCGGTACTTGACCCTCAGCATAGGAAAGAAGCCCCATAGGTCTCGAGTAAAGGACTCATAATACCCTTCCAAAACACATAATTTTGGCCATTCAATTTGACCAGAATAGTGGGAATTGAGGAGGGAAGATTGAGGGTTGAAGTTAGGCCAGTCATGGGAAGTGCAAGAATGAAGAACTGAGAGGATCGGGAAAGAGAGAAATGAGGTAGGTTAGCCTAGTTAAAGTCGACTGTATTACTCGACCGTAGGCTCGGATACCATAAAGACTAGAGGATTTTGACTGAAACCTCAACTTAAGGTTTGAGGTATATTGTATTGAATTATATCGAGTTGTACATGACATGTTTAAGGAAAGAAATAAATGCAAAATAATTACACAATTATTGTACAGCAACTATACTAAGAAAGCTAGAATTTTAAATCATTGTTTCCTCTATTAGTATGTAAACAAAAAATTATTGACAAATATAATTCATTGTTGTAAAAAATTTATTTTTTATGTGTCTTATGACAATAATTCAATATGGTATCACCATTGCACAAAATACCTTTTTCCATTTGTGTTGGCCACATTAGATAAGTTACCAACTGAGCATTAAATTGGTTTAGTCAAACAAGTTATTGGTTGGATGATAAATAGTACCAAGGAGAGGAAAACAAATTTGAATCCTTAGAGCCCACTTGATTGGAGGAGAAGCAACCTTAATCTTATATTCTCAAAATTGCAAGAATATTGCATCCCACAATTTTTCACCCGAAAAAAAATTGCATTTAACCCATAGAAAATTAAAAAGAGGATGCAATAAAAGCAGTTCGGTTTATAGCGTGCTTTAAATAGTACTCATATTAAATAGTCTCTTTATTGCGACCCATCTCTCTATTTTTACTTTTTTTTTTGCTGCCTTTTCTCTGTGTTAGGATGTTTTGCATTAATGAAATCTGAAAACTTAAAGAGCTGGAAGCTAGGAAGAAACGATCGAAGGAAGTCGAGCAGATATATAGTCACGGTTTTGACAGGTCACGGCACTTGTGATTGTGGTCAAGGAACTCGAAGTGTGGAGACAGCAGTCACGGACCTTCTGACTGTGGTCCTACGGGCGTAGATTTGACGAGATTATGTTTCTGCATTTGTTAAGAATTCTTGTAACTTTGGAATCTATTCAAAGGAAAAAACATCCTAGCTAGAGAGGCACTTGGATATCTTTTGATATGTTGAGTTGGTCATGTATATATACATAAATGAGAGTGATTTTTCTGAAAATTCAACGTGCTATCTTTAGGTCGTAGAGTGAAAGGATTGAGAGGATCGAGTTAAACTCTTTTTTTATTGTGAATTCCGATATTCGGAAGGCTAATGGACCCCGATTAATCCAATCGAGCCGGATCGACCCAGTAAGAAGTAAGATTCTCCTAATCAAGAATTTTTTAAATTCACAAGACTCGAATCTAAGGCCTTACTCGCGAAGAACAAGTGTCGAACTACTTGAACCAATCTTTGTTAAACTTTTTTCAATGTGGGTAATTTGTAACCCGGGGGGAGGGGAGGCGTGGGGGCGCGTGATTGCATAGTTATAACTTCCAACTTATTGCCTAGTTATATATATAAACTTGTTGTCTAGTCAATTCTCGCTACTTTGCGCATGGAAGATTCCGTCAATTTGAAACCTTCGCGAACATAAATGTTAATTGGGCTGGATTTATTGGGTCCAAAACACTCATGATGGACCAATTCTAGCCCAACGCCCGGCCAGGGCCAGGCCTTTGACTTTGCGATGTTTGAAGGATTCAAACGATGTTTACTTACCCAATTGAATTGGTGCATCACGTGGGGGAATGAATGAGCAAGTTACAATCTTAGTACCTCCTAAATAGAAGTTTTAAAAACTCTCTTTAGTCTAAATAAATAAAAGATAAAAGATACTCACCACCATTGTTTTTATTTATGTGTCAATTAACGAGACACCACATGTAATTCTTGCTAACATGGCATGAGAGAACAAGCTGACAAAGGCCGCCTCTCCTATACAAGTTGAAGCAAAAGCTGTGCTGCTGGCTATCTCATTAGCGCTTGATCGTGGATAGAAGAAAATTTGGATACACATTGATGCCCTTTTGCTAGTTGATATTTATCCATAGACATTGGGAAATCAGGAGTATTGTCTCAGACATAATTAATTTTTTGCTTCTTTTCTTGGATTGGAAATATACATGGATATCACGTTCCAATAATCCTCTTGCCCATGATTTAGGCCAATATGGCCTCAAATCAGATTTTAATTCATTTCGTAAGCTAGAGGGTTATCCGGCTGCGAATGCATCTTTATTTTTGTCGTAATGTTATCATATCCTCACTTATCAAAAAAAAAAAACATGGCATGAGAGTAATAATTTTAGAGACCACTAACAATTTGGTTCTTGAAAGATCAATTTGCCAACATTTCGGTCCCTGAAAGAAATTTGCCAATGCTCAAGTCCCTGAAACTCCATTTCGTCTAACGTTTTGGTCCATTCATTATCATCATATGGAAATCTTCATGGAAATCCCATGTGGTGCTAACATGACAGTTCCACTACTGGAATTACCGAATTTTCTAACGAAAATTTCTAACGAATTTGCCCCGTCAAAAATTTCCTTAGGAAAGCCATCAGAATTTCGACGAAATAAATCCTTCGGCAATTTCTGAAGGAATATTTTATCGGAAAGCAGTCGAAAAAAAAAAGTTATTGACCATTTGCAATAACCTTTCTTCTCCATTTAATTTTCTTCTTTCTCTGCGCTCACTCTCTCTCCATCTGCAACTTCTTCTTAGCTCGCATCTCATCATCTCTCAGCTCTCTCCTTCTTTGCTCTCCATCAACTCCCCACTCTCTCACATCTTCCTCCATCCTGACTTGCATTGTACTTCGATCGACTAAGCATTTCCCCTCGCAGCAACCCACCTAGCTCCATCTAGCCTTCTAGTCGCCCCTTTAGCTCCAGCTAGCTCGCGCCCCCTGTCCAGCAAGATCTGGCCACACAAACGTCCCCGGGCCTTGCTCAGTCGACACGGGAAGCTAGCTAGCTCCCACACAGATCTTGCGCACCTCCTAGCTCCTGCAGCTCCAGCAACAACCCGTACTCCCAACTTCAGCTCCGGCATGGCCCAGCCTCAGCTCCAGCTCCCGCCGCCCAACTCCAGCTCTAGCTAGCTCCCAAGGTGCACTGAGCTCCACCTCCGCCATGTGCACCATCGCTGCTCACTGCCACGCCAAGATCTGCCCCTTCTCTCCCCGATATTGAGTCAACCGCCCCGGATCTGTAATTATTTTGAAATTACATATAATTTTAAAATTTATAATATTCAATTTCAATTTTTTAAAATATTCTTCTGAATTTATAATTTTTTAAAAAGAAATTATTGAATTAATTTCATATAGAAAATGTTGTAATTAACTAGAATGTGTATAATGAGTTTAGAAATTGGAATGTAATTATAGTTTATTTGATGAAAATTACATTCTTACACAAAAAGGAGTCTGACCCCTTACACTTGTTACTAAATTGCATTGAAGGTATAGTCGGATAATTACGTTTATATATATAATTAATGTTAATCTATAGTTAAAACTTTAATGTTTAGATTGATTTTATACTATACGGACTCGAATTTCGTCTCCTCGGACCCCGCATGCGTGCGCGCTGATCACACGACTTAGGAGTGTCCACATTCTCGGGGGACACGTGACGGACACGCGTGAGAATGAATCACCGCTACTTGTTTACGACCCAGAGGTTGAGGGCCAATAAGTTTCCCGATTCTAGGGTTAAGGATATACCTAGTTTGCTAAGGCATATGGTCTTACAGAACCCGAGATTTCGAGTTTGGGGATTTTGTTACGTGTGAGCCTATATTTCGCACACCATATCGGTACTCTAATTTGTCTAAGATTTGCCCCTTTTTTTTACCGCATTGATTAGGTCTCGCTCATCTCGCTCGTTTTGACACAGTAAATTCGTGGAAATAGTCAATTCCACTTAAGGGACCAAAAGAGGAGCAGATCCTCAGGTCAGGGAATCGGTCCACTGTCCTTGCGTCTCGACTAACCAGGCCAAGATGGCCGGTTCATCGCGTGGACCGGGTCCGTGACTCGTGTGGTCCCACTCGTCTCGAGGACCCGTAAGCCAACTCGATCGATTCCGATTCTCAAACTCTACGCTTGCCGACCGAGATCTTTACATAAATGAATTTACAAATGAATATCCTTACACTACTCTCTCGAATAATAAATGAACAAATAAATAATACAAATTACAATGATTGGATCCCGATCAGTTTTTGTTCGGCTAATATTTTGCTCAAGCTCACCGTGCCCTTAGGAAAGACCGAAACCAAAGTTAAAGCAACGCAGGCTCATGAGAGCCGGATATCGGGGCCGATTGGACCAACAGACCTCAAGAGGATAAAGCAGTCCTCGAGATAGCCATGCGACCGGTCGAGCTCCCGGGTAATTATCTAACCTCATTTCACATGTCCCAACCCGAGTCAGCCTCCGCATGGATACTAAACGGGTCGAAACAGTTACTTGAGGTAAGACTCCATATCGTATTCGGGTTGTACGCGCTCAGTGTGTGAGGGCGTTGGACCCCATGATTGACTGTAAAGGGGCCTTGGACCTCATGTGCATCGTACCCTATGGGCTCGGACTTGAACCGTATGAAAACAGACAAAACAGATAAAAATGCAGATCAAGACAAAATATGAGTTTATTTTTAAAAAAGGCACCATTACCCGTTCTTAACTTATGGACTCGATTATTGGTTATTAGCTCATTCATACAGTTCGTTTAAAAGCCAAGTGAATTATTTATCCGCATGGAACACTCCAATTGCCCCATTTGTGGAATTATTAGATTTAATTAGAGATTTATCGAATGCTTTAAATTTATGGTTTTCAGACAATCAGATAAGACATGAATTGATCGCCTGAATAGAATCTTAATTCTTAATCATTTTAATTAAAGGAAATGACTTGTGGCACAGGGACCGAGACGGATCATCGCGGGCCAAGAGAACCCGGCCCATGGTGGCCAAGACACTCTTTAAACGCTCTTGGGCCTCGAGATAGTCACTGATACACAAATCCATGCAAATTTCTCAGAATTAACGTGTTCAACGTGCGATTTATCGTTTAATTAACAACGGGATGAAAAATGCAACTTCACACAATTCGAGAGCCGACTTTAAACCAGAAAAGGAGGCCACCCTTGACCCGAGATGGGTCAAGGGGCTCTCGGCCACTTCCCTCAAGGGATGGCTGAGAGGTTTTTTAACCCGATTCGAGTCCCGGGTGGTCTCCTCGTCCCGATTTTGATCGTTTCTCGCATGCAACAAACATTGAACACGATAATAAGCATTTACAAGTCAGTGCCGCCATGATCTTGGGAAAACACATACAAATATGCAAACACATACAAACACGATATTTAATGGAATCGATAAAACGATACCGGTTCATGAGACGGTAATGCATAAAAAATACGCGAACCGACTTACTTCGAGGGAGAGGAGCTCACCACTAACCCGAAAGGGCCATGGAAGCTCTCGGTTACCCCTCTTTGAGAGATGGCCGAGAGGCCACCCACGGCTCTCCTTGGTCGTGGCAAGCTCCCTAACCTCGATCCTAGTCATTTCTCGCCATGCTAACACACATTACAACATCATACAAGCTTAGTAAGCGGAATAGAAACATATTAAATGGAAGCGTGCATATAATCGGTCGGGAATCGCCTTATCTCCCCACAAAACTCAAAAATTAAAAGCTCTAACTTCTCTAAGTTGAAGAGGGTTATACCTACACCTCGGGACATGATGAAGGTGACTTAAGGCTGGGGAACAACCCTAAGAAGGGCTGCTGGATGCTCTCACTGTTAGAAGGCCCGAGAATGGCCCTAGGATGGCTCGAGTGGGGGCTGTGGACTATTGGATTGGGGCAGGCTGCTAGTGACAGCTCCAGCGGCCTGGCTCGACGGTTCCCGGTGGCTCAAGGAGGCAGGACACCGACCACAGAATCTCAGGAACAACAACTAACCTAGTTTGTGCTCCTGAAAACTGAAAGAAAAGAGGAAACAGAAAGAGAACGAGAGAGTGAGAGAGAGTTGGCTCGTTTTCTGTGTGTGTCTTGGCTACGGGAGGGAGTTGAGGGGAGAGAATGGCTAGGGTGTTGTCTGTGATCGAGCAAGGGAAAAAGAGGGGAAGAGAGGTGGAGCCTGAGAGAAGGATCGATAGTGAGGTCGAGTTGAAGCCTGGGAGAATTCTCTGTGAACTATCTGCTGAGGGGGAGGAAGAGAACGATCGACAGGGGCCAGAGGGGTGATGGTGTAGGTCTGTCAACTCGCTAGGGAGGGTATGAGAGTTTTGATGATCATTTTTTTCGAGAGAGTGGAGCGATTTCGAGAGGTCAGGAGCTGTCCGAGTGCAGGAGAGGACAGGAGAGTTGGAGGATGAGTTAGCTGGTTAGTTTTTCAAAAAAAAAAAAAAGATCACGTCCATCATGTGTTTTTGGTATTGACTGATGTAGCAGGATCAAATTTCTTGCGTGCAATGCAGGGAGAACGGAGGAAACAGAAGGGGAGGGTGAGCATGTTAATTCTGCGGGAAACAACCGAGAAAGAAGAAGGGGAATGAGAAGGTGAGGTGAAGGCAGGTTGCTGGCGTGGATCTCTGCAGAGGGAAATAGAGGAATGAGAAGTGGGAGAAAAAGAGAAGATCCGTGATCACTCCTGACAAGATTGGTTGCAGAAAAATGGTGCCAACAGAGAGCAGTTGAAGGAGAAGAAAATGGAGAAGAAAGGCGACCCGGGTCCTTTGCAGAGGAGCCAGGAGAAGAAAGGAAGGAAAAGAGAAAGAAAGAAAAAGAAAAAAGAAAAAAATGGGAGACAGTAGCCGTTGAGGATTGCAGAGAAGAGCCAGAAGAAAAACGAAAGTAGAAGAAAGGTCAACTGCCTCTGCTTGGAAGCAGAGAAGGGAGGTAGAAGAAAAAAGAAAAAGAAAAGAAAAGAAGAAAAAAGAAAAAGAAAAGAAGAAAAATCAATGCGACCGCCACCGATTTCATCTTTTTTATTGTTTTTTTTATTTTATTTTTTATTTTATTTTTTGATTTTTCGATTTTATTTTTATTTTTATTATTACTCGTATGGGCGTTTATTGATCGATAAATCGATTTCTCGAGATCCGTTGATACTTTCGGAATGAAAAGTTTGAACTCGTGAAATTCGAGAAATAATGGACTTTATGAGAAATCCAATTCATGTTGACGGAGATCGAATCTTAATAAAAATCAATATCGAGCCCCTGACGCGCGTCGATCGTAATTGCTCGATTATTTCTGAAATTCCATCTTTCAAATCAATTTTCTGAAAAATAATATGAAAACACCGTTGTATTCAGAAAAATTCAAAAATGCATATTCTATGGAACAATACTTTTCAATTCCGAGCATCGACTCGAATTTTGAAAAAAAATCAAAATTGATGCACGTAGGCTTGAAATTCTTGTCTTTTCAACCGAACATCCGAAAAATAATCGGGGACCATCATTGTGTTCAGCAAAATTCAGGGACCAACATTATGCAGAAAAATATTTTCTGGCCCCGAATATCGTTTTGAATTTTAAAAATGAAAATTAATGCATGCAATGCCCAAAAACGTCTCGTAGAGTATTTTTTTCTGAAAATCAAAATTAGAGTTAAATTAAAGAGATGCCCCTGAGTTAAAAAACAGTGAATGTATCGACGGCCTTGAATGCCGATGGACCAAAACGGGATATTGACATATATGATCCTAGGTTAGTCGCCAGTTTAGACTTGTGAAGGAGTATGAGATTTGGGGAAGTGGTTGAGCCTTCCCATTATGGATTTGGTTATATTTGTATTGTTTGTTGTGGAGTAATAAGGAGAAGTGAATATTAGTTATCGTTTATGCTTATGCAATTGATTAATTAATTGATGTGATGTGTACTATTTGTATTTCTTAATCAATGTATTCAGATGGATACCCCTACTCATCGGGAATGGATGTACAATAAGAATAATCTGAATCATGGAGGAATTAGGCAAGACTTTATTGATGGGATAACAATATTCTTGGAGCATGCTTCTAGTTTACCGAATTGCGTAAGCGGGAAAATACAATGTCCATGCTCAAAGTGTTGGAAGAAAGGGTGTTATGTACGACTTCTTAAGGCTCAAGAACATTTGCATCAATACGGTTGCAAGCTTAACTATTGGTATTGGACTAATCATGGGGAAGTTGATCCTTATGCGGCTTCCAGTTCTACTAGATTGGTAGATGATTCAAATGCAATTGGGATTCACGAGAATCCATTCGATAGGTACAGGGACATGGATTATGGGCATGAAATGCATTTAGGATTTTTGAAGTCTATTGTTGATGAGGAACCAAATCCGGAGGAACATAAATCCGCATTGAATTTTGCCGCAAGATTACTCGGTTTCAAAAATGATTACAATGTGGCCCAAGATGAGATAAATAAGCTTCTAGCCATGATACATAGTTGTTTTCCGATGAACGACAACATTCCTAAGAACTTTTGTGAGGCAGAGAAGTTAGTATGAAGTCTTAGATTGAGCACTATAACTTTTGATTGTTGTCCAAAAGCTTAAATGTTGTCCTATAAGGATGACACTATTATTAGGTGCAAATTTTGTGGTGATGTGAGGTACAAAGAACGTTATTATGCTAAAGGCAAAATGTGGCGAGGAAGAAATTTCACTACTTTTCGTTCCTAGATTGAAAAGACTTTATATTTGTCCGACCTCAACAAGCAATATGAGATGGCATTACGAAAACCGATAGCCTGAAAATGTAATGTGTCATCCATCCGATGAGAGATCTTGGAAGCACTTTGATGAGGTGCACTCAGATTTCAAATCTTACCCTTGTAATGTTCGGCTCGAATTATGTTCAAATGGGTCTGCGCCTTTCGAAAGAGGGAAGAAGGCTTACTAGTGTTGGCATGTTGTTATTGTTTCGTACAACTTCCCTACGGATTTGTGCATGACGTCAAAGTATATGTTTCTGACATATACCATACCTGGGCCCAAAAATCCAAAAAAGATGTGTACTTGCTACCACTTATCAATGAGCTGAAGGAGCTGTAGCATACTGGGGTTATAACTTATGATGCTTCAATGAGGCATAACTTCAACACGAGGGCTATTTTGATGTGAATTATAAATTATTTCCCTGTTTATGGTATGTTGTCGAGTTAAATGATTGCGGGAAAATTGGCATGTCCGCATTGTATGAGTTATAGCAAATCATTCACACTTAAATATGGTCACAAGAATAGTTTTCAATTGCCATAAAATGTTCTAGTCACAAGACTATCAGTACAAGAAGGATAGAAGAAACTTCAAGGCACGGAGAGTTGAGCAAAAAGACCAGCCATCGGTAGTAGATGGTCAATGAATATTCGATTGGGTTACATATAATGTTAAGAAAGTGACAGAAGAAGGAATGTATGTCAAGGAGGATAGTTATGGGAAGAATTATAATTTCATTAAGCAGAGCATCTTTTGGGAGTTGCCATACTGGAAGGATTACCTCATCCGGCATTACTTAGACATTATACATATTGGGAAGAACGTCGTTGACAACATTTTCACACGGGCGAAGGCCAAACAAATCCAACAAGCTATGGAGAGCTTGCTGATGGGCTTTTTGGGCCAAGAGGAGTCTAATTCAATTGGGTCTCCAAAAGCCTTTATTCAACTGACTTGCCATGAGATGCTGAAGATGGAATAAAAGACTGTCAACTATTCTAGATAGCCTTTATTTAGTTTCCTTTGTTCTTTCTACCTTTAGGAAACTAAGGTTATTCCGATTGCCTAGTTTATTAGTTTCCAATTTCTCCTAGGCTTATATAAAGGAGGCTGGGTAGTTAATCATAGGCAGACTATTCTGATATTTTGGTGAGATTTTTTCTCCTTTGTTTTTTATTGAACTCCTTCGAACGAACAAGTGTGACAGTTTGTGATTGTTCGGCACAATTTGATATTATTGGTTCTTGTTTCTTCATAAACAACGGGGCAATAATCCTTGTCTTAATATTGTTGGTTCTTGTTTCTCTATAAACAACGGGTCAATAATCCTCTTTATATAAATCTGTGTTTTGCGATTTGGGAATCGATTATAGTTGGTCGTCGGGTTTCACAATCCTTCGTGAGGTCTACATCATTAAATGATGAGGATTGTGGGCATGACAATAAGACTGATGCACACGAGCTTGGAAGTCGGACTCGTAAAGAAAGAGCTGAAGCACAAGATCTTGGAGGCTTGCATGTTCCGAGTGAGCCAATCACACGGGCGAAGGCCAAACAAATCCAACAAGCTATGGAGAGCTTGCTGATAGGCTTTTTGGGCCAAGAAAAGTCTAATTCAATTGGGTCTTTAAAGGCCTTTATTCAACTGACTTGCTATGAGATGCTGAAGATGGAATAAAAGACTGCCAACTATTCTAGATAGCCTTTATTTAGTTTCCAGTGTTATTTCTAGGTTTAGGAAACTAAGGTTATTCCGATTGCCTAGTTTATTAGTTTCTAGTTTCTCCTAGACTTATATAAAGGAGGCTGAGTAGCTGATCATAGGCAGACTATTCTGGTATTTTGGTGAGATTTTTTCTCCTTTGTTCTTCATTGAATTCCTTCGAACAAATAAGTATGACAGCTTGTGATTGTTCGGCACAATTTGATATTATTGGTTCTTGTTTCATGAGAAAGCTTGATTTTTTTATAGTATTTTTAACTTGATATTTTGTACATTAGGTAATTTCATTATACAATCATTCAATTCATAAGACTCATAAATATGATTACTCTCACTTTATTACGCACTAATCATTAACTTTAATGTTCCTACTAATACAGATGAGTGACAAACGCAGCAAGAAGAAAAGCACCAACCATAGGGGTACTAAATTACAGAACCTTGATGGAGAGACGACTGGTCAAAACCATATGTCAACACCCCATTTTGGCTCACCAATTCAGGCGATGCCTATGAACAATAATCCAGACTACGACTTGAGCATCGATATAGAAGAATGCTCGACTGAGCAGCAAATTGCTATTCATTCTCAAATCAACATAAATAGGCAGATGATTCAAGCACAGGACAGAAGATCATACAAATCATCCAGCAATACAGAGTAAACAGGGAGCCCAGACGACATCCAAACAGGTATTTTCAGAGTACATCGCCGACAGTGCTATTTTCTGCTGGTTCGCTCAACCATTAGAAAATATCTAATATTGGACTCCAAAAATCCCTAGCGGTGCCAAACAGATGAAAAGTGTCTTCAAATACATTTCGCAGATCATCTGCTCTATACAGAGCAATTTTCTATATCTATATACAAACAACTTTTCAGTGGGAGTCCAAAAATACCGGTTCACTAGATAAAAGTTAGTGCCCGATGTCAGATACAGCCACATCCAATAATTATGCAGAGCATGTGCATTGCTTCAAATTGCTCTTCGGAAGTCACGCAGACACCTCGAATGACTCTTGAACGGCATAACAAGCATACCCTTCAACGGAAAACCATATCCAGAGACTGCTCGACAGAACATCGGCAATCCAAGTTAGCCATGCATTGCCCAAAAAACTACAGCGGACAGACGCAATTGAGCAAATCAGAGTGCAATATCCCTTTCAGTTTCCCGAATGACCTCTGAATGGCAGAAAAGACCGTTTTCAATGAAAATTCATAACCGGAGGTCCTTTCTATGGAAACTTGACGTCGGATGATTGGCCAATCCAGTATCGCTTATCCCAAGGCTCGATGTGAAATCCTCAGACGGAATCTCATGACCTATCTGAGCCCTTAGAACAATGTTTTTAGGGTCTTAAAGGCACTTTTTCAATCTTTCGGAATCCATTCTCAACGAACAGAGATCGCACCGATCTCCGGATTATCCAAGCAACTTAGAAAGCATTTTGAGAAATCCGGATTCGGACTCCTAGGACGTCTCCGGCTTCACATTTGTAATATCGGCTTAAGGGTCAATTATTCAGTCTGATTGACAATGCACGTCAAAATGACTAATTCAGAATCCAGAAACGAGATACATTCTCAGAAACGGCTAACTTTGCTCTGATCGTTGAAACGAGCAAAACCGGCTTCCGAGCCTAAAAATCACACGAACATTCTTTTGGGCAAAATTGGTGATTTCTGGCTCATTAGACAATTCAACGTTCGTTTGAGCCACAAATCTCGAACGCGTGATCAATCGAGACCCGAACTTTATCCTGAACTTCCCTTAAAGACCGTGGGGCCCACGGGTTGCCCTAGGGCAGCCATGAATTACCAATGCCGCCCTTCCTCCTTTGGCTTCTTCTCCATGCAACTTGTCCTTATCCTTCTTCAAAAATATTAAGCCTACAATCTTACTTCAACACTCCAACTTCACTTCACCATCAATGCATTTGGCTCTTCTTCATTAATGCATTTCAAGAAGTCTTCATCCCCATCTTCATTAAAAATTTGGATCCCCCAATCCATGCCATTAATTAAGCTTTTTCTCACTTAATTGCACTTAATCTTTACCTATATATATCCTTTAAGTCATTAATTTAATGACAACTCAACACATGCCATCTCTCTAGCTTTCTCACTCTTGAAATGCTCTCAAGAGCCCAAGCAAACCGCATCACCTCCAGCACTTAGAAACCAAGCAAAACAGCAAAAACTTAAGTCGGAATCATGGTATTTACCATCCTGGCTTAAATCCAAACTTCACCAAACTTCATATCCCATATGTTTTTTACCCCCTCTATCCGTTTCCGAGCTTAGATTTTTAGTTTGAGGCCTCTAACCCATCGGAACAGCAATCACAGAACCGAACAGTTTTTTTGGCCCTTCTCGGGTCAAAAATTACAATCCGAGTTTCAAGCCCTTCCAGACCGGTTTGAGCTACCAAAACCCATCAAACACCTCCCCACACGACCCTAGGGTGTCAAGGAGTCAAGAAATCCAAGAAAAACCCATTGATTTTAGCCCGAAGAAACAGCCCGACTACCTAGTCGGGTCAAAATTTCTGACTGTCCGTGCGGTTTTCTTACAGATCGGGTCGATCCGAGACTCTTTTCGCAAAACGACCACCACATTCACCTCTGGAGGTGAGTTAGGAGTCGGAAGCCGTTGACATTGCCTCAAAATTCCATAGGGAGACATCGTGGTCTGTTTTTCGTGATCTTTACAGAGCTGTACGGGTCAACCCGATAACTCTGGAACCAAACGACCACTACAGCCACCTCCAGTTAGAAGTCGGGAGCCACCGACCTTGTATCAAAATACCGTCGGGAGCCTCCGGGAGAGCCGTTTCTTTCCGGACTGCTAGTCGGGTCTGTTTTGACCCAGTCCAATCCGTTTTTGTTTTACTGACCTGACTTTGCTCTTGATTTTCAAAAAATCTACGCGTGCTCTCCTCCCAAAACCACCGCAGGGACGTTAAGAATCCTCTTGGCTTTCTGGAACATCCGAGCAATCTTTGAAAAGCCACCCTAGCTGTCCGAACCGACCCGTTTTCTCTCAGGTGTCCAGTCGTGTCGAAACAGCTCCAGTCGGGTCAGAGAGCCTATTTCGGGTCTGTTCAAGCCAAAGCACCCCGGAACTCGATCCAGCAGTGGTCCAACCCGACTTTTACGGTCCCATCCCTCATCCCGGGACTAGGTATAACCATTCCCGACTTAGAGGAAGTAGGACTTTTACATTTTTCGTTGCGTTTACGGAGTTATAAGGCGTTTCAAGCATGTTTTATTTTCAAGATCATTTTTTTTATGCATTTCCATACTATATCATGCATGATCATCATGGTTTGACATGGGAGCATGTCGGGAAATGTTTAAATCAAAGTTGAGGAGATCGATTTAAACTCGAACAACCAAAGAAACTCACGGGTTTCATTTGAGGAAAGGTAACCGTGGCCTTTTGTTGGTTCTTTAGGTTATAATCGGTTTCCTTGCCCCGATTTAAGTTGTTTCCCGAATTTTATGCTTTTACCACATCCATGAAGCCGGTATCGTTTTATAGATTCCATAAATAATGTGTTTGTGCATGTTTGTATGCTTAAATGCGTTTTTCAAATCATGGAGATACCGATTTTTTGTTAAATACGTGTCATTTATCGTGTTTAACATTTGAGCATGCAAGAAATAGTCGAAATTGGGTTAAAGAGAACGCTTGAATCCCGGAACACGTCAAGGAAACCCACAGCTATTCCTCAGAGAAAAGAGCCGAAGATTCTTTTACCTTATTCGGGTCGAGAACGGTCTTTTTACCTCGATGAAATCCATTTCTCGAATTTTGTGCAAAATTGCAAATTTCAATATCATCGCAAATCCTGCATGCTAATAACTTTAAAACATTGTTTCTAAAGCAAAACGCATGGATTCATGTATCGGTGACTCTTTCAGGGCTATTTGGGTTTCGAGGGTATTTTGGTCATTTTGACCAAATTATCATCAACCTTCCTGGACCCGTCTTGGTCGCCGTGTCATGAATTGTTTTCATTAAATTAAACTTTTCGAGTACTCAGACTTCATTCAGTGGATCAATTCATGATCTGTCTGATTGTTTATAACCCACACATTTACTGCATTCAGCATTTAATTTTAAGTTGTAATTCACAAATGGGTCAATCGAGACGCTCACATGATTAAACCCATTTCACACTGACAACTTTTGCATGAATTGACAATTAACTGATAACTCGCGTCGATGAGTTATCAAATGACGTTAATGCCCTTTTCAAAACTTGTCTGTTTCAAAACGCGAAATGTGCAGTCCGATGTAGCATGGACATCTAGAAATGATTTGTGTGTCTCAACTTGAGTTTTACTTGATTTCAGGTAACTTAGGTCAGGATACAGAAGATCTTTTTAGATCACTTCCGGTTAGATCGATTGGTTCTTTTCACAATTCAGCGACACCCTTAGGGTTAGCTTGACAAAAATACTACGGTATCAGGATAAGGATAGGCTATCTATTCAGATGCAAGTTCATCTGCAAAGACTTTTCTTATCCACTAATGAGATGAGTTTCTATCATCCTATCGTAAACTCGGGTAACTAGAATGGTTATCTCTGTCACAAAACATGCAAAACACTGATTAACTTTTCACTTGACCTAACCAAATACTAGATAATGGTTAGGTGGAATTCTAGATTCCAAATCTAGAGTCAAAACACGAGTTTGGTGAATTCAGTGGAATTTCAGTGTCACAATACAGAACAACTGTAAAAACAATCCACACACAAAGGATTTGACTACAGATACCATGTCTGTCAGGTCCTTGAAATAAAGCCGAATGTAAAATGCTTTGCACATGTTTGCTTGCTTAGCATAGGACATTTACATGCCAAAACATTTTGGGTTAATAACCTTTTAATCCACGTACATTTGGCAATAACAAACACATTGTCTACAATTCTGCATGTTGTTTGCTGATTTTCTGCTATTGTTTGTCCATGCGAGTCGAGCCCGACCCATAGGACGCATTGCAAATAGGGTTCAACGCCCTAATCATCAGTCATAGAGTCCAACGCCCTATTCATTAAGAGCGTATATTGAATTCCAGTCTTTTGGTGTTTTCCCTGAACTCACGGTGAGTCAGAGCGGAATAATAACTGAAAGCAAACTGACTGGGATTCGACCATTTGCTATTTGTAATTTGTTGTATTTTGAGAGCATTGTAAAGATTTTATTTTGTACATTTATTTCTGTAAGAATCCCAGTCAGTGAGCGAACGGTCCAACAGTCGAATCAATTGAATCGGTCCAATGCTTGCCTAGACAAGAGTAAACCCAAGATATTGCGATTTCAGTTCACGCAGGAATTCAATCATCACGGTTTGATGAACTGTAGCGCAAGATAGTGAACTGATTCCCCGACATACAGGTCTACTTCTTTCTCGGCTTCTCAACCAACATTGTTTGGTTAATCGAATTTTCGGTGTCAAAACGTGTAAGCCGAGCGCAGCTTAATTCATACGGTAAATGAAATAAAACTTGCAAGCCTAGCAAATCAGAGTACCGAAAGGGCCTACGGGATATAGACCCGCACGTAACATGAACCCCCGAACTCGGACTTTCCGATTCCACACAGATCAATGCCTTAGCAAAACTAGGTGTACCATTACCCCTAGACTCGGGCAACTTATCGGCCCTCGACCTTGGAGTCGTAAACAGGTAGTGGCGACTCCTTCTTACGCGTGTCCGTCACGCATCCCTGGGAAGGTGGACACTCCCAAGCCGCGCGATCCAAAAGCGCGCATGCAGACCCCGATGAGAGTCCACATTCGGGTCCGTACACCATCCATTCCCGAGGACATCACCTAACCAACCATCCCTGATGTCCAACAGTGAATCACTAAACCATCCGTCACCTGCTCATGGATCTCCAATGGGTTTATATGGTCATCTAGAGGTAAATCAAATTTCATTATATACACTATAAGTACGCTTTATAGGTAAATTATTTGAAAAAGAGAAAATGTGTTTGCAGGTTTATAGGTAAATTATTTGAAAAAGAGAAAATGTGTTTGCAGGTTCCACAAACTCATGTTGATCCATATGCATCAGAGGGATTAGGGCACCAACGAACGGGACCTAATCATTCTCAGGTTCCCCCTTTCAGCAAGCCCATTGCCCATGCTTTGTTGGTCCAAACGGTACAATCATTTGCCCTACCGCACCAATGATGATCAACGGTCTGCCCTTTCTTATACAAGATTTTAGAGGATGGTACGTCTTATGTTTGCTTTGTAGAAAGATTTACTATACACATACCCGACAATTATCTTCCTTAATACGAATAACATAAACTTTGATGATTGCAAAAGGATTGACTCCATTCAGGGCACCCACATGGTTTCAACTGCTCTAAGGCAATATATCGACAGTTTTTATAAGCCAGGGGAGCCAATAGTAAAGTTTTATAAGGATGTCCTAGACAAGGTGAAGGAGTTCTTGCTCAAAAAGTGGAATGTATGATTACTTTGAATACTAAATGATAGTTATTTCATTGTTCATTTCGTAACTAATCAATTGTTTATATGTAGAATTTGGTTTACTACGACCCACGATATGAGGTTTACATGAGACAAGCATTCATGAGCAAGTGTGCGTCCCGACTACGAGGGACGTACTACAAGCACCGAACTGGCAAAAAAAAGGCAACTTCATTGGAGCAGCTCATTTGGCCGAGTTGGAGAGAGAATGGGCAAAAAACACATTCACTAAAGAAGGTCAACAAAACAAGGCCAGTTGACTATCCAACGTTAGAGATTCAGTATACTGCGGAGGGAGTGTATCATACAGTATGCACGCTTATCAAGATGTGCGTCTAAAATACTCAATCTGGTTTTTTTTTTGTTATAATAGAAATAATCATGCTAAGTCATCCATCCATCCTGTGCAAAAGAAGGGTGAAGAATCTACAATGCATCACATGTTTAAAATATACATAAGAACAACAAAACTAAGGAATGGATTAATCCTTTTGCGAATGAGACAACTTTAATTTAATACATGAAAAATGATTAATTTATACTGCTTGCGGAGAATTACATATACTATCATACATAAAGGTTTAGTATTGATTCTTTATGTAGGAAAAGGTCGGGGAGCTTATTTCTCAGCAAATGAATACCTCATCGCCGACTGATCCTATCCAAGTAGATACTTGGCAGAAGGTCGTGGGGACGAATAAGAAGGGACGGACTTATGGGCTCATTTCTGCTCCTCGCCCTAATTACCATGAAGCAGGGCCCTTTGGGATAGCACATGTCAAATCAGACCCCTTGGCCCATGTGCACGATGAGATTGGGATAATGAAGGGTATGATCCTCAAGCAGTTCAAGAAAATCAACAAATAGAGCAAGAAATCCAAGAGGGGCAGCAAGAAAGATCAACCGAAGAAGAAAGGTAAATCTAGATCCAAGAAGGGGAGACAGTTGGTCGAGGAGTCCGACGAGGATGATGATGAGAATGAGGAGGAGAGTCGTAAGGAGTCTGATGACCCACCTTGTGTGATGATTAGTTTGTGATGTTTATGTTTGTTTAAGATATTTGTGACATCAGATTTATGTTTTTCTCCACTTTACTGCCTATCGTGTTAAACTTATGCATGTTGAACTCATCGAACCTATGTGTGTGTTGTGATTTTGGATATTTCTAAATGAATATTAGATAATGTGTGAATAGGTTCAAATGTGATGATGGGATCTTAATATTTTATGTGGAAACTCTGCATAAATTTTCTTTTTTAAATCCCCACGACATATTCAATTGTTGTACTATTTTTGTTGTTATGCGTGATGTTATAAAATTATTGGTATGAATACGGTATTAATTTTATTATATAATTGTGTTTAAGGTAAAAAAATTTAATTAAATATCTAAAAGAGAATGCTTTATTTAATAAATTGGATCAGTAAATTGACCATATATACAATTAAATGTGAATAGTGGGCAGGCCGAGATGGCGATAGCTCGATGAATAAGGAGACAGACATGGATTGGGACAGGTCGACTGAGAGGTCTAGGGTTCAAGAAGCTGGGTTGAGAACCAAAAAAAAAAATTCTCGGTGTTGCTGTCGGAAACTGCTGTGAGCTGGCCCTAGGTGGCAGCCTTTTCTAGTGGCATCGGAAACTTCTGACGGAGATTGTCGTCAGAGAAATCGTCGGAATTCTGATGGTCTTTCTGACTGCAGTTCCTGTCGAAAACTTCTGATGGAGACTCCCGTCAGAGATTCCGTTGAAAGTCTGACAAAATCTCTTACGGAAATGGCCATCGGAAAATTTTTCTAATGAGCAGGGGCATCGGAAAGGCCGTCGGAGGCTTTTCCCACACCCCTTTTCCTAACAGCCTTCTTCCATCGGAATTCCGTCGGAAAACTCTCGTTGAAAAATCCGCTGTTTCTAGTAGTGAACGGCATCACAAATGGTACAAAATATACTAATATACTAATAAAGTGTTTGGGTTGTACGAAGGATTAGGATTGAGATATAAATAGAAAAAGACAAGTACATCGATAAATACTTATTTTAAAATATCTTAAAATTAAAAAAGAATTTTGATAGTAAAAAAATGGGAACAATCACTGCCTGCTATTGTTCATGGAGAGGGGCGATGGGGGCCCTAATGCCGGCCACCACCGCCCCTCGCAAGGTCGCCAATGAGTCCTTGGGGGGGGTGGTTCAGCGTTAGGGCCCCACTGCCTCTCCCCTTCTATAATTAATCTGGCTTCAACTAGGAAAAATTTGGCAAGTTTGGAAAATTTGAAATAAAGACGGGGCCATTTTAATCTTTTTCGTATAAACTGCTATCCCAATCCATCCTTGACTCACCCCAGTAGCTGGGATTAATCTCTTAACAATTATATCCTGGTAAATCCTAAACCCAATCTTTATTCCATGGTCTCCAAACATGTGTTTAGCAGTAATGCTATTCTTTCTAGTTGCATATTGATAGATTTGAAGGGCGGATATCCCTTTAGATGGTATAGCCCAGATAAACCGGGCTGGGCCAGCTAACAAAAAACTTTTAGGAGGCCCAAACAAAAGATTTGGAGCCAAACCAAAGCAACCAAGAAGCGGGCCTTCAACTTGTTACTGTACCGGGTCCCTCATGCGTTAGACCGATAACGCTCTTCGCATTCAAATCTTTAAAAAATAAGGTACAGAATCCTTCTGGATTCTAATTCTATAATGATGATCGTGTTTATGACATACTATATGTCGTAGCATCCCATAATAATTTTCCAAAAAGAGCGATTCGTACAATCTGGAAATTCTCTCTTGGATCATGCCAACGCAGTTTTCATCCCTAATTTGTTACAATATCCCCTCTTCTATACTTCGAGTAGGAGGGATTCGGCACCAAGTGAAACGAAAAATAATGAAAAGCACAACACTGAAACATGTTGGAATTCAAATGAAGGTTTCAGAGCTAAGAACGGCGATTTTCCTTAATCTGAACCGAAGTATCCCTTCTTTCTCCATGTGAGTGGAAGAGCTCTATAAACAGGGTCCTCTTCCCCCCCCCCCCCCCCCCCCCCCCAACAAGATTTTTGGGCACAATCCCTTAATGATTAATTACTTACCTACCACCCCAATAAAATTTCAAAATTAAATCCAAAAGCAAAAAAAGAAAGGGGGAAAAGAACCTAAAAATTCATGGAAGACCAGAAGATGGCAAGACAAAGAACAAAAGCCTCATCTGTAGCCGTCTGATCTGTTCATTTTGAAGACTGAAAGCATCGCCATTAGTGACCCTTCTTTCACTTCATACATCTCTATTCTCGTACTTTGGTTGAGACGGGATTCTCAGATCTTTAGCAACGATTCCGCTCAGTGGGCCACCTGCAACAAAAGAGAACAGTCATTACACATTTAAAACATCGCATCTTAGAGCAAGATTAAAGCAATGTTGTCCGGGATCAATGGTACATGGTTCTCATAACTAGACTGGACTGCAACTTCATATCGAACTAGATGAGAGTGGCTAACAAATATAGGAAAAACAGAACTTGTCTCTCTTTTATAGACGCAAACGAGGAGGCATGTCTCTCGGTTGGAGGGGCCATAGTCTTAGGTCTATTACAACTTTCAACATGAAAAAAGGATGCTCGGAAGGAGTCTCACCTATCGGATTAGAGATTCGGTCAGCAGATTCAGGACCGTGACTGGAATTTGCAATAGCCGGGAACTTTCCGTGGAGATCCCGTGCCAAACTCGCCATACCAACTGTCTCGTTCTCCCCCATGACTATGTTACCCTCGCTTGTTGGCCTTGAGTTAGATTTCGGCGAGAAGGTCGTGGACCAAGATCCTCCATTTGAACCAGCTAAAGCCATTATAATGTCTGCCTGGAAGGACAGAAAAAAGGGGAAAAATAAGAATTATTACAAGACTTTGGACATTGATTGTGGACATTCCCCAAGCATACATGAAAACTACATACATCAACCACCAAAATAGAAATGCGTCCAGACAACTGCACATTTGTGATGCATTGAAGTTCATTACGGTAGCCAATGAGCAAGAACAGAAAAGTCTATAAGAATAGTTTATTGCTGAAACATTGTGCCTCGTAGGATTGTAGGGATCACATAATCACAAGTCATGCGAAGAATCCCAATAAATCAACACAAAAAGAAAAAGAAATAAAATCTCCAGTTTTGGAAGTATAGGCAATTTATCTAATTGTCTCAAGTCACACTATGGATAGTTCAAAGCAGTTTTAACACTGAAGTTCGTCATTGTAATTGAGGACATCAATCTCAAAGTGTAGCTGCAGTCCAAAACAAGCACAATATATTTCAGACATTCATCAATGCCGTGATGGAAACACAAAAGGCTGGCTGACTGTATTGCATCTAAGTATAGATGGTAGTTCAAACTATCAGTTGATACAAGATATCACGGAAGATCTAAACTAATCACTGTCGGTTAAATCAAAACCTAATCATCAACAGTGTCGATCCTGGCCAAAATAACATGTACAGTCAATGTCTTACTTCCATTAATTATTGAGTACTAGAAGAACAAGCCTTGCACCACTCGACTGTTATGTCATTGATCTATCAGCTATTGTGATGCGACCAATGAATGACCAGAAAACCTTCTTTTTGAACAAATTCTATATACAAAAAATTTTTTGAAAGAAAAGCAGACTAAAACTTCAGCACAAACGACGACAAAATATAGATAATATAAATAATACATGCAGCCAACATGATATCGAATATTCTACTCCTGCGGACCAATAATTCATTCAAACTACTACAGGCAACCTAAAATGACCACCACTAACATTAAAGATAACAAATACAAGATGGATTTTATAACTCAAACCAAGCCTATATCCCTTATAGGCAACACTGACAGTTGCAGCATCATCACTTATCCCTCCACATTAATTATGTCACAACTGAAATCCTGAATCTTTATCTCCGAGGAATTGCAAATGAACATAGCACATTTGTACGTTCAACTTCCTCACTAAAAAAAATCCTCGACTGACTCTTAGTGAAGAGTTAGCCAATTGTTGATTGCAGAGGTGAATTTTGGGGAAACATGACCTCTTCATAAAGATTTAGTGCACAAAAACCTTTAGTTTCTGACTTGTTCCTCGGTCTTTCAAAACACCATGGAAAGTTCTCCAAATGTGAGATGACTTCTCCTGAAGACTAGTTGCTTTGGGATTACCATTTTGTGTCGAACAAATAAAAGTTTAGTAAGCTAACTATACCTACAGCATTGAATAAATACAGAAGTAGATATAAATCAATGTATCATGTGATTATCTTGATCCATTGATGCTAAAACCTCTTGCTCATTACTAGAATATCGTATAATCGCTATAATATGGTATCAATAGCTTGTACCTTATCTGGCATATGGTTGAGCAATGATGCCACAACCAAATAATTTTCTTCTGACCATCTTCCAATTGAACAAAGAATCTACGCTTGAAATTTCAACTACTAAATCATTTTTCATCTAAAGCATATTGTTTAGCTATCTGGTTGCTACATTGGAGTTATGCTCCACTTAAGAATCATCTACACCTGGAAGATGACTATTTATTCCGAAGAGATAAAGCAAGAGGAATAAAGGGAGTTCACATCGTGAACCCAAATGACAAGAAAAAAGTGAATATAGAAATTCAACGACAAAGTTCACATTCCAATGATTTCCAGGTTTTTATCCTTTTCCATACCATCAGAAGTTCTTCCCATTTAGGCAAGGAAAAACAATTTCTAATCTTCACATTCTGGCTGTCATCATTTCAAAATTATATACTGCGGAAGGGAGAAGCTCGAAACTTCAAGCATGAGTTCTTAGTTCAGCAGGAGAAGATAGCGGGAAACAAATTGGAGGGTCTAACATCACGGATGAACCACACATGCAATGAAGGTACACATTACAGAAACAACAATACAATGACATTTGCAGTACACTAAATCATGCATCAGGCTTTGGATGGATAGGGGAATTCAGGAATTTTTTTTACCATATTATAATGAGTAAGATGTATGGTAGCAGCAGATCAGGATAATTGCACAACACTCTAATTAAAATATATGTTTGACCCTTTTCAGTTCTATAGGTAGAATTGGCTAATAAAAATGTTAATTTCATCAGAGTCATCCTAGACTAAATAATCTGCAAAACAAGTCAACCTTGCATCTGAAAGATTGCATATTATTTTCGGAAAGCAATCGATCAGAGGGTGAGAGGGCTGAAAACATGCAGATTCATCAAAAGATCAATTTGTCGAGATACCCTTTACCTGAATCTTGATAAAACAGTCCCCTTTGCATGTTACAAAGCTTTCGAGATTTTCAGGCCCATTTGCCAAAATTCTACAATTCAAGATACTTAAAAAACTGACTCTTCAACGCATATAGCTAAACAGCCCATCCTATGAGGAAAATGTCAATAAAAGCCCTTGCATTCATATGACAACTATCAAGATATGGAAGAGAGTTCAAAAATTAAGCACCACCAATTTAGGTCACTCAGCTCCTCACAAGCAGGCATTGTTTGAGGAAGTAGTTTTGTGATGGCATAACTGACGCTGGCGGTTTGAACTTGCATAAAGAAAAGGGACAATGTCTTATGGTTTTTCTACAGCCAACTATTCCTTTTCACTGTCAGTGAGGCCGAGAAAAAATTTTGTTAGCAGAAGTGTTGGCATGGATTATGAAATCACTGCTGCATAGTGGTAGTCTATGTATGGCATGTGGTAGCTTGGCATGACTCGTCAGTCCGCACATGCTAACTCTTTCTGGAGCATTTGCTCCTAAGCACAAACTACTTTTGGACACCTGGCGGTGAGGCACCATAAAATATTGAATATTGGCTCTAATATATTTTCTTAATTTGATCTAACTTTTGCCTTAATTGTTTCCATACTCAATTATTAGTAATTTATTTGCATGAGAATTTGAATGCTCCATACAAAATTGCCAGACAATAGACCAATGCCAACATTGGTGTACTGTAGAAGTAATTCATTTCTTGCCCTGTAATGTTTTTCCTTTTTGAACTATAATATATGCACCTGTTTCTGTCCACCAATAAACCTTGATATTCGAGCCTGTGAGCTTCGATTATCTTATACTAAACAGTAAGAGAAAATCTCGATGAAAACTACGAACTAGAGTGCTACGCATACTTTACAATTAACACACAGTATTCAGCTCAAAGGATAAAATAGTCAAACACAAGCTTCCAAAATAAATCAATAAATGATGAAATGCAGGACAAATTTATTGGTAAGAAACTTGAAAAGAATACAATTCCCCTGCCCTAGTTTCTTGATTGGAAAAATATGGCTTTCAAGCAGGCAGTCAAGGGTTTATTAGAAGGCAACAGTGTTCAAACAAGTTGGATAGATAACTAGGAGGACTGAGATCAAAGATACTGCAGAAAGAAGCGGAAAACCAGAAACAAACCTTGTTTGGGTGCACATCATCGAAAACATGGGCTTGACCACCATAAAATATGGTCATCTGCCGGCTTGCTGATGCCATTCCATGCCGACTGTCACAGAAAACATGAAAAAATTTAAAAAAATAAAAAAGGTAAGAGCTTACATCCATTTCTTTTTCTACACATGTATGCGAAAGTGATTTTCTTTCCCACCCTGTTGGAGGGTTAGAAGATTCAGGATCAGTGTTTATAGTGCCCGGCCTTGGCTTGCCACCACTTTGTGGTCCCATGGGCAAGTTCTTCTCAGACCCACCACCTGCAGCATTGACTGAGCTCAAAATACCCGGCCCTTTCATCCCTGTCCTAGACCCTTCATCTGCAGCTGATTGGGAGATGATCGGAGCACTAGCGTGGACTTCCCTGTACCTGTTTGGCGGTAAATGATGAGCTAAGGGCGAGGCAAATTGGACCCCTCGGGGAGGAAACTGAAGAGCAGGGCCCAAGCTCAAGGGAATAGACCGGTCCCACTTTGAGCCACCAGGATCGTTCCTACTACTTGCACCAGGGTGCAGCACAAAGGACGCAGAGGCTTGCCGCATTGGATGTGCGCTGATGAATGTCTCATCTTCACTACACCGTCTCTGTCTTTCTCCTCCTGCCCCATTCCGAAGAATCTTTTTTTTTTTTGGGAGATAAAAACATCAGATAATGCTGTAAGCATCAAATTGTATCAAATAAAAAGCACAGCTGGTCGAAACAACTAGACCAACACGAGGCGATCAGTCTTAGGTTCGACTACCTGTTGCCCTATTTAACATGGACTAGCCACCTAGAAGATATCGAGCCCGTTAACAGATACAAATACCAAAATAAAAAGTTACGAATGACTACCTTCATCAAATGCAAGTTCTCATGCGATTCTGGTTCTATCTGAGCCATCCCATCCATGGGAGACCCCATAAATGCGGAGTCCGAACTACTACGCTTGCTCCTTATCATTCTATTGCAGATATCAGTACCGGAAATGTCGCTCCTTGGACCGTAGAAAGGGACGCCCTCGAAATGATTACTGACCTGCCTTTCTATCACCATTGAACATAATGAGAGACCATATCAACCCAACATTCGTCCACACAAATTACGAAAGAGGCAACACAACGGAGAGCCATTTGAACCACAGTATTGCAGATTGCGAGGTTATCCTTCAAACAAATGATAACATCGAGCCTACAATCTCTATGTGCCAAAGCGGGGTAGATCCATTAATGGTTTTACCTAACACTTGACCAAAGAGAACAAGAAACAGAAACTGGGTACAAAACAAGCAAAAAGTGGTGCAAATTTGGCCACTTTTCTGAAGAAGAATTCAGCGAAACAAGATGAAATAAAAGGGAAAGGCACCCACAAGAAGCTACTGAGCACCAACTTCATTAATGACCTCACTCAAACTACCCCATGACCATATCTAAAAATATGCATTCACCCGCTCCACTGCACTGTGTTTTTATTGGTGAGAGAGAGAGAGAGAGTTAGTTTGCATCACCATTAAAAGGGCACTACCGATGGATGTATACTTGAATCTTAGCTTTCCTTAAATGAAACCCACACTTTTCAGAAAAACCAAAGGAAATGTCCAGCTCCTTACCTAATGCAAAGAACAAATTAATAAAGACATCAAGAAAGGACATGAAAATCAGAAGAGATGTTCTGGCTCTTTTTTCCCCCCTTTACTTAATGGGTTTAATCAACTCTATTGATTGAACATGCGATGAAAGAAGACCAAATTAGTATTCAGTAAGGCAAAATCTAATCTGCAAAAAAAGGAGAAAGTCCTTCAACATTTGAATTGGGAATTTACAATCATAACGTCTATCATAGAAAGCTTCTTACTTTGCACAAATACTAGCAATCTTTTTGCAGGAATTTCAATAGTGATGCATAACATCAAATCTCTTTTTCTTTAACAAAAAAAAAACAAGAGACTTTTTACTAATTTGTAAACATATTTAAACAAAATCAAATTTACCCACTTGGCACAGCAGAACACAAAATTTAGATTACATGACAAATTGAAAACGAAAAACACCAGCAGAAAGAAACCCCCAAAATCCGCCACAGAACCCCATCGTTATAGTTTCTCTTGAAGAAGGTTTTTTTTTTTTTTCAATACACAATATAATGAGCAAGAAAAGGCAAAGAGGGAATGAGAGGGCAGGGGATTAAGAGATGAGCTCACCGGAGCCCAGATCAGAGGTGGTTGAGATGGGTCCGCCGCGACCCCCGATGGAGGCTCCAGCGGAAGCGGAGGCGGCTGGCGAGGCCTCCAAGAGGCGGACGTCGTCGGACTTCGCGAGGGCAGCAGGTGGAGGGAGAGGAAGGTCGGGTGCTCCTACCCCGCCGGCGCCGGCGCTGGCCATTTTGATTCCGAGGAAGTCGTGGAACATTGCGGGCTTCGCTTGCTGGTGGGGGCTGAGGGCGGCATTAGCGGTGGAGTTGGGTTTGAGCTGCTGCTGCTGCGCCATTGCTGCTCCGTTGTTGTTCAGCAGAACGGCCATTTCCTGAGCTCCATGTTTGCACAGTGAGAGAGCATATATACTCTAACTCTGTTTTCCCTCAGAGGACCAGAGGGGGAGAGAGAGGGAAAAGTAAGGAAAGGAAAGGAAAGGAAAGGGGGAGTGAAAGAAGTGAGAATCAACTCATCAAGGCTCTGTTTTTGAGAGAGGAGAGGAGAGAGAGTGTCATTAAAAAGCAAAAGGCAAAGTTCACAGGTGTTCCGTTCGAAGCTATTGGGCTTTTCACACAATCTCTCTCCTCTTCTCTCTGTCTTCTCTGTTGTTTTATTCTCCCTCCGGGTTTGGGTTTGATTCGTGAGATGTTTGTTTTTGTGTCTGAACGCCTTTGTTCTTGCCGAAGTCCCACCCTTTCTTGGGGTTCAGTTTTTCATTTTCTTGTCGGAATTAAATTTTATTATTATCTCTTAATGTGTGTATATATATATATATAAGCAACATAAATAATGTGGCGCTTTATAACGAAGTGAAGTATGATTTCGTTTGATTATAAAAATTTTATAAATAATAAAACGATTCAAATTTTTGATATATTTGAAAATGTACCACTCACCTTCTCTCTCTCCATTCTCCACTCTCTCTCTCCCTCTCTTTCAACATCCTAAAAGGAAGAATCGCCTATTACTATGTGTCTTCGATCAAGTGTGTATGTGATCTTCCTACTGATCTTCCTCTCTTATTGTTGTTTAGCATTTGCTCGACTCGAGGCTTTGGCTTCTCCACCGACTACAAGTGCCCTTTTTAATAGCAGAGTGCAAGGTGGTCAAAGGATAGGGCGGGGTCAGGGCAGATCTCATCGATGGAGTCATCGAGCTGGATGATCACGACGCAGTTGGGGAGCTGCTCGAGGAAGCTAGGGATGAGGGAAGAAGGAAGATGATGAACAATATACACGGGGAAATGAGAAAGATGATGAACAATGGACGTGGGGAGAGAGAAGAGGGTGGGGCAAAATTTAATAATTTTAAAAAATTTGGGTCGTTTTAAAATTTTAGTTAGGAGTATAACAAAACTGAATTCAGGCGTTCGAGATGTAACCAACGTGGACTGATTCAAGCAGTTCGACGTTTATCTCCCTTAAATAAGGTCTCAAGTTCGAGTATTATGAATGAATAAAATCCACACTGGAATACCTCTTAGAGGGCCGAACCGACTCGAACTAAATTAGTTAAGACCCATAAGGCTTTCGGATATCAGAGTACACAGTGAAAGATTAAAAAAAAAAGTTTGGCAAATTTGGATGGAGTTTTTTGTGGTGCTCTTGCAAACTTTTTACTTTACTTTTTTGGATGGGTGGAAAATCGAGGGAAAGAAAAATTGAGAAATGGGGAATGAAGGAGTTTTTTCTTCGATACCAACATCAGGCAAATATATATATTTGTTTTGAGGTCGACGGCTTAATTTAATAATAGGAAAAAGTCTTTACTAAAAAAAATCAAACTCAAGACCTCTTAATTTCAAGTCGACCATTGGTGCTACTACATAAAGGCTCTTCCTCCCCCTTCGTGTGTTACAGATATGCGTGATGCATCCATGACGAGAGTATAGCATGGTGAATTACTTGTGGTTTTTAGAGTTTAGGACTCGATTTTAGGTGATAGAAGTTGAGATTCTCCTCCAGGTCAAAGTAGAGGATATACTAAGTCGCAACTCTTCGTATGCTTAGTTCATTACTAATGAAAAGAACTATATATATCCAGGGTCAATTTTTACCTTGGTAGCATAAAGAGAAATGGCACTTTTGATCCTCAACTTTTGGCGCTTTTGACACTTTAGTCCTTAACTCTATTTTTGTCATTCTTGTCCTCAACCTTCCCCATTTTGTCTCGTTGGTCCTCCCGTCAATTTTTATTCGTTAACGGAGCTGACGTGGGATCTATTTTTTATTTTAATATTTTCTTTAAATAAAATCACTTTTCAAAAATAAACAAAAGGGGAGGGAGGGGTTGGGGGAATCGTCCGACTGCTTCGACCCAACCTTTGAGGTCGCCGACGTCCTCTGATTTGCAGGACACCAACTTGAAATCTTAATCGATTCGGAGGCTGGGGGCGTCGAGGGGGCACCGGCACTTCAAAGGTGGGGTGGGGTCCGCCAATCGATGCCCCCCAGCACCCCGAATCGATCGAGATTTGCACTTTGAAATCTCAACTGATTGAAGGGGTTAGGGGCGTCGATCGGCGGTCCCAACCCCACTCCCGAGGTAGTCGACCGTCGCCCCCAGCCCTTTCTATCCTCACTATCGGCCGCTCTAAACACAAAGTCCTTTTTTTTTTTGCTTTCTATTTTTAAAATTTTTGTAAACTTAATTTTTTTAAAAAAATTATAAAATCATTTTAGTTGTGACACGTGACTTCTTGTTATTGGCTTTCACATCCACATCAGCATTGGGTGGGGAAAATGATGAGAGGACCAACATGACAAAAACGAGGAAAGTTGAGAGCAAGAATGATAAGAAGAAACGTTTAGGACTAAAGTGTCAAAAAACGCTAAAGATTAAGAACCAAAAGTGCCTTTTTCCCACAGCATAAATTGTAAGAAAGAAATATACTCCTCAAAACAATTTATCCCCGCCCCTCCTCTTGTTTATTCGCTCTTGTTGGTGTTGGAAAACCGAGCACGTGCGCAGCGGAAAGTTTAATTACGGTAAAAATCAAATTTTTATCGCGTGCTCATTTAATCAAAAAACTTCAAGATCACATCTTGACATAAGAATCACCTTCTAAACGAATAGATAACATCACACAATGAATCCATAAGAAAAGTTACGAACTTTTCACTAACCTTATTGATTCGAGTCGATCAAATTAGTCGTCCAAGTGTTCGGCCTCTAGCTCGTCCACACGAGCACGTCTCCACCGAGATTAGACTCCTCTCGACCCGTACACTCCGATCTAGGTCACCGATCTCGAACGGAATCGTCACGGAATGAAAGGATCTCTTCAAGGACGTCAAGGACAATACCGAAACACCGAATTGGAGCCGAGAATAATTCCGATCAGCCTTGGAATTCACTGCAGCAACTGTGCATCCGTCTCTCCTCTTACTCTCTTTCTAATATTAGGGTTTTCGATTAATTAACCTCTAGGGTTAACCGTAAGAACATATCTATATATATTCTTACCCTAGGGACTAAAATGCAATTATTAATTAATCCGAATTAATTAATAAATCACAAATGAGTCCTCACAATTTAAGTCATCCAATGACTTACCCTTATAGTTAGAAAGAAGGATTAAATAAGTCCTCGACACGAGTTTCCATAAATAGACAATCTATTTACAGAAACTCTCCAAATAAGGAAACTATCATATTTCCTTAATTAGATTTATCCTTGATATTGAACTCGGCTTCAGGATGTGCTAGCACCCTCACAACCACATTGCAAGCCTCGTTCGATAATTAATTTCTAATTAACTTTCTTAATTAGAATTAATTCTTTTCTCGGTTTAGACACGCTCAATGTGTGTGACTAACTAGGTTCATCATCAAATGGCAATGGGATTATAGTATCAACTCATTTTATACTACCAGAAACTCTTTCTGTAATCGAAAGCATAATTCCCAAAATGCCCTTGGTTCCCAAAGTTCACGAGTGACACCTAGCAGCATATCGTGACAATCCAAAAGATGACGAATGTATAATTGGAACATTTTGATGAACCTCTGATCGTATATACCATGCACTGAATCCTTTCACTACAAGATCCCGATCTAGCTAGAGCTACGGTAAATGCCAAACTCTATAGTCGATCATATGGACTCTCTAATTTCATTCTTAGATCCGTAACACTTGAACAGAAACTCCTTTCTATTCAAGTCTATCTACCCCGGCCGAGGATTTCTCGATCCAGAATAAAACTCATATCCATAGGACATTTTCCCTGTTTACTCAGGTTAGTGAATCCCGTCTTGATCAGACACCTAACTCCAAGTATAACTAACTAGGACCACTATCTGCCGAATAATCACGCTAAGCACAAATACATTAGCAGTAGCAAATCCTAATTACCTATACTTGAGATAGCGTTCTATCTCAGGTCTAAGGACTATATGCACTAATACAATCCAGATAACATTCATTGACATTAGTAAATTACCGTATGAATATTATCTGCACGTCACGTTCGACTACTTATCATATAAGTATCCACATATCTGTCATGATAACAGTTATCAAATAGCATGAGACTCACTACTCCATCTTCATTAGTATCTGTATACTAATCATGGAAACAGACAGAGGTAACGATCTATCTGGAGAAATAATGTCCAGTTAAGTCTCCTACGATCGTGAACAGTTTAAAGATATTCTTACCGAATTACTTTGTCACTCATATTCTTAACTCTTAAGAATGAAGCATTCAAAATATCTTAAGTACTTTATTCCAATAAACATAGACAATATATGAATAATAAAATAAACATTATTGCCATAAAAGGAATTATCCAAATACATAAATCAAGCTCTAGGGCATATGACTAACAATCTCCCACTTGCACTAGAGCCACTCAGTACAGTATCTAAGACCCATCTTCTCAAGATGTTTGTCTAGCTGCTGCTGCGTCATGGCCTTCGTGAGTGGATCAGCAGCATTATCTGCTGAAGCTACTTTCTGTACAGCTACATCGCCTCTCCCGATAATCTCCCTGATAATATGATATCTCCTCTCAATGTGTTTGGACTTCTGATGTGACCTCGGTTCCTTTGCCTGAGCAATCGCTCCAGTATTATCACAGTACAGCTCTACTGGTGACGATATGGAGTGAACAATACCGAGTTCAGTCACAAACTTCCGAATCCAAACTGCCTCCTTCGCTGCATCAGATGCAGCAATATACTCAGCCTCTGTAGTGGAATCTTCAGTCGTCTCTTGCTTAGAACTCTTCCAGCTAACTGCACCTCCATTACAGGTGAATATATAACCGGAGATAGACTTTCTATCATCCACATCTGATTGAAAATCAAAATCTGTAAACCCGTCTAGTCTCAACTCACCTCCTCCATATACCAGAACCATATCCTTAGTTCTTCTCAAGTACTTAAGGATGTTCTTGACAGCAGTCCAATGATCAAGTCCTGGGTTGGATTGATACCTGCTAGTCATACTAACAGCATACGCAATATCCAGCCTTGTACACAGCATAGCATACATCAGGCTACCTATAGCCGAAGCATAAGGCACCTGTGCCATCTTCTCTCTCTCCTCAGGAGTCTTGGGAGACATGGCTTTAGAGAGATGGATACCGTGTCTCACGGGGAGCAATCCTCTTCTGGAATCTTGCATGTTGAACCTCTTCAACACCTTATCCAAATATAGAGCTTGGGATAGACCTATCAATCTTTTTGGTCTATCTCTATAGATCCGAATACCTAGTATATAGGTTGCTTCGCCCAAATCCTTCATGGAGAAAGTATTAGACAACCAGACCTTTACAGAAGTGAGCATACCAACATCATTACCCATCAGCAGAATGTCATCCACGTATAATACAAGAAAGGCGATCATGCTCCCACTAGCCTTCTTATACACACATGGTTCATCTTCGTTCTTGATGAAGCCAAAGGACTTTACGGCCTCATCAAAACGTCGATTCCAACTCCTCGAAGCCTGCTTAAGACCATAAATGGATCTCTTAAGCCTGCACACCTTGGACTTATCCGTGGATTCAAAACCCTTGGGTTGGTCCATGAATATGTCTTCCTCAATGTATCCGTTGAGGAAGGCGGTCTTGACATCCATTTGCCAAACCTCATAATCATAGTGCGCAGCAACTGCTAGCATTATTCTGATAGACTTCAGCATGGCTACAGGCGAGAAAGTCTCCTCATAGTCGACTCCCTGCTTCTGGCGATAACCCTTCACCACTAGCCTAGCTTTATAGGTCTCTACCTTTCCATCAACACCAATCTTCCTCTTGAAAACCCATTTGTTCCCTATAGGTACTATATCTTCAGGAGGGTCAACAAAATCCCAAACTTGGTTCTTGCTCATGGAGTCCACCTCGGACTTCATGGCCTCTAGCCATTTAGAAGAATCTATATCTAATATAGCTTCCTCATAAGTGGTAGGATCATCCCTATGATCATTATCTCCATGAACGAACAACTCTTGTACGTTCTCATGGAGATTAAGGTATCTCGTGGGAGTACGAGTTACCCTACCAGACCTTCGAGATTCTGTGACATTCTCAATCTGAATAGGTGTCTCAACTGGTTTATCAATGTCCATCGAAATGGGCATCTGATCGGTTTGTGGTACTAATGACGCCTCATCAAGTACTATCTGCCTTCCCATGCCACCTTCCTGGACAAACTGTTTCTCCAAAAAGATCGCATCTCTACTAATAACAACCCTTTGCTCAGTAGGGAAATAAAAATAGTATCCAAGGCTGTCACTTGGATAACCAACAAACCTGCCTTTCTCGGACCGGGTTTCCAACTTATCGGTCTTTTGCTTCTTAATGAATGCAGGACAACCCCAAATCTTAACGTGCTTAAGACTAGGTGTCCTACCATTCCATATCTCATATGGAGTGGTAGAGACCGACTTGCTTGGAATTCTGTTAAGCAAGTAACACGCGGTTTGCAGCGCATATCCCCACATCGAAATTGGGAGATCTGTATAGCTCATCATCGAACGAACCATGTCCAACAGGGTACGGTTCCTCCTTTCAGAAACTCCATTCAACTGTGGTGTTCCTGGTGGAGTAAATTGAGAAACAATACCGTGTTCCTTCAGGAAGTCACCAAACTCAGTACTCATGTACTCTCATCCTCGATCAGATCGAAGAGTCTTGATCCTCTTTCCTTTCCGCTTCTCTACTTTAGCCTTGAATTCCTTGAACTTTTCAAAGGATTCGTGTTTATACTTCATAATATAAACATACCCAAAACGAGAATAATCATCGGTAAAGGTAATGAAGTAGGAATAACCACCCCGAGCCATTTCACTAAATGGACCACACACATCACTATGTATGAGTTCTAAAACTTCCTTAGCTCTCTCCATTTGTCCTACAAATGGAGTCCTAGTCATCTTGCCTTTAAGATAAGACTCGCAAGTTGAATTGGGTTCAGAACCCAATGGAACTATAAGTCCCATCTTCTCCAACTTACTTATCCTATCATTTGCAACATGCCCTAGTCTAAGGTGCCAAAGTTGCTTTAGACTTGGAATAGATTCGGATACGGTGTTGATCTCAATCGTGTTCGGAATCGTTTCATTTCTAGCTCTAAGATAATAAAGACCATCGTGTAAATAACCAACGCCAATAACTTTATTACCATAATAAATGTTGCAAACATCATGTCTGAAATCAAACAAGTATCCACTCCTAGTCAAACTAGAAACAGAAATAATGTTCCGATAGGCGTTTGGTAAAACTAAAACACGATCTAGAAATAAAACATGTCCATCCAGATGTAATGAAGTCGACCCCATAGCTTTGGCCGCAACACTTGCTCCATTGCCGATCTTTAAGCAGACTTCATTCCTTCCAAGGACCCTACTGCTTGCTAGCCCCTGCATAGAGGTACAAACGTGTGAGCTTGCACCAGTATCAAGAACCCAAGCTGTAGATGAGCTATATGAACCATTGGAACTAACATAACAAGAGATAGACATACCTTCTAAAGGTTTCTTTCCCTTATTTGCCTTCAACGAGGCGAGGTACTGTTGACAGTTCCTCTTCCAATGTCCATCCTTGCCGCAGTGGAAACAAGTTCCCTTATCCGCAACAACCTTTGCCTTGCCCTTATTTTTGGACACCCCTGCTGACTGCTGAGAAACAGAGCCTTTCTTGGACTTCTTATTCTTCTTCCCAGTCTTACTGGAAGAAGTACCAGCCACAAGAACGATTTCCTTATCCTTCCTTTTGTTGTTCATTGAATTCTGTGCAGTGACCAACATGTTCAACAGCTCAAACAACGAACATGATAACTTGTTCATGTGAAAGTTCACAATGAACCTTGAGAAAGAATCTGGGAGAGACTGAAGAACTAAATCCACATGGAGTTCTTTGTCCATCTGAAACTCAAGCTTCTCAAGCTGTTGAATCAGCCTGATCATCTTTTGCACATGAGCTGCGACTTCAGTTCCCTCTTGCATTCTCGCACGGAATAATTCCTTCGATATCTCATATCGTGCGGTCCTGCTATGCTCCCCATATAGCTCCCTGAGAGTCTTCAAGATCTCATGAGAACTCTTCATGTTCTCATGCTGCTTCTGCAACTCATTGCTCATGGAAGCAAGCATATAGCAGCGGACCTTCGTGTCATCAACAGACCACTGATATATGCGTCTTGCTGATCACTCGTAGCATCCCCGCCAGGGAGTTCAATCTCCTGAGTCTCCAGGATATATCCCAGAGCCTCCATGTTTAGGACAATGTTCAGGTTACGGAGCCAGTCCGAAAAGTTAGGCCCAGTGAGCCTATTATCATTCAGTATGCACGAGAGAGGATTCATAGATTTCATACTTATCATGACTGCAGAAAATAACAAGATTAAATTAATGAATTTATGTATATATATAACCATAATGATCATGGACTTTCAATCAAAATGGTCTCCCACTATCTTTTCGAATCCTACACTTCCAAAATAGGCAATGGAAATCCTAATCGGGAAAGATTCCTAGCGGGTGATTGAATTCTCATAGAATATTAATTCCCTCAGGTACCCGCCATTATTGGAAAACAAGCATTCTACAAGTGAACAACTCCTTGTTCAGTACATCTCTATGTACGGCTCAATCAATTCGGCTCCTAGTACTCTGGTCCTCAGGTGCCTGCCGTTATTGGTCCATTATACATAGTTAAGTCTAACCCACCAAACCCTAGATATCAGCTACCTCAGGTGCCTGCCGTTATTGGCAACTGACAATCTAAAACATCACATCTTTTAACATTCATGCAAAAAGATCTCTTAGTCTGTCTCATGCCCCCGTGTGTCCACGACCAACAACGAAACAAATTAAAACTCTCTGGAGAATGCTTTGGTGGAGAGCCATGACAAAGGTTCGCAACCTCATGCCATTCTCGACTTAATATTTTAATTTGGAAGATTTTCTTTAAGGTGGCCTAATTAGTATTCGGTTTCACTTTGCACATTATTCATAATCACACATCACATGCATAAATATGTACTCAGAATCGATAAAAGCATGATCATGAACTTACTATTAGCCTAGTCCTAGAGCCACAAGAATTAAGCAAAATTTCCTAAAGCCCATAATCACACACCATACTCGAAATTTATAAAAGGAAACTAATAGCATAAAAGGAAATAAATTTCGTGCCAATTTTGTAACTCTTTACAAAATATCCAAATATCACATATTAGGAAATTTCCAATTTTGAAAAATATACAAGATATCATATATCTAGTGTATCTTCAAAATTCCTTTTTGATATCAAATATCAAATTTCTAATCTCATTAGAATAGAATATCAAATATCCAATTTCATAAAATCAAATTTTACAAAAGACAATTTTGGTAATTAATTGTTTCGGAAATCATATTTCCAAAACTATCAAAATTTGCCCGTTACTTGATTACGGTAGGCTTGGGGTAAACAACCCAAGAAGAGCCGTTCAACTCAGTAGCTGATCTTAAAAATAATAATAATAATTCTGTCCGAGATTGACTTGTAACAGCCGAAAGAAAGAAAAGAAAAAAAAACGGCAGCCACCAAGCAGACAAAAATTTCTCGAAATAGTAGCCAATCCCCCGTTATGCCCAGCTTTGATCGAGGACTTTCCTCAGCCACTGAGCAGCGGCTTAGATTCAAACAAAACAATTAATCCAATTGTTTTATCTAGGGCCAGTCACGAAAAACAATTTTTCCGTTCCCAATTCGATATCGATTTATCAAACAATTCAATAAATCACAATCAACCACCAAAATTTGAGCACAAAACATGTATCTAAACGATTAGAAGGATGGCTCTGATACCACTGTTGGAAAACCGAGCACGTGCGCAGCGGAAAGTTTAATTACGGTAAAAATCATACTTTCATCGCGTGCTCGTTTAATAAAAAAACTTCAAAATCACATCTTGACATAAGAATCACTTTCTAAACGAATAGATAACATCACACAATGAATCCATAAGAAAAGTTACGAACTTTTCACTAACCTTATTGATTCGAGTCGATCAAATTAGCCGTTCAAGTGTCCGGCCTCTTGCTCGTCCACACGAGCACGTCTCCACCGAGATTAGACTCCTCTCGACCCGTAGACTCCGATCTAGGTCACCGATCTCGAACGGAATCGTCACGGAATGAAAGGATCTCTTCAAGGACGTCAAGGACAATACCGAAACACCGAATTGGAGCCGAGAATAATTCCGATCAGCCTTGGAATTCACTGCAGCAACTGTGCATCCGTCTCTCCTCTTACTCTCTTTCTAATATTAGGGTTTTCGATTAATTAACCTCTAGGGTTAACCGTAAGAACATATCTATATATATTCTTACCCTAGGGACTAAAATGCCATTATTAATTAATCCGAATTAATTAATAAATCACAAATGAGTCCTCACAATTTAAGTCATCCAATGACTTACCCTTATAGTTATAAAGAAGGATTAAATAAGTTCTCGACACGAGTTTCCATAAATAGACGATCTATTTGCAGAAACTCTCCAAATAAGGAAACTATCGTATTTCCTTAATTAGATTTATCCTTGATATTGAACTCGGCTTCAGGATGTGCTAGCACCCTCACAACCACATTGCAAGCCTCGTTCGATAATTAATTTCTAATTAACTTCCTTAATTAGAATTAATTCTTTTCTCGGTTTAGACACGCTCAATGTGTGTGACTAACTAGGTTCATCATCAAATGGCAATGGGATTATAGTATCAACTCATTTGATACTACCAGAAACTCTTTCTGTAACCGAAAGCATAATTCCCAAAATGCCCTTGGTTCCCAAAGTTCACGAGTGACACCTAGCAGCATATCGTGACAATCCAAAAGATGACGAATGTATAATTGGAATATCCTGATGAACCTCTGATCGTATATACCATGCACTGAATCCTTTCACTACAAGATCCCGATCTAGCTAGAGCTACGGTAAATGCCAAACTCTATAGCCGATCATATGGACTCTCTAATTTCATTCTTAGATCCGTAACACTTGAACAAAAACTCCTTTCTATTCAAGTCTATCTACCCCGGCCGAGGATTTCTCGATCCAGAATAAAACTCATATCCATAGGACATTTTCCCTGTTTACTCAGGTTAGTGAATCTCGTCTTGATCAGACACCTAATTCCAAGTATAACTAACTAGGACCACTATCTGCCGAATAATCACGCTAAGCACAAATACATTAGCAGTAGCAAATCCTAATTACCTATACTTGAGATAGCGTTCCATCTCAGGTCTAAGGACTATATGCACTAATACGATCCAGATAACATTCATTGACATTAGTAAATTACCGTATGAATGTTATCTGCACGTCACGTTCGACTACTTATCATATAAGTATCCACATATCTATCATGATAACAGTTATCAAATAGCATGAGACTCACTACTCCATCTTCATTAGTATCTGTATACTAATCATGGAAACAGACAGAGGTAACGATCTATCTGGAGAAATAATGTCCAGTTAAGTCTCCTACGATCGTGAACAGTTTAAAGATATTCTTACCGAATTACTTCGTCACTCATATTCTTAACTCTTAAGAATGAAGCATTCAAAATATCTTAAGTACTTTATTCCAATAAACATAGACAATATACGAATAATAGAATAAACATTATTGCCATAAAAGGAATTATCCAAATACATAAATCAAGCTCTAGGGCATATCACTAACAGTTGGATGGACATATTTTATATTATTTGAAGTCCGAAACTATAATGTGTTGTATATGTGCCCAAAATATTGTTATTCATGCTTGGCTGCGCATATTTTTCTTTAGGTTTTTGTAATTGTGTGTTATTTCTGTCTCTCTATGATTGTCAGTCCTCACTTTGGAATAATCATCTAAATTCACGTAGGGGCCATTTGGTTCGATGTAGAGTTCCCACTTTAAATTGTAAAGTCTAAACTTTACATCGTATTTTATAGTGTTTGGCTGTAAAGCTAAACCATTGTAATTATTTTCTCGAGTTAAAGCTTTACAATCGTGGTTGGTAAAAATTTTGTATTACACATGGAATTATTAGATTAAAACGGAGATTACAGTCGTGGGACCCACATTTTATCTATGTAAAAATAAATCATATATTATCTTATCACCCACATTCCTAATAATCTAATATAATTTACTAAATACAACAATCTCACATTTTCATTTACCATTTAGAAATAATAATTCCATAGTTACATTTTCTCTCCAATCTTCACTTTTCCTATAATCTAACAATACTCGAACCAAATGCCCCCGTAATTTTTTTTTTTATGTTTTGGATTAAATGAATGCTTTTTTATTTTAAAAAAATAGAAGAAGAAGAAGAAGAAGAAGAAGAAGAAGAAGAAGGAAGGCTCTCATGTAGAGAGATTAATGCATGATAATAAACTACAAGAAATTTTATAAGCTCATCCTAATAAGTATATTGTGACCAAACGTTATTTTGTCACAATATACTTATTAGGATGAGCTTATTTTGACAAGACTCATAACAAGTTATCTATTATTTTTCGTGATAAGAAATCTTATTTATTATTGTCATTCGACGTGGTAAGATCAAATGATTTTTTTTTTGGTTATACAAATGAGGCTCATGAGTTTATGATAAGATCAAACATTACAATTGGTCCATGTGTCAATCACATCAGATGAGAAATTGTTTACAAGACATAATAATATAACACAAAGGAACCTCAATTATAATTTTCTTAAATATCGTTTTAGGAAATAACCATAAAATACAAGCTTTAAAATTCCTAAACTCTGAAAGTGTATACCTGCAACTTTAAAAACTTTAAAACTCTATGCTTTGAAACCCTATAACCCTAAATTAATCTTAAAAATCTAAGAGTAAAACATGCAATTTGGTCCATGACTTTCGACAGTTACGTCAATTTGGTCCCTTATTTATTTTTTACATCAATTTGGTCCATTACTTATTTTTTATATCAATTTGGTCCCTCATTTTTTTGAAATTGCATCAATTAGGTTCTTGGAACATCAGTTAGGTCCCCCACTTTCCCTTTTTGAATCAATCCAGACCTAAAGATAAGATTGTCCATCAAATAGGTCACAGTAACATCAAGTAGGTCCCTCCAGTTCAGATTGGCATTGTTGACTTAAAAGTGTCTAACTGTCATTAAGTTTTGATGGACCAATTTGATGTGTCAGTTCACCATCTAATGAAACGTTATTCCGCATTCAAATATGTGTTACATCATATAGGTCCATCAAATAAGTATATTCTTCATTTTCCTTTTTTCACCCAAAAGAAGAAGGAAAAAAAAAAAAGAGCCTACCAATGACTCCCCCCAGGCGAAGTCCGAGGGGGAGCTCGTGTAAGGCTCCCCTACCAGAACCCTTCGAAGACTCTACTTAGGGGGGAGAACGCTAGCGGGGGGAGCTTCCCCTCGAAAGAGAGTGAAAAGAGGGGGAGCTCCAATTGGGGCTCCCCCCAAAAGAAGAAGAAGAAGAAGAAAATGACATTGTTTTTTAAATCATTACGACGTCGTTTTGAGTAATGGACTCAAAACGACGTCGTTTTCTTTTCTTTTCTTTTCTTTTCTTTTCTTTTATTCCTTCAAAGGAGTTCTGGTGGGGAATCCCCGGCCTGCAATAACCCTCTGGCGAACTCCCTCCAGGTGAGGTCACCGGAGGGTACTGAACCCTCTAACGACCTCGCTTGGGGGGATGTCGCCGGCGGGGGAGCTCCTTCTTCTTATCTTATCTTCTTTTTTTTTTTTAATTTTGTGTGGAAAAAGGAGAAAAAGAAAAAGAAAATGAAGAAAGACATTTGATATAACGTTGGACCAAAATGATGGAATAATGACCCCTCATTTAACGGCGTCAACACCTACCATTAACAAAATGCCATGGAGGACTTAAATGATGTGACAAAGAACCAAATTGACGTAACCAGATGACTAAATTGATGCAATTTGATTAAATGAGGGACTCAACCAATGTAATAAGGACCAAATTGATGCAATTTTGTTAAGTGAGGTACCTAAATGATGTAACAAGATCAAATTGATGCAAATTGACAAACCCCATGACCAAATTGATGCAAAAAATAAGTCAGGAACTAAATTGATATAATCGTCGAAAGTCGGGACCAAAGTACCTATTTACTAAAATCTTAAAACGCTAAACTCTAAAAGCTAAACACTAAAACCATAAAATATCATTTCCTAAATAACTCCCTTGATTTATTTGAAGTGGATTTCCTGGTTTCTTATTTACATTTTACTATTTGATTATTCAATCTATTTTGTTTTTCTGAGTAATGTTATATTGACCCGATTATCGCATTTTGAATAAGTTTAGCTAAATTTCTCTTCGGGCTAATCTCACGCAATTAAGCTAGCTACTTTAGTTGCTTGCCCGTTCTTGATAATTGCATCTCACGTCGTACATGTCGTCAAAAATTGTCCTTGCTTATTCAAAGGGAAGTGAAGAGAAAGGCCCCAAACTGAAGGAAGAGGTGGTGAAATAAAGGGAGGCTGGTAGTCTAGGCGGAGGAAGGAGGTGGCAGAGCCAAGACCGTCATCGTCATTAGTAGCCCGAGGTCGATGTGGGGTGAGGACAGAGAAACAGGGTGTATGAGTGGGAGAGTTAAATTTCCAAAGGCAAAAAGATTGGACCAAAGTTATAAAGATTGAAAAGACTGGGGCAAAATATTTCTAAAGACAAAAAGGATTAGGCCCAACTAAAAATTTTTGCGAGCCAATTAGGTAGATTCTAGAGTGGAACCCAACTTGTGTTAATTGAATATTAATTCCAGCTTTAGATCTCATCAACTTTTAATCTCACTCGTTTGTTATTTACATATTTTACCCATAATATTTCTAATCATTCATATTTTCATTTCACATTTTTCGCCTACAATACTATGCCATTGTTCCCAAATTTTCTCTCCACATGTACCGCTCACATTCGGCCACGTCACCCATCATCACCACGCTATTGCATTGGATCATAAAAATCGATTTTTAAAGAACATCGATCTAATATAAGCTGGACACGTTAGCGACATGTAAGCGGATTTTAATTTATAGACACGTTAACGACAAGCTATTGATACATAAGTGACCCTCTAATTTTATTGTACTTTACATGTGACTCGATGGATTTGTTAGGCCATTAAAATATCTATGAGCCAAAATGTTATCTTTAATATTAAAAAGATTAGAAAAAACTAACATTCTATTATGAAATATAATTTCGCGTTATATTGTAGAATTGGCCGGGCCAATTAATTGTAGAAACTGACGAAAAATAAAGACATGACTTTTTGAGACCAAAACTAAATCATAATTCTTCTGCAACAATTTTTAGTATGAAACAAAAAAGGAATATTTTGGAAAATCACTTGTTTTTTAGGTAATTTCCCATTTCATAAATTATTTCAAAGTTATAAATGTTAAGTTTGACATCATGTGAGAGAACTATATAGGATCCTTACATTTATGGGCCCGTTAGACTCTTTTCTTTGATGTAATGTTAACCTGATAATTATGTCTTCCTATATGTCCATTACTTCTTTTTTTTTATCAATTAATTACTTATATTATTGTCAAAGAGTTAAAAAAAAATTGCTCAATATATGGACCAGCAAAGTACACCCAACGAATAAACCTTCTCAAAATTATTCTTGGAATAAGAGCCAAGCAGCTATGCTCACTTGGTGAGACAACCAATTGGGAGTTCATCAACATTCTTGATGAAGAATATTGGGGGCAATACAATTCTGGCACATACTTATTTTTTTTATAGGAAAAATTACACTATACACTACGATATTTTGACATTTTTCACCGTATAGCATATATCGTAATAATTTCACGACATAGTATGATATTTTGGAAAATTTTCACAACGATAACTTTCGGTTAAGGGATAGACAGAAAGCTAATGTGCCTCGATATCGAAGGCTTCTTCTGCACACGTGGTCAACTGTGGGACCCATTCCTATCTCCCCCGCATAAACGACTAGGATTATCCCCTCCCCCATTCCATTCTTCCCCTGCATTAAAAGAAAGGGCAAATTACAAAAAAAAAAACCCAGGTTTTGTAGAATGTCTCAGTTTTGTCCTAAATTTTGTTTTGTAACAAAAAAAACCATAAGTTTTCTAAAATGTCTCAAAAATGACCTCCGTTATAACTTCCTTCAATTTTTGCCTACGTGTGACCTACGTGGACTGTTAAAGGGACCCACCATCAGCAGTAAAAATTGACGGAAATTATAACGGAGGTCATTTTTTAGACATTTTAGAAAACTTATGGTTTTTTTGTTACAAAACAAAATTTATGACAAAATTGAGACATTTTACAAAACTTGGGTTTTTTTTTGTAATTTACCCTAAAAGAAACACAAAAGCTAAGTTTGGTTTGCAGGATTAGAATAAACAAGGAATAAAATAAAAACAAAGATGAAATTTTTTTATTTGGTTGGAGTGAATAACAAAATTAGGAATTATAATTCTGATATTTGGTTAGGCAGAATAAGGAATAGAATAGAACAGAAATAGGCTAAAAAGACAGAAATGTCCTTCATGGTAAATCTAATGGGTTTTATAAGATAAATAGATAACTTTAATGGCAATTTTTATAATTAATAAAAAATAAACATTTTAAATAATTTAAAAGTAATTAAATTAATAAAATTAATTATTTTAATTAAATTACTGAAAAATTGTGATTATTAATGAAAAGTAATTATTTTAATAATTTAATAAGCATAATTATCTAAGAATTAATAAAAAAAATTTCCTTAATAAAAACGTGTTCTCTTACAATTAAAAATCATCGTACATTATAATTTAATTACTAATTAAATAAGTAACAAAAAATAACCATTTAATAAAAGGGAATGTAACAGCATGGAGCTTGAAAGAACACTTCATTTCCTGTGCAATAATGAATCTGTCAATTTGAATTGCATTTCATAAAAGTGCAAGTCTATGCCAATTCCGTTTTTTCGTTGTATAGTCCATATAAACAACAGGAGCTAGTGTAAGAAGAAATTGAATTCAAATTTTCTCTGGGAGATACTTTTGAATTGTTAGTAGTTCTCTAACAAGCGCTTTTTGCACTTTTCTTCCTGAAGAAAACCTCTAGAACAAATCGAAGTCTCAAAAGAGTCTGAAGCATGTGTTCCAACCTAAGTTACAAATTCTGCAGATTTAGCGGTCTTAAACAAAATAATTTATATCAGACCAAACATTGCTTCAGTAAATGCTTTGAAGGCTGCAGCGGACCCCGAGTAGGAAGGAGGAGGAAGAAAGGTTTCTATATCCTGTGCACCTCCCCACACACCTCTGAGCTTGATCCAACTCCTCAAGTTCTGCTCTGTCTCTCTCCCCTTCCACAAAAGTCCAATGAAACTTCTCTCTCTCTCTCTCTCTCTCTCTCTCTCTCTCTAGGAAGGAGGAGGAAGAAAGGTTTCTATATCCTGTGCACCTCCCCACACACCTCTGAGCTTGATCCAACTCCTCAAGTTCTGCTCTGTCTCTCTCCCCTTCCACAAAAGTCCAATGAAACTTCTCTCTCTCTCTCTCTCTCTGTCTCCAAACATAAGACAAGTATCGGCTTGAAGGTATGGATGCTGCTGAACTCTTAGCCATCTGTGATGGAAGCAGAGGGTCTCCTCAAAGTCTCCTCTCTTTCGACAACTCGCCCAGTGTCTTTCCCTTAGCAAGAGCTAGCCGATTTTACCAGCAGTGATGCCAAAAATGTTCGGAATTGCATATTTTTGAACTTGAAAAGGAACTGCATGACTCGAGCTTTATTCCTAGGGCATTTTTGGTTCGCCAGATTTGATCAAGAACGGATTACGTATTCCGCACGGAATACAAAATGCAAAATTTGGTTCGCAGGTCATGCGGACATCCTATTCCGAATGGGCCAATAATCTGACTTTTGCCCGGACTGAGGAAGCCTCACGTGAATATCCGGATTAGCTAAGGAGGATCCGAAATTGATGCTGAAAAGACAAAAATGCCCTCAGCATTGTTCATTATTTTCAAAACGTGCCATCGTTCTATCCCTGCAAATTCGACCCATACGACTCCTTAGCAAAAACTCCAGCGACTTCTCTGTCGAAGAACTCCACTCCGACAGCGACTCCTCCATCGAAGCTCCGTGCCTCTACACCTTGACAACGCCATTCCTCTCGGCGACTCCATTCTGCGAGTGCTCGGTCGCTGGTCACCCACTTCCCCGCTTGAAGCAGCTGATCTCCCGCGCTCTGCCGAGGTAACGAGTTGGAGGGCGGCAATCTTAGGGGCACCGAGCGGGGGCGGTGGCTGGGGGCATCAATTACATGATTCCCCTGCCAATAAGTAGTTGATGCATCAATTTGGGGGGGGGCGCGGGCGCGAAAGATATACTGGTGAGCTAGAGCAGTTGAAGCGTGATCCAGTTGCTTGAGTTTGTGATGGACTTCATCATCCTACAGCTCAATCCAAGCGAAGTTATGGGGCTTGGAAGTCGAAGACCTCCCCCGCGTCTCTGTGTTGTCTCGGAGGAAGAAGAAAAACTATTTTTAGTAAGTTAATTAAAATAATTAATTTTCACAAATTATTCAAATAATTGAAATTTTTTTATTAATTAAAAATATTAAGTTGTAAATATTATTTAATTTTCAATTATTTAAAATGTTTATATTTTTATTAATTATAAAAAATAGATAATTATGCTTATTACATTATTAAAATAATTAATTTTATTAATAAACACAATTTTTAGTAATTTAATTAAAATTTTTAATTTTTAGAAATTATTTACTTTTACATTTTTTAAAATGTTTATTTTTTATTAATTATAAAAATTGTCATTAAAGTTATCTATTTATCTTATAAACCCATTATATTTATATGAAGGGCATTTCTATCTTTTTATCATATTCCTAATCTTTCTATTCCTTATTCAACTCAACTAAATATCAGAATTATAATTCTCAGTTTTGCTATTCCCTCCAATCAAATAAAAAATTTCATCAGAATTTCTATTTTATTTCCTGTCTATTCTAATCTCTGTCTATTCTATTTCCTGTTTATTCTAATCCTGCGAACCAAACGTAGCCCTAGTCTTTTTTGTCTTCGATGCACGCCTGTATAAATCGATCTTTGATGGTTACTGTTGATGGCGGCATCAGTGTTCTCATGGAGGGAACGACAGGCCTGTTCGTGACACTTCTCCGGCAATACCTTCAAGCTCGACACCACCACATTCAGCAACTTATACACGCTCATGAACTTTGCTCTACCTCTACCATTACCCCTTCCCCGATCAATAGAACCAGAAGCTCCGCTCTCCTCCTCCTGAAGACCCCTACTGTCTATTCTCAAATCAGAGCAGCTCGAGCTCAACCCCGACAAAATTTCCTAATTATTAACAGCACAGGATTCCATTTCTCGGATATGAAGCGAAGACGAGCAGAATTTCAGGAACGAAACAATAGAAAGGAGATAAAATATGGAGCTGTGACTCCTCCTCTACCTCCTCCTCTGATTTTCCACCTCTGCTACTATCCTCGTTGTTATGGCAGTTGAGTTTGGCCCCACTTTAGTCCACATCGGTCTTGATGTAGGACTCCAAGTCGCTAGCTCCGCCTTCGCAGTCAGGGAAGAAGCGGACAGAGGAGGTGATGTCGGAGCAGCTCATGAAGGTGAAGCTCTCGCACTCTACTGGTGTTGTTGCTTTCTGCTGCTCATCATCATGAAGGTGAAGCTTCTCCAAATCGAATATTATCAATTTTTGCCGTTATGGAATCTAGGGTTTGTATAAATGGATTTGGGAAAAAGAGGAAAAATGGGGAAAGGAGGGAAATGGGAGAACGACAGAGCAGGGAAGAAGCGGGAAACCAATTTAGAGCGGGGAGATGGGAATGGGTCCCACAGTTGACCATATGTGTAGAAGATGCCCCAAAAATTAAGCCACATCAGCTTTCCATCTACCCATTGACGAAAAACAAACGTTGTCATGTGTGGTAAAAAAATTTTAAAATATCGTGCTTTGTGGTGAAATGGTTGTGATATATGTTATGCTGTGAAAATTATCAAAATATCGTGTTGTACGATGTAATTTTCTCTTTTTTATATGATATTAAGAATTAATTTCTTAAAAAATACTTTTCTATAGAGTTACAAATTCTATTATCAAATTTATGGAGAACCAAATTTTGGTGATGATTTTGATAGTATTAATATTATAGTCTATAATTTGGATTTTCCACCACTCAGAAAGAGAGAGGGAGAGGGAGAGGGAGAGATCCGAGCTTTAGTGGCCCCCATGCCGGATACCACCTCCCAAGCAAGGTCTTGAGCAACCACGTCTAAGGGAGTGTTGGCCGGCATCGGGGCTGCCACCATTGCCCTTGAGTTGCAGATTTGCAACTTATTTTTTATTTTTATTATTTTATTTTCAATTTTGTTTAAGTTTCTGAGATTTGGTTTTCTAAAGCAAGTTAATAAACTAGTTTATTAGATCGGCTTAATCATGGTTGACGTGCCATACTATGATTGGTACAAGTGTCAGGATGAATATGGACGTGGCGGAATCGATTGATACACGTGGCAGGAAGATTCGAGAACGGTGGTATAATATTGGGCGTGCAAATTGTTAAATCCAAATATAATGACCATAAATACTATGGGAAAAATATGTAAATAATGGACGGATGAGATTAAAAGTTGATGAAATCTAATGGCTGAAATTAATGATATACCATAAAACACAATAATATAAACTATACATACTTAAAAAAAAAGGCATGGTGATGCAAAGTAAGTTTACGAAGAAATTATATTCTAATTATTTTAAATTCAAAATAATTGTAACTTTTTCAATCTTTTATATCTTATTATTTGAAATATAATTTCGACTAATATTTTTTAATAAATTCCAATCGTTAAATATATGACTCAGTGGCAAACTACAGTTTCCGTACAAATGTTCGAAATTCACAACAATCATTTCATGGTTAGAACCTTGTCGATGCTTGAACGAGAACTAGTCTCAGTTAATTGGCCGAAAAAACCATGTGATCTTAGCAAAAAATAATTTTTTTATGATAAGGTAGAATTGAAAATTAAAACATAATAAAGCAATATCGAAATATGTAGATAATTTGATTAGTGTTTATTTTGCTTCTATAAAACAAACGAATTATTGAACAAAATATTGTGTAGGGATCCATGCTAATTGAAATTAAAAATTAAACTGCTATCATTAAGTCGTCATCTTTATGAAACTTTAATTAGCAAATTATTTATAATTAGATAAAATGTCATTTGTGGCAAAAGAAGTTAACTATGTCATTTTACCATTCTAACCTTATTTATTAGGTCGTTGTCAAACTGTGCGCATCCGAATTTCATCTCGTCGGGGCATGCATGTGTGCGCCTAAATAACGCGGCTTGGGAGTGTCCACCTTCCCTGGAAAGAGCGATGGACGCACGTAAGAAGGAGTCGCCACTTACTATTTACGATTCGAAGGTCGAAGGCCGTTGAGTTGCCCGAGTTTAGGGTACGGGGTACACCTATTTGTTAAGGCATTGATTTGTATGGAACCAAAAGTTCCGAGTTCGGGGGTTCTGTTACGTGCGGGCCTATATCTCGCGTGTCCTTTCAGTACTCTTAGCTTACTAGGCTTGCCATTTTATTTATTCACCACGTGATTTAAGATTGCGCTCGACTTGCCCGTTTTAACACTGTAAAGTCGATGAATTGATCGGATTAGGCCAAGGACCCAAGGGAAAGGTAAGCCTATACGTCGGGAAATCGATTCGCTATCCTCGCATGACGGTTCATTGAACTATGATGGTCGAATACCCGCGCGAACCAAGACCGTGATGTCTTGGGTTTACGCATCCCTAGGTAACAATAGACTAACTCGATCTATTCGACGCTCGGACCTCTCACTCACCGATCGGGGATCCTTACAAATGAATGAATAAATATACAAATAATTATCCTCGCAATATGTACTCTTGAATAAATTACAAATACAACAAATACAATAAATGGATCCCGATCGGCTTGCATTGGGTCAATATTTCGCTCTGGTTCACCGTGTGTTTTGAACGACCGATAAGTAAATTAAGGCAACGCGGGCTCGAGGAGCCGGGGGTTGGGTCCAACTAGACCAACAGACAGTAAAATAGTCGATTGACTCTCAAGACGGCCGTGAGAGTGGTCGAGCTCTCGGGCGATTGTCAAGCTACGATTTACGCACCTAATCCAAGTCGTGTTCTGCTTAGACACTACTCGGAATAAAGCGATGACTCGAGGCTAGACCTCATTTCGCACTCGGGTTACGCACGCTCGGTGTACATGGGGGTGTTGGACCCCGTGGTAGGCATGACCTATGAGTTCGGATTCGAACCGCAATAAATCAGCAAGTAATAGAAGAAAACAAAGAAAAACTGATAGAAATAGATGAAAACAGACAAAAACTAATAAATACAAATAAATACAGACAAGTTGTGTGTTAAACCGAATTTACATGATTTAATCAGTTATTAACCGGGGTTAATTGGAAAATAATTTATCTAACCTAGGCAAGCAGAAGAATGTGTTATAATGCAGTTCTAAGTCAACTATGTGTGTGAGTTTGTTTTAAGATTTTGTTCTGTAAATGACAATGCAGTTTCACTGAATATGCCAAACTTGTATTTTGACTATAGATTTGGAATCTAGAGTCCCGCCTAGCCATTATCTAATGTTTATATTAAGTCAAGTGAATGATTAGTCCAATTTTACATGTTTTGTGACAGAGATGACAACACTAACTATCTAGTCTACGGTAAGAGGACAGAAACACCAAAGCAGATGAAATGGGCCATGCGAATGAGACTCGCACCCGAACGGGCTGCTCTTTTCTAACCATAGATTGAGGTGTTTCGATCTCATTAACGCCTAGAATGTCGGCAAATCACGAAACGACGGTTATGCCCTTGGTTTGCAAAATGTGTAAGGTGCTTGTATGAAATTGAGATCACGTGAAACAAAGAGGTCTAAGGAAGACTTGCACACCTCGACTTGAGCAGCCTCAAATTGGGCCTGGACTTGAGTCAAGGCGCGCGAGTGTTTCTTAGATGTCGATTCCACTTGTGTCACGCCTCACGGTGCTTTAAAATTGTGAGTTTAAAAGGGCATTACCGATAGTTCGTAATTCGTCGACACGATTACAAGTTAATGATTGATTCGTGTAATTTTATTTAAGTTGGATGATTTAATTAGTCGAATGACACGTCCCCTTTTCTCGTTTGTGGAATTGTTGATAATTGCGGCCTTGAGCCTTGAGTGCAAAGGGGTTAATGAGACGATTTGTGATGCGAAAACCACGATGGGTCCTTGAGAGTCAAGAATGCTCGGTCTATGGAGGCCAATACACTCTTGGATTCCCGTGGGCCCGAGATAGTCATCGATATCCCAAACCCATGCAAGTACTTAAGCAAACGTGTCTAGCATGCAATCCAACTCGTAACTAACGATTAAACGAAAAATGCGATTGTAATCAATTCCAAGAATCAATTTGAAAGCGGAAGAGGAGGCCATTCTTGACCCGATTAGGGTCAAGGAGCTCTCGGCCAACTCCTCAAAGGGGAGACTGTGAGCCACCTTGACTCGGCTCGGGTTTTGAGTGGTTTCCTCACCCCGATTTTGGATGTTTCTCGCATGCATCACGCAATAAACACAATAATACATATGTTTTGAAAAGTCGGCGCCGTCATGATCTCGAGAACACATACAAGCACGCAAGCATACACAAGCACGATATTTAAAGGAATCGATAAAATGACACCGACTCATGGAGGCAAAAAATGTAAAAACTCGGGAAACGACTTAAGTCGGGGAAAAGGAGTCGTGTATGGCCCGGGAGCGTCAAGAGGAGCTCTCAGCCACCTCCCTTGGGGTGAGGCCGAAAGGCTCCCTTAGCTTGCCCGAGCCAATAAGGTTTCCTCAACTCTAAACAGAGCATTTTCGCAACATGTTAACATGCTATAACGATGAAAATATGCATAATATGATGTAAAAAAACACATAAAAACATAAACTTGCATGCAAATCATTCATGGACTGCCTTATCACCCCACAAATGCAAATAAAACGTAAAAGTCATAACTTCTCTAGGTCAGGAATAATTATACCTAGCCCCGGGATACGGGAAACGTTGAGGAAAGTCGAAAAAAGGGGTTCAGGAAGTCGGTTCTGCCCCCTGGAATGAAAAGACTCGAATCGGTGCAGTATGGTCGACTGGCAGACCCGACTGGCAGTTCAGTTTGTCGGGGCTGTACCGATTGATCGAGGTGGCCTTTTCGCGCGGGGCCGGTTGCGTTGAATTCCAAAGAGATTGAGGATCATGCCTGCAGTGGTTTCGTGAAGATTGCACGCCTAGATTTTCCTGGATTCAAAAGAGAATTCGGGTCAGCAGAAAAAATAGAGCAGACTGGCAGTGTAGCTTGTTGGGGATGCTTCGGTCGATTGGGGTGGCCTTTTTGCGCGGGGCTAGTTACGTTGGATTCCCAAGAGAATAAGGATCATGCCTACGGTGGTTTCATGAATATTGCACGCCTAGATTTTCCTAGATTCAAAAGAGAAGTTGGGTCAGCAGAAAAAACTGACTCAATTGGGACCCTACTGGCAGTGTAGCTTGTTGGGGCTGCTCCAGTCGATCGGGGTGGCTTCTACATACGGGGCCAGTCGCGTTGGACTCCCAAGAGATTGAGGATCGTGCTTGTAGTGGTTTCGTGAGGATTGCACACCTAGATTTTCCTAGAAGATGCAAAGAAAGCTGGTAAAAACTGAAAAAAAAAAAATCTGAGGAGAAAGGAGAGAAATGGCGGTGGTGTATGGTTGAACGGCTCTCGGCACACGACCACCTTGTCACGGGGGAGAGTGAGGGTCGTGAGGAACTCTTGGAAAGTGATGGCACAACTCGCCGAATTCATGGAGTGGTGGAAATGTTGAGGAAGCCCGGGAAACCGCAAAAACGCTTATGGAACCCGGTTCTGGACAGAGGCAAAGCAGGCTGTTGGAAGCTTCAAATGGAAAATCTAAGCTTGGAAATGGACTCGGGAGGTCGAACACGGGACGGGGCGGGGGGGAGGGGGGGTCTGTAGTTTGTTTGAGGCTCGGATAAGTCGAGAATGAAGAACTCGCCTAGAAATCAAGAAACTCCCTAGGGACCCGAATCTGGACTGGGCTAGAACGGGACCTAGATGACTGCAAATGGCAAAACTAATACCATGAATGGACTCAGGAGGTCAAAAACATACGGGGTATGTAATTTGTTTGAGGTTTGGTTAAGTCGGATGGGTGGTCGCCGGAAAACGGGTGTTTTACCGGCGAAAATGGCCTTGCTTGGCCTTGTTCTAGGCTGCTGTAATGCTGAACGAAATGCTAGAGTTTGAGAGGAATTTGAGAGAGTTTTGAGTGAGAAAGCTAGAGAGAGAGTGCAAGAGGAGTTGTGATTAAGTTGATGAAGTTTAAGGCTTATAAAGGTGGCCTAATGAGGCAAAATTAGTGAAATTAAGTGCAATTAGAGGGATTGCTTAAGGCATCCGAATTTTTAAGAGGATTAGGGTGGGGAAATGGTCTTGTAGTGTGTAGGGAAAGCAAGAGGAGGGAAATGGGAGTTGATGGATGTGAAGTATGTAAGAAGATATTTTGAATTGAGTGGTTGAGGCTCATTTGGCTTGCCTCTAGAGGAGAGCCATGGCTTCACTGGCTCGAGGGCCCCACTTGACTAGGAAGAAAGTCGGAAGAAGCTCTGGGCTCGATTGATCGCGTGTTTGATTTTTGTGGCTCGCTTGAACGACGAATTATCAATGCGCGCGCGAATACGATTTTGATGTGCCTAATATTGACATGCTTTATGTAAGTAAATGCTCGGGTGGCCCGGGGACTCGAAAGCCAGTTTTGCTCCGTTCGGATGATCGGGGCGAAGTTGACCGTTTATGCCGCCTGTTCGCGCCTCTGCGTGCTGTACTGCTCGTGTTGCGTGCTTTGTGCTTTGGACAGAACGGTTGACTCGTCGACCTCGGCTGGAGATCGATAACCGGAGACGTCCTAGGAATCCACGAACGGGACTCTCTTAGTGTTTTCCAAGTGTTCTAACGTGTTCGGAGACCACTATGATATCCGTTTATCAAAAACAAGTCCCAAAGGTTTGCCAAGAGGCGTTCGTGACCATTGAAACGTCACTCGAGAGACCGGCATGGTTTGCTTGGTCCGAGCCGAAATGATTTCCTAGGCCCTAGGGGTTGTTGGGAGTGGGTGGTGTAGAACTCGGACATTAAAATTTCCCCGAATGAGCTATGAGTGCAAGATTCCGTGTGAAATGGGCCATTTTGCTGTCGAAATGGTACTTGGGAAACCTAAATGGATTATGCAATGCAATCAGAGTTTATCTCCCAAGCCCTAGAGGTCCCTGGGATTGATTGGTGCAGATTTTGTGAGTTAACGATTCGTTAAAAGGGTCTCCGGCTATGTTTCTGTGCAGCAATGGCCCATTTTTTCGGGTCGGGACCCACTCGGGAGATCATGATGAGTTCCGAAACATAGTCTGAAACATGTTCCCTGGTTCTGGTGACCATTGGGTGTGTGCTTTTTTCGGGTGCCATTTATTTGTTTGTAGAGCGAACGTCCCAGGAGCCCTGTTAAGAAGGTGTCTGTGAACGTTCGGGGGTGCCTCGGCTTAGGCAGAAGATCTCTGAAATGTGCCCAGAGATGCCATTGGTTATTTTGGTACCAAGAGGGATTTTTAAAGTCTCATATTGGATACCTTCTGATACTCCGGCGATGAATAGTATCATAGTATCGACTTTGGCTACTTTGAGGCTTACTATTTGTCTGATTCTTCTAATTGCCCTCTGTGCCTTCTTGGTGGCCCTTGCCTCTCTTCTGTAGTCCATGCCCCCATGCCTGTGTGTTTGCCTCTATTGACCCGACTGTGAATAGTGACCCGGGCTTCTGTTGGGCGTTCTCTTGTCGCGCTTATGAGGCCGTGATCAGAATCGTTACTGGCGTTCTCTATTGGAGCCGATGGACCAAAATGGGGTGCTGATAGTCAAGTTTATATATATATATATATATATATATATAGTCAGATAGATGTACATATAATAAACGTTAATGGGATCATGACAAATTAATTAAAATATAATGTTTAATTATTAAGATATAATACATAATTGAAACAAATTTCAATTAGATATAAATTGACATTTCTATCCCTACAATATTACAAAACTTACCGTTATGGCCCTATTTATTGTTCTTCGTCAAGTGTATATATTTATACTAGTACATTTTATTAGTGTGTTGCACGGGATTTTCTAATGAAATTTTGTTGAACCCATACATTCAAATGTAAAATTATAACCCATAATATTTTTTTAACGTAATTGTACTTTTAGATTTCAAATAAGTAGCTTCTATAAATAAATTTTGTTTGTTATGCTAAATATTTTATCATAAATGTCATAAGTCTGATTATACCTTTATCGTCTTAATGATAAGTTTTAGTTAAATTGGAAACTCTGAGGTCAACCTATCACTTAGAATTCTTTTATTTAGGAGTCATTATAAAAATAAAATCATTATTTTAATAGTTAATTTTATGATAGCAAAAACACTTATACGAGCAGATGTGCATGGGAGTGTCAATTTTTTATATTTCTTAATTTCAAAATCAAGGATAATCACTTTCAAATTTATTGAACTATAAAAAATAATAACGTTTTAAATTAATATTTCATCTTACAATTGTTAAAATTTTATCAAATTAGTTTTCCATTTATTCGTTTATAGTATATATAATTCTAATTTCAACTTTTCAACCGTACGAAATGAGTGAAATTACTTATATAAATGGAATGTGCAATGGAGTGGCCAATGATTTTCTCAATCTCTTATACTATTCAATTTTAAAAACTAAGAGTCAGATTAATTTAAAGGGAAAAAGACCAAAACCCCCATTGTGGTTTGTGATCGGGACAGATCGCACCATGTTCTTTTATTTGGGAAAATTAACTTCCCTGTGGTTTATTCCGTTAGACATGAGGGGTTATGACGTTAATTTTTTTTTCAATTTTCAGTCCTCAATCTTTAACCTTTTAATCATTTTGGTTCTAAATCTTTTTCTTTTATCATTCATATCCTCAACTTTCCATTTTGTTTCATTTTAGTCCTATAAAGAAAATCGAAAAGGAGGGGGGTCGGGGCTGCCAATCGGCGACCCCGACCCCTCCACAGAGGTCGCCGGTACCCACGGAGGACGTCAACGACCTCAATCGGCCACCCTGACCCCTCTCTGAGGATCCCAGTCGATTTGAGGTTGGGGCAGTCAATCGGTGATCCCAACCCCTCTACCGAGGTCTCCAGCATCCTCCATGGGTACCGACGACCTAGGTGGAGGGGTCGGGGTAGCCGATTGGCTGCCCCGATCCCTCATTCCCTTTCGATTTTCTTTATAAGACTAAAATGAAACAAAATAGAAAGTTGAGGATATGAATGATAAAAGCAAAAGATTTAGAACCAAAATGATTAAAATGCTAACGATTGTGGACTGAAAATGAAAAAAAATTAACACCGTAACCCCCTATGTCTAATGGAGCAAACCACAGGAGAGGGGGACTAATTGTCCCAAACAAAAGAACATGGTGCAATTTGTCCCGATTGCATATCACAATAGGGGATTTTGTCTTTTTCCCTAATTTAAATGCACCAGAAAAAAAAAAGTTCACATTCCCTAAAACCAACTAAATTTTTGCGTTTAGTTAAATTTTTAAAATATTTCATTCTTACAACTATTAAAATTTTATTAAATTATCTTACACTTAACTGATAATGTTTTTTATTTTATAATTTGGTATGATATTTATCCTATTAATTAGTGTGAAACTCGTTGGTGATGATTTAGAGGGTGTAACAACCCTATTTATAAATATATAAATATATATATATATATATATATATATACATTAATAGAAATGCACTTGCATTGTACGTGAATAGTGTCTTTTAATGCTTTCAAATAAATTTTACTGATATAATCAAGATTATAAGCAGTATACTTACCCACTATATGCATTGAATAAGGTATGATAAAGTAAGTAATTATTGATCAGTTGTGAAACTTGTTCATGTACTCGTGAAAAACACATATATTTGTTACATTTTAGGAAATATACATAGAGGTACAATTATGAACTTATGTATACTTAATTGATAAGTTCAATGAAATAATTTGACATCAAAAAAGAAATTAAATATCATAATAACATAAAGGCTATATAATAATATACAGACCCTAAGAACTATAGTGATCAAATCACCATAAATGGTTCTACATAATTAAGCATCATAAATCTCGTAAGTTAAATTACTTTATTATAGGGAAATTGAAAAACATGTTCCTTTGCAGTAAATGAGTTTTCTTTATAACAAACTAACTAAATGGGAGGAAGCCTCCACCAAATACATCACACTCTTTAGTTTATTTATCAAGGTATAAAATAGTCCTTGTATATATAATAATTAGAAAAGAGATGGCTTGAAGACAATATTGTTGAGCAATTACGTACGTTTTTTCAACATACATCTCATCAATATTATCAGTGATTCCAAATTCTAACAAAACAAACTCTCTGTTTTTTTTTTGTGCAGAAACAAGCTCAATTTTTCAAAACTCCAATTTCACAAATTAAAGAATTAAATCTTCTATTGAATTTTTCTAAAATTATATTTAGAAACTTGGAATTTTTTTTCCAGAGAGTTAGTGACAAATGTCATAACATAATGTTATGCAGTGACTTTATGTCATAATAATTAATACAATGCACAAAATCACGACTATTATTATTATTATTATTATTATTATTATTATTATTATTACTACTACTACTACTATTGTCGTCGTCGCTATTATTATTATTTTGAAAAAAAAATATAAAAACCACTTGTCTTGTGCTGATATCCGGAAGTTCAATGTGTCCTGACTAATTAAGTTCGAGTCATATCGGTCCAGTAAGAGATAAAACTCTTTTAACATGGATTTTCTCCATTAATAAGACTCGAACCTGATACTTAATTTAAAGGTAATGAATGTCTGATCATTTGAATAAACCCACATTGATATAATAATGAAAATTCTCATATTAAAGGTAAAATAGTAAAAATATAAATACAACTCCCTTATTCTCTCACATGTCCTATTTTTTTCCCACATTTGTCTTTTCTCTTCTTTTCTTTTTTGTACTTTTTAACTTATTTATTTTCTCCAAGAGTACAACTCATTTGTAAGTATAGCACGGGCAAAAAATTCAATTTTTATGTTTACAGAATTTTTAATCTAGTTTTTTTTCATAATTCTAGTAATCGCTTCAAAAAAAGTAGTTGATTTCATGTCTACACCTGTATTATCTTAATAGCGCATAACACAGCAAAAATCAAAAAATGAATTTGGAGATACTTCTAATAAACGAAGAAAATCAAAAAGTAAAAATATCAAATTTCAAAACAATAAATAAATTAAACATGTTTGAGAATCTATATAATTGAAAAAATTATCCTACACAGTTTCAAATCTTTCCCATTTTCGTCTTTCTTCTTTGTGAAGCATTTCAAGCCCAACAAACTACAAATGTTTATCACTTGATGTTGTATCACGTGATACATATGTTGTCATCAATCACAAATCATACGCTAGTGGTCTTGATATAAGGAACGTATCTCCTCTTTACACATGGAAGAATAACGAAGAACACATGAAAAATAAAAAAGCACACTCAACAATACTTTCAAGCAAAAATTAAATGAGTTTTCAAAGTAAAACTAGTTCGAGATACGTTATGGACATTCACTTCAAAATAAATTTTCCACGACCAACCTTGATGCAAATAGCTTGATGACATGCTGCTCTCAAGATTTAAACGAACAATTGGAAGATCTTTTAATATGCACTCAAATGGAAAATTTGATGAATATATAAATCTTTGGATGCTATTGAAGAAACTTAGAAGTTGGAATAGAAAATCTCATAACAATTAAACAAAAATTTTCAAAAGAAGGAGAATTTCTGAAATTAGGTACCAAATAATGTAAAAAGAAAAAAATTTCTTAAGAAACAAGAGAATGAACATATATAGTTTGTAAAACCTCGTGTCTCTTCAATGTACAGACACATATTCATGATTTGAAAAAGGGTATTCACCATAATCTCAAGTAGACATGTCTTTAGATGATCAACGGACATGGCATATATTTTCACAAACACATTAAATTTGAAGTCATCAAAATAAAAAATAAAAAAATAAAAAAATAAAATATTCACATTTTATGAGTAAATCATTTTCATATTAATGGCGGACGATCACAAAGAAACAATTCCAACATACACAAAGATACATACAATACCTTGATAATTATGATTTCAACCATAGGATTACATGTAATCGACATAATAAGTCAATTTTAAAAGATTAATTAATTCTTAGGTCAAACAATACTAACGGGTTGTTTGGAAATGGAGTTGAGTTTAACTCAACTCTATTCCAACTATATATATATATATATATATATATATATATATAATTACGTAGTAATAATAAGGTGGATGGAGAAAATAAAAAAGTAATGATTGTGTTGTTGAATTGTGAGAAAAGTAATAAATAGTTGAGAGAATTTAGTATTAAAAAATGAATTGAATGGTAGTTAAGATAAAAAAATTGAAAAAAAAAGAAAAGTAATAATTATATTGTTAAATTGAAAATAAGTGGAGTTAAGTAGAGTAGAATAAATGGAGTTAAATTCCAAAACAAAACAAAGCCCAAGACTCTTGTGCTTTCATGCGAGTCTAGAGGTTCATTATTGAAGTATTTTTTTCATTGACCGAAGCGACAATAATCTGGAAAAAAAAAACTTAATTTCGTTCACCAATTAATTCATATAGATGGATAATCACATTATATCTGGTGCATGAAATTAGAGTTATTTGGAGATGAAACAATAAAAAGACTCTAACAAGAATTTAAAAGGGGTACTTATTGAAAGATCATGAGTCATCAAACTATAATATAAAAAGGCAAAATAATAAGGGGCAAGGGTATTTTAGAAACAAAAGTTGGAGAAATAACGTAGAGAGGTCATAATTTTATATATTAGATGATAGATCATTTTTGCATTTTCATATATCACATCACTCTCTTTTTTCCCAATGACTACAGAAAGAAATTGTCGTCGAAGTTCAATTAGGTTTTCTCATAATTTATATCGACATGTATGGGATTCCCTATCTATTACATCTATGAAATAAAGAATGTTTAAATATGTTGAGGCAATGAACTTTGAAAATGTACGTATGATGCATTGAATTGATACTATAAATCAGTGTGAAAAAAAAAAGACAAACGTACTTGTAATGAATAGTTAACTTGATCGAGACAGATCATAGGCAATGAAATGTAAAATGAATAAGTGATGAATAGGAATAGTCAATATATATATATAGAGAGAGAGAGTGAAAGTGTGTGATCAAAACTTACGAGTTGAAAAAGTGCGAGAAAAAAATAAGAAAGAGTCAATACATATATATATAGAGAGAGTGTAAGTGCGCGACCAAAACTCATGAGCAAAAAATGTACGAGAAAAAGTCACGAAAATACATGGATATTTTTGAAATATTAAAAAGTTGAGAAACACCTCCTACTATATATATATAGTGTGTGTATATATATATATATATATATATGCAAATAGAATGAATGAGAATGAGGGGAGACATTAATTTCATAGAATTTTTTACTTTACCAATAATCTCGGGTAATTACACGAAAAATACCAAATTTTCACTTTTGTCTCAAAATTAGCATAATTTTTCATTTTTGACATAAAAATAACAAGTTTTTTTTTCTTAAAATATGACACGCCATTCCCCTTCCATTTTCCGTCTAATTACTTATGTAGATGATAACGGCTTCAAGTAGACTCTAGCTCGCCAATGAAAAAGTGACACATGTACCATTATTATTTAAAAAAATAATAAATTGACCCTTTATTTTTAATTTTACAAATATGCCCCGATCATCTCACCTACCGCTCACTCTTCTGCAACTCTCTCTCTCCCCTTCTCTCCCTTCACTCCAGTCGGCACCCGCTCCTCCGTCACCACCTCCGCCGTTAGAGCCGTTGATGAAGGGCGTTGTCGAACATGGAGATTGCCAAAGGTCATTGTGGCAAAGAAGCCTTTGTTCTGACAGTTATTGGGGCTTCCCGTGTCTCCTTCTCTCCCTGATGCCAAAACCTGAAGAAAGGGGGATCGTCACCGAGTAAATCGGGAAATGGAGTAGCAGCAGCTGAGCAACGGAGGAATGGAATTCCTCTAGTACTCCTCGATGGTTCTTATGCCACAGAGAGACGACCAATCGATTCATAGAGAGAGAGAATTGTAAGATTAATATTTAATCTAATAGCAATAAATTACGTAGCGGAATAAAATGACTTCTAGCCATTGCCTTGATGACGTCGATGATTTCCACACGTGTCACGATAAACCTGTAAAACAAAATAAGACCGAGAGTGTCTTCTTACTCCTCACCTCTCTGTATGGGACGTCTAGACGGAGACATAGGCCATTTTTCTAGGTGGAGCTAGGGACCCATCAAAATATTATTTCATAATATATCCTCCCATCAAAAGGATATTAAATTGTGATCTACAAGATATGGAATATCTCACTCAAAACACATAATATATTGTGACATGAGGGCCACTTAATTGAGAGATTATTTCCTTAATTATGTAAATACATAATATATTCTTACATTCTCCCACTTGGCCCCATGACACTTATTTATGAGTGATAAACTTTATTTGGCCAAACTTGATATTCCCTGAATTGTGGCAAATCTCTCACTTACCCTGAGACTGCTACACACGAACCATGGCGGTAATACCTGGTAAGAGAGTACTTTCCATCCATGTGTCATGATGCATAATACTCCCAAAATAAGCACTTTAGGGAAAATTTGTAATTTAAAATAAGTTATATGGGTCTTACTTTATATCCTAATGAATTCAATACTTTATTTGCGCAACTGATGGGAAATAGAATTCAACTTTATTCTCTAAAATAACAAAAGTAATACATAATTGTCCAAAGTATATTAAGAGAAAAAAAAACTACATTGCGTATAGGCTCATACATCCAACATGACCAATGAACTATTTTACTAGTAAACCTTTAGTCATTGAATCCGTAATCATAGCATATGTACTGGTGTGTTCAATAATCACCACGCCTTTCTTGATATACTCCCTCACACTAAGGTACTTGATATCGATATGCTTACTTCTGCTGACACTTTTGTTATTCTTAGAGAAGAACACTGCAGTTGTGTTATCACAATAGATCTGGATTGGTCTCTGTATGATATCAATAACTTGAAGACCACTTATGAAATTCTTCAACTATACTGCCTATGTCATGGCTTCATAGCACACAATAAACTCTGCCTTTATAGTGGATGTAGCCACCATAGATTGCTTGATACTCCTCCAGGAAATGACTCCTCCAGCAAGAAGAAACACATATCCTAAAGTAGATTTTCTGGAATTTACACATCCGGCAAAGTTAGCATCTGAACAATCAACCACCCTCAAATGGTCGGTATGCTTGTAGGTCAATCGATAGTCATTGGTTCCCTGAAGATACCTCATCACTTTCTTTGCAGCAACCTAATGTTGGATCCCAGGATTACTCTGGTATCGTCCCGGCAATCCAATTGCCAGACATATATCAGGTCTCGTGTAGACCTAAGCATACATTAAACTCCTAACTACGGATGCATATGGGATGTTCTTCATCTGCTCAAGTTCCGACTCATCCTTAGGTGACTGGTCATTATTGAATTTATCCCCTTTGATTATAGGGGTGGAGAGGGTCGACAGTCTTTCATACCGAATCTCTACAATATCTTTTCAATGTAGGCTTTCTGAGTCAATCCTAAAGTTTTTTGTTTCCTATCTTTGTGAATCTCTATGCCAATGACATAAGAGGCTTCACCCATATCCTTAATTTCAAAATTAGTAGAGAGAAACTGCTTAGTCTCTTCCAACAGACCCAAGTCACTGCTTGCAATGAGTATGTCATCTACATATAGGACTAAGAAAATAAACTTACTCCCACTAACCTTAAGGTATATACATTGATCAACAAAGTTCTCAGAAAATCCAAATGAAGCGATGACCTTGTGAAACTTTAGATACCATTGGCGGGATGCTTGTTTTAGTCCATATATAGATTTCTTTAACCTGCACACTTTATGACTATCATCATTAAGGTGGCGTTTGAAATTTAGGTTTAATTTTAACTTGACTTTGATTGTGATTTTACGGAGTATTTGGTCAAACTTGCGGGCCCACATTCATTTGAGAATATTGTAATTATAGAGTTGTATTAAAATGGAGTGGTGTAAATATTTATGGGTGGGGCCCATTATTTTGACTTTAATGAGTGTAATTTGTTTTGTTATGGGTAGAGTTAAAATCAAAATCACGATTCTAAAATCAAACCCAAATTTCAAACGGGGCCTAAATCATTCAGGTTGCTTCATGTACACCTCCTCATCAAGATCCCCATTAAAAAAGTCGTTTTCATATCCATCTGGTGTAACTCTAAGTCCATATGAGCCACCAATGCCATAATTATCCTGGGCGAGTCCTTCTTAGAAACCGGAGAGAAGGTCTCGTGGTAATCTATACTTTCCTTTTGAGTAAAACCCCTTGGCGACAAGTCTAGCTTTATATCGATCGACATTACCAGAAGCATCCATTTTGATTTTATATACCCATTTGCAGCCAATTGCTACTGCCCCTTCTAGTAATTCGACGAGATCCCAGACTCCATTCTTAGCCATAGAATCTAACTCATCCTTCATGGCATCTAACCAAAATGAGGAGTTATCCTCACTCATGGCCTGTGAAAACGTTGTGGGGTCTTCCTTAGGTCCAACATCAAAGTCGGACTCCACAAGGTATACAAGATAGTCATAAAAAATAGCAGGTTTCCTAGTTCTTGAGGATTCCTTAAATCAACTTGTTCAGTGCCCTCAATAGAACTAGTTGGCTCTTCTGGTTGAACCATAACTTCAGCAGGAGCAATTTGTTCCTGATTTGGTTGCTCTCTATGATTGACCGATCGATTATGCCTTAATGCAACCAAAGGTATTGTAGGTACCGAAACACCTTCTCGAACTTCTTCAAACTCAATAGTTTGAGTACCATTACTCCCATTAGGTTCAACATCCTCAAGAAACCTTGCATTATTTGATTCGACAATTCGTGGACTGTATGAATGGCAATAGAACTTGAAACCCTTCAAGTTTACGAAGTAGTCAATGAAAAAAAAAACGCTAATGGTCCCTGTGTCCAATTTCTTTATGTAAGGATTATACACCCTTACTTCAGCAGGACAACCCCATACGTGTAATTGATTCAGACTAGGTTTCCAACCGCACCAGATCTCAAAAGGTATTTTAGGCTTAGGCACTGCCTTGGTAGGAACCCTATTCAATATATATACAACGGTCTTTAAAACTTCACTCCATAATGACAGTGGCAACTCAGAATGGGCAATCATGCTTCTTACCATATCCATAAGCGTCTTATTCCTCCTTTCAGCAACACCATTTTGTTGTGGTGTGCCAGGCATTATGTATTGATAAACTATACCTTCACTTTCGAGAAATTTCGCGAACGGACCACTCGTTTATCCATTCTTTATGTACCGTCCTTAGTACTCTCAACCCCTATCAGATCTAACGATCTTGATTTTCTTGTCTTTCTATTTCTCCACTTCTGCCTTAAATGATTTGAAAGCATCAAGAGCTTCTGCCTTTTCATTTAGAAGATAGAGATACATATAACTGGAAGGGTCATCAATGAATGAGATAAAATATCTCTAACCATTAAAATAAGGAGTAGGAAATGGACCACAGATATCAGTATATATGATTTCGAGAAGCTCAAAACTCCTTCGAGAACCCTTGGATGTCTTGTTGGTCTGCTTTCCCTTTATGCAGTCCACACAAGTCTTAAAATCGATATCGTCCAAAGTCTTTAGAACTCCTTCCTTTACCAATCTCTTAATCCTCTCTAAAGGGATATGTCCCAACCTCTTATGCCAAAGTAGAGAGGAATTTTCATCCACAAGATTTCTCTTAATACCAGCAGTCACATGCAAACATAAATAATTCTGTTCAAAGTTGGGATGTAAATCAACTTTAAAGAAATTATCAATCATAGTACTACTACCAATTTCAGAATCATTTCTAAAAATTGTCAATTTATTCTCAAATAAAAACTTGTAGTCAAATACAACCAGTTTGGAAATAGAAATCAAATTTCTAGAAAAGTCTTTAATGTAAAAGACATTATTCAATCTAAAGCATATCCCGAAGACAGAATTATCCTAAATATCCCAACTCCAACGCCTTGAGAGCATCTCTTATTTCCCGAGTAGACGAACCTCTCACTTTCCGTCGGATTCCTTAGGTTGAGAAAACCCTGCATGGTATTCACAATATGGATTGAAGAACCAGAGTCAATCCACAATGTAATCTTAAAAGCTTCAATAAAAAAATGATTCATAACATACTAAAGAAATTGAGATACCTCTATTTTCAAGTCGCTTCTTATATTTGGGGCAATTTTTCTTTACATGCCCATCATTCCTGCAGAAGAAACACTTCACCTTACTGCCATCCATCTTGGGTAACACCTTATACTGCCTCTTCCCATGATCCTTCTTGCCCTTACCCTTTGGACGGGTAGCCAGATGGGCAACTTCAGGCTTGTCCTGCTTCATCATCTCCTCCTCTTGAACACACATGGTCAAGAGTTCTATAATGGACCACTCATCTTTATGTGTGTTGTAGGAGATCTTGAAAGGTCCATACTCAGCTGGCAAGGAGTTGAGAATGAAGTGAACCAAGAATGGCTCAGAGATATCAATCTTCAGTGTTTTGAGTTGAGCTGCCAAGTCTCACATTTCCGTAATGTGTGCACGCACACCCTTTGAACTATCGAAGGTCTTGCTAGTCAGTCTCTTCATCAGGGTACTTGCCAAGGTCTTATCTGATTTGACAAATTGTTCCTTAATTGCCTTCAGAAAATTCGTAGCTCTAGTCACCTCACCAATAGCTTCCCGTATGCTTTTACTTACACGGGACTTCATGAGCATGAGGATTAAGCGGTTGGATTTCTCCCACCACTCATACTTTTCCTTGACCTCAGGCGCATTTGTATCCGTGGGAGCATGTGGCTCCTCTTCACGAAGCGCATAGTCCATATCCATGTACCCCAGAGTGAAAAGAACTGACTCCTCCCAGTCAGAAAAATTTTGTCCATCAAGTATAGGAACATAAGCAATATTTTCAAGAACAGATTGAGGAAGTGCTGCAAAAATCAAGGACATAAATTAAGTGCTATGCAAAATAAGAAATAACCATATATAGTAAATTCCTCCTCCCTTTGGGGATAGGCCGCAAAAATGCATGAATTTACTAGTGAGACAAGCAAATTTAATAATTACAATGGAATTATTCCTTAATCCTTTGGGCATAGAACAATCCACCATAATACCAAAATTTACCTTCTTAGACTAATCTAAGTCCCACGACTAATAACTACCCTTTGGGGCAAAGCGATTTATCTCACGACTCGATTACAATTTGATACTAATAACCATATTGTAGTTTAACCATATGTGATTTGCCTTATATAGCATCAGAACCGGACTAGAAAATAGCTGAACCAGTCAGAACCGGTCAGAGTTACCCGAACCGGTCAAACTAGGATCAAACCAGTCAAACTGGTCACTGAACCAGTCAAACTGAGCTGAGATTTGACTTAATGGGCTTGAGCCCAGTTCAGTCCAGTTCAATAAACAGGTTAGGCCAGTTCAGTTGGGCCGAAACCCAAACACTATTTGGGTCGGACTAATAAACTGAAGCGGGCCGAGATTGGATCGGGCGAAACCAAAATAGACCCGGGTCGGGTCAACTTCACCTTCCCCGCCCGACTTCTTTCCCAGCCCCGAAAAACCCTACCCCCGTCACTTCTCCCGAAACCCTAGCGCCGCCCTTGCAAAACCGCCAATCACGGCCACCATCGCGCCCTTAACGGCTATATTAGCGTCTGACCGTGATCATCGGCGCTGGACTAGGCTCGATTGCAGCTGCTTGGAGAGGACAGAGGTCGGGAATTGCTCGAGGTCGGGAGGAGCCTTGGCTCAGATCCTGAGCTGCGAGTTGAGAAGAGCCACCGCGGCTTCAAATCGCTGAGGTGGCCACGATTCCAACTCACCGTCGATGGCAATCGACGGCCTAGACCCTCCTTATGCAGCCCGTGGCCTCAAATGGCCGCAACCGCACCGCCGTGACTGGGGTTGCGATCACAAGTCAAAAGTCGAGGCTCCAAGCCACGATTGGGTCTTGTCTCGCTTGCTATCGCTCCACCCGAACCAAAACACCGGCAGGAAGCACGCCCATCATGGATTTCGGGCTGGCGTGTCCCGTTGGCGGCCTCCTTCGGCCGCCCAGAGGCTGGCCGCGGCCACTTGAATCCCTGGAAACCCTTATTCGGCCCTAATTTGCTTTAATTAACCCTAATCCGGCTCGATTAAGATTGAATACAGATAAACCATATAAAATTAGATAATATTGCAATAATCGAAACCCTAATTGCAAGAATAAAATTCAATCAACCTTAGTCGACAGGTAAATCGCAAACCCTAATCGCATGATACTATAAAACCATCAAACACGATTATAGCATCAAAGCATGGCATGAATGTTGGCTCTAATACTAATTGTAAGATTAATATTTAATCTAATAGTAATAAATTACGTAGCGGAATAAACTGACTTCCGGCCATTACCTTGATGACATCGATTATTTCCACATGTGTCACGATAAACCTGTAAAACAAAATAAGATCGAGAGTTTCTTCTAACTCCTCACCTCTCTATATGGGATGTCTAGATTGAGACACATGCCCCTTTTTTTAGGCGGAGCTAGGGACCCCTTAGAATATTATTTCCTAATATATCCTCATGTTAAAAGGATATTAAATTGTGATCCACAAGATATGAAATATCTCACTCAAAACACATAATATATTGTGACATGAGGGCCACTTAATTGAGAGATTATTTCCTTGATTATGTAAATACATAATATATTCTTACGAGAATGGGCTGATTCACAAGCCTCTCCTCCATCTTCGCTTTCCGGTCTGACAGCAACCTCACGCTCTTGCTGTAGTCATTGGACGAGAGCTTGGCTTTGCTGCTAGATACGATCGAGCCCGTAAGACTGAGACTTCTTGGAGGGACTGACCATTGGTGGCGAGGGTGGGTGGGACTAGGGGTGGAGTCTGCAATGATGGTGGTGGTGAGGAAGTAGGTGGAGAGGAACTGGACGGCGGGGGGTGTGGGGAGGGATGGATTGTGGGGGATTTGCAAAATTAGAAACTTTAGGGGCACCTTTGTTTTCAAATTTATAATGGTACATGTATCACTTTTTCATTGGAGTGATAGAGTCCACTTGAAGCCGTTACCATCCATGTAAGTAATAAGATGGAAAACGTAACGGATGGCGAATTGCGTGCCATATTTAAAACGAAAACAAAACCTTATTATTTTTTTGTCAAAAATGAAAAGTTGTGACAAATTTAAGACAAAAGTGAAAACTTGGGATTTTTCGTATAATTTATCCAATAATCTTATTATGATTAATTCTAAAAATCATTAAAATTACAGATAAACTGTAACTAGAAACTTTTAGAATTAAATCATATTAGTTATAAACATCATTTTATTATGAATTCTCAACAATTCCAATGAAAGAATATTACCAAAATATAAATAAAATATCAATTATGAATTGCTAGTATTAAATCATATATTTATGAAACAGGTATATATACACACCACATGAAATAATTTAAATAAAAAATAGATTCCATTTAAATATTCATTCTCAATAAAACTATCAAATATCCCATATTAAACAAAGTGTAATGTCATTTATCAAATGAAAAGTTTTTGAATTTAAGTCTTTTATACCTATATTCGTATAACATTATTCTCAGAATTACTTTACCTACATTATTATCGTCCATATATTATTTTCTTGACATATTCTCTACAACATTATCTTGAGTTTGACATATGGAAATATAATGTCGAATTCAAACATAATTATTTTTGAAACTTTTATTTTTATTAACAAATTTGATGACAATATGTAACCTCTTCAATACTCTTCAAGAAAAAAAAATACTAAATTAATTAGGAAAATTCATCCTGTAAAAAAAAAGAGCTAATGACGAATCTTATATGCTAAATTTATGATCATTATCTAAAATGAAAGGAGAATATTATCTTGATTTAAATATACTAGAGAGTTAATACATATAAGTATTGCTCATAGATTGATTTCGTCATGCATTAAAGAAATGGAAAATATATAATAATTTATGTTTAAAATATATATCTACAACAAAAGATTTTTTATTACAAAAGGATTTCACTTGCATCTATGTAAACCTATTACGAAAAGAAAGGGAAAAAAATAGCTTGTTTTAAAGGATTTCCCATCCTTCCGCTTACTTGTCCGCTTCTTTAATCTCTTATTTGCAGTCGATCTTCCAGATTCCACTTTGTGAAATATCACGAAAAGAATGGTAATTAGTAAAATCTTAAACGAAAAGGAAGTATAAAATAGGATCAATGTGGGTAAATCACAATACACAAAAACATTATAGATCAAACTAACATACATGAACGGTCTTCTCACTTAGTTGGACGCCGGAAGGAGATTTGGTCCCTCATACATTTAACACAGATGAACGACATCCAAGCTATTTGTGTTGTAAATCAAATGTAAGAAGAAAATTGAACAATTCAAGGAAATATCATATAGAAAACTTATCTTAGATGAACATTGTCAGCACCCCATTTTGGTCTACCGGCTCCCGACACAAGGACTCCCGGCCGAAACTCGGGTCACTATTCATAATCGGAAACCGGAGGCGAACGTGCGGGCACAGAGCCATGATTAACAAGAGAAAAGCAGGGTCCACTAGAAGAGCACAGGAGGGCAATCAGAAGAGTAAACAGACGACGAGCCCCGAAGCAACAGAAACTGGCACAGTGGCACTATTCATCACCGGGTCACCGAAGCGTCAGAAGGTATCCAATATGTGACTCTAAAAATCCCTCTTGGTGCCAAAATGACCAACGGCACATCCGGGCGCGTTTCGGAGGCATCCTGCTTAAGCTGGAGCACCCCCGAACTATCACAGACGCCTTTTCTGACAGGGCTCTCGGGGGCCCAATCCAAGGATAGGCAAACGGCACCCGGAAGCGGGCCTGCACGCACCCAAGGACCACCTGGACCTTGGAACAGGTTTCGGATTGCCCTTCAGAACTCGGCTTGGTCTCCCAAGTGGACCCCGACCTGGAAAAAGGGTCCCCTTTCAAACGGGATCTAGCGCTCAGAGCTCATTCGGTGGAAAGTTGACGTCCGAGTTTCGCACCCCTTGTCAGCACCCCATTTTGGCTCACCTTTCCAAACAATGATATTAGCAATGGTCCAAGCCACAACTTGAGCAGAATACAGAAAAACGACTTAACAGAGCAGAAATCACTATTCATCCTCAAGTCGGCAAAATTGAGCAGAAGAAATACACATATGACAGAAGGACTCCAAGGGTCATCAAAGGGTAACAGAGTGGCTAGAGAGCTCAACAACGTCCAAAACCGGCATTTCCAGTGTACCACATGGACAGTCCTATTTTCCGATAGTTCGCTCGACCATTGGAAGATAGCCGACATTGGACTTCAAAAATCCACATCGATATCAAATAGATGAAAAGTGTCTTCAAACGCATTTCGCAAATCATCTGCTCTATACAGAACAACTTTCTGTATACAGACAACTTTTCAGTGGAAGTCCAAAAATGCCGGTTTCTCGGAGAAAAGTTAATTCCAAATATCAGATGCGGCTACGCCCTACAATCATACAGATCACGGGCAATGCTTCAGATTGCCTTTTGAAAGCCATACAGACACCCTGAATGACTTCTGAGCGACAAAACAAGCATACCCCTCTTCAGAAGAGCATAACCGGAGACTGGTTTGATGGAATTACGGCAAACGAAGATCATACCACATTGCCCTGAAAACTCCAGCGGACATTCGCAATTGGGCAAAACAGACATCAAAACCCTTCACGGTTTCCCAAGAAACCTCCGAATGTCTGTTTTGTGGAAATCCATATCCGGAGGTCCTTTTTGGGGAAACTTGACACCGGATGCTTACCTTACACAATGCTAGCCTTCTCAAGGCTCAATGTGGAATCGTCGGAATGAATCACACAGCTCATCTAGACCCCTCGAGCAGTGCTTTAAGGGTCTCAGATGCACTTTTCATATCCTTAGAGGCCCAATCTCGGCAAACAGAGATCACAGTAATCTCCGGATCGCCCAAGAAACTCAGAAAGCAATTTGAGAAATTCAGTTTCGGCCTCCTAGGACATCTCCGGCTCCATATTTGCATTTACCGACTTAAGGGACAAGTGCCCATGTAATTTGACAATTTATGTCAAAATGACTGACGTGGGATGCAGATACAAGATATGTTGTCAGAAGTGGGTAACCTCGCTCTGAATGCATAAAAGGAGCAAAACCGGCTTCCGAGCCTCATACAGACATTTGGCAATTCCTCACGGAAAATGCCAATCTCGGACTCATTAAATCCGTTTACTCGCGTATATCGATAATTCAACAATCGGTTCGAACCACGAGCCTCGAATGCGCGATCAATCGAGACCCGAGCTTTTTCTCGTTTTCTCCTCTTCGGTCGTGGGACCGACGGAATGCGCAAGATGAGTCACCCTTGCTCTAGAAGCTTCTTCTTCTTCTTCAATGTAAGAAGCCAACTTGCACTCTTGCATGAAAATATCCAAGAAGTTTGAAGACAACACTCAAGCCTTTATCAATGCTCATTAATGCTTTTGGCTCTTCCACATGAAGAACACTTGGTCCACACTCACCCTCATCCTCATTAGGCAAACCGAAATTTGCTAATGGGAGGGTTAAGAGTGCTTGCTTTTGCTTAATTGCTCATTAGTTTTGCCTATAAATGGCCCAAAAGTGATTAAGTTAATCACTTCTCCTCTTGCACACTCTCTCCAAGCATTCTCCCTCTAGAAAACCTCTCAAACTCCATAGCCAAGAACACCCAAGAACCAACAAGCTTCAACTTTGAAAAACCGAAAAGAAAACATCAAACAAAACCCGAAGTTCATAAGTCGGAAGCCAGTGTTCATCATCCCCACAAAACCTGCGCGCCTCCTGTGCACTCCAGCTGCACGCCCCGTGCACCTAGCTCCCCGAACGTGCATGCACTTGCAACCGAGCACTCTTCCAAGCGTTCAACCGAGTCACCCGACTCTCGAACACTTCCTCGACTCTTTCCTCGTATCCCAAGGCTAGGTAAATCACTCCCGACTTAGAGAAGTTAGAACCTTTTACGTTATTTGCATGGCTATGGAGTATTATGGTGTTTTATGCATGTATGATTTGCAAGACTTAATTTTTATACACTTTTATGTCATGTTATGCATGTTTACTACCTTATAACTTGCTAGCATGTCGAAAAATGGTTTGGATTGTCGTCCGGAAGACCATCCCGACCCGAAAATGGCAAGCAAGCTCTCGGCCAAGGCTCTAAATGGGATGGCCGAGACTTAACTTGCTCTTCCGGGTTAAGATTGGTCTCCTTGGCCCTATCCAAGTTAGTATCCGAGTTTATTTTGTTGTTCTTGCATGTATAAAGCCGGTATTATTTTATCGATTTCCTAAATAACATGTTTGTGAATGTTTGCATGTTTAAATGAGTTAATCAAATCATGGTAATACCGGCTGTTGTCAAAAACGTGTTATTCATCGTGTTTGATACTTGAGCATACGGAAAAAAATTAAAATCGAGGCAAAGAAACCACTTGTGAATCGAATCAAGCCATAAGAGTTTTCGGCCATCCTTGAGAGATGAGGCCGAGAGCCTCTTGGCTTTTTCTCGGATCAAGAATGATTTCCTTATCTCGATTTTGGTTTGTTTTCTCGGATTGAGTGAAGTTTTAAATTAGATATCTTCACGATTCCCATGTTAAAACATCGTTTAAAATCTTTTTAAAACAAATATGCATGGGTTTGTGTATTGAGGACTCATTCGGATCCATTTGGTTATAAGGGTATTGTCGGTGATTTAACCGAATTATCCTCAATCCTTATGGAATCGTCTTGATCGTCGAGTCACGAATCGTTTTCAAAATTAATGCATTCGGCATAACCTTAAGCATTAATTCCACGAATGGGTTAATCGGGACATTCACACGGTTAATTCATTCAATTTAAACAACTTTGCACGAATTGGAAATTAATTTGTAACTCGTGTCGACGAATTACAAAACAGTGTTAATGCCCTTTTCAAAATCCTCATATTTTCAAATACATATTGTGTTGTTTCCCTTTTATGAAAATAAATTTTCAAATCAAGGGCAAGAACATCATTTTGTGATTTGTCGTCATCTTAGCATCGTTTAAGATGTCAGTTGGGTATTCTGTATCAAAATACAATTACTTGACTAATCATTTCACTCGACTTAACCAAACGCTAGAAAATGGTTAGGCGGAACTCTAGGTTCCAAATCTAGAGTCAAAACACGAGTTGGGTTAATTCAGTGGTAATTCAGTGTCACAATACCGAATCATTGTAAAAACAATCTACACACACGAAACTTGACTATGGACACCCGATATGTCAGGTTCTCAAACCAAAGCCGAATGCTAAAACATTGGCACGCGTTGTTTGCTTAGCATATGATATTTGCTTGCAAAATACCCCGGATTAATAAACTTGCTAATCCACGTATATTCGGTGAATACAAACACATTGTCTGTTATTTACCTGCTGCATGTTATCTTTCCGTACCTGTTTGCCATACGGGTCGAGCCTGATCCCTAGGCCGAATAATATTAGGGTTCAACGGCCTAATCATCGAGCACAGGGTCCAACACCCTAATCAACACTCATAGGGTCCAACACCCTATTCAGTGAGAGCGTGCATTGAATTTCAATTTTTCGGTGTTTCCCTAAACTCACGGTGAGTTAGAGCGGAATAATAACCGAACGCGAGTCGATTGGAATTCGGCCATTTGTAATTTGTATTTATTGTTTTTGAGAGCATTATAAGGACTTTTATTTTGTATATTCATTATGTAAGAATTCCAGTTGGTAAGCGAACGGTTCGAGAGTCGAATTAATCGAATCGGTTTAATGCTTGCCCAAAGGAAAGTAAATCCAAGAATTCGCGGTTTTGGTTCACGCAAGGATTCAACCTCCATGGTTCGATGAACTGTAACGTAAGATTGTGAACCAACTCCCCGACATACGGGTTTACTTCTCTCTCGGTTTCTCAACCGACATCGTTTAGTTCACCGAATCTTCGGTGTCAAAACGTGCGAGCCGAATGCAACTTAATTCAAGCGGTAAATAATAAAACATGCAAGCCTAGCAAACCAGAGTACCGAAAGGGCGTGCGGGATATAGGCCCGCACGTAACATGAACCCCCGAACACGGACTTTCCGGTTCCGCACAGATCAATGCCTTAACGACAAACTAGGTGTTCCATACCCCTAGACCCGGGTAACTTATCTGCCCTCGACCTTTGGGCAAAATGATAAGTGGCGACTCCTTCTCTCACACGTGTTCGTCGCGCGTCCCCACGGGAAGGTGGACACTCCCAAGCCACGCGATCCAAAAGCGCGCAATGCGGGCCCCGACGAGAGTCCACATTCGGGTCCGTACAGCTTGGCGACTCCACTGGGGACATACTTAGTGGGTTCAGGCTCGATCCGTTTGCTTACTTGCATGTTTATTTATCGCTTTCCGTATATTTATTTTGCGCACATTTACTTTGCGCACATTTACTTTTCTGCACTCGCATTGCATCATTCTAGTGGATTTAGGTACCACGCTTGAAATCCCACGAGCGGCAATCTAGGAATCTACGTTAGACAGGGGTTCGAAGTAGGGGTACGGCGCGCGGTTTGACTGTCGCTTAGGCCTTGAAAAGAATCTCGTCTGATTTCAAGGAATTGACACCCTTGAGTAGGGAGCCCCCATCCCTAGTTAGTGGTTTTCTCAGTAGAACACTGAAACCCTGCATAAACAGGGACCGTCATGCTGGACCAAAATAATCTCATGCCGTCAACCGACCCAAAAGTTGAGTCTTTGAGTCGGCCCCTAGTTTTCTTTTAGGCGGGCCTTTTGTTGTTTTTTTACAATGAGCGATGTACATTGTAATAGATACAACTATATTTTACTTTTCTGCACTGCATGCATATTTTCAAAACAACCTAGGACATTACATCAGTTTGTTTATAAATATTAAACCAACATCTCTCCATTTAGGTAAGGATGGATCGCTCGCATCCCTGTCTTAGGCTCGATGTCATCATCACGCCATCCGCAAACATTACTCGCCTTTGGAACACATTCCGCCTAGTTGACCGTGCATTCCTCCGGCTCATCATAGGAGACTTGCCATTACTCGCCGATTCCCCCATTGACTGGACCCTACTCAGAACTGCTATTAGTTTTTGGGACACTCAGCGGGCCGTATTCATTTTTTAGGGGTCAAAGCTAGCTCCTACATTAGAGGAATACGCGACACTCATTCAGCGGCCCATGTCGACCCGCGACATCGTGGTGCCCAACCAGTTTATCACGATACAGAGTAGACTTGCCATCCTTCTAGATCTTCGCGACGAAGAAATTCGTCATGAGCTTCAGCATGGATGGGAGCATAGCATTAGGACCGCATGGCTCATAGACTTCATACATGTACGTTCTCTCAATGCCAGGGGAGACTCGTATCAGCGTGACGCCTGTCACGGGTTCCTCTTGCTCGTCTTTGGGACCATCCTATTCCCCTACTCGTCGAATCTCATAGACGGGGCACTTGTCCAAGTCATCCTCCAAGTGGTAGGAGGCCATAGTTACGTGGAAGCCGTTTTGGCAGAGACCATTCGGTCTCTTGACTATGTACGAGAGGTTCGACGTGGTAGAATGAGAAGAGCTCCGCATCTTCTTCAGATTTGGTTCCTCGCACACATCAAGCCGTTCTGCTCATCACATCCTTTTTTCTACATCACCGATGAGCGTTCGCTCATCGCTCGCCTACTTCAGGTGTTTCGGTCCTCCGATCGCGACTACACCGATTGGATCCAGTTCTTCAAGGGACTCACCCCAGCATAGTTTCTGTGGGCCGCTCGTTGGAATCCCGACGGTCCCATGACCATTGGATGTCCTTTGGTTATAGGACTTCCTCTGATCAGTCACTTAGTGAGCACACTTGTTTTTCCAGCCTGAGTCATTAGACAACTCAGCGGCTTACAGGATATTCCTATAGAGGCAGATCGCACTCCACATCGTTTCGCGTGGACGGATATTACAGCTTTACTTCCAGATAGGGTTCTACGGATTAGAGAGGTTCAATGTTTATGGGGCACGCGCACCGTTCAGGAACTCTATTTCCCAGAGCATCCCACTGATGATGAGCGAGCTTTCTCAGCTACTGCAGCATATGTAGCTCAGTTTCATCCGCACGGATTTGCACCTGTTTGTCGGCTACTCACGTCACGGATTCCGCAGACATCGCAAGTAGACATTCCAAACGCATAGAGTTCCATCCAAGGGGCCATGCGCACGGAGTTGCAGTCCATCAGGGAGGAGCGAGATCGACTTCGCTGTGAACTTGTGGATACGCGTTCAGAGCTCACTGACCACAAAGAGCTTCAGAGGGAGCTACCTCAGACTCGCGCACGCGTAGCGAACCAAGACAGGGAGATAGCGCGTTTGAGCGCTGCGTTGGACCGAGCGCGGACGAAAGCGCTCAAGGTGCTAACAATTGGCGTCCCATCGATATCCGACTCGTGCACGAGTAAGGATGGCAGAAGATCAACAACCCGTCATCCATGATCAGGATACTCCGCCAATGCCGACACATTCTCAAACACCACTGACGCAAGTTACATCACCTCTAATACCAACGGATATATCTACAACGCATTCGGGCGTCCCTATCAAACATTCTCCATCAACAGCACAGACGACGTCCAATTTCGTCAATCCCGCACGTTTTACGGCGCTAGAAGGAATGGCGAACCACTTGGCGGCCAACATGGCCACCAACATGACGGAGCTCATGGCCATGCTCAGGAATCAGAATCAGGCTTCGTTGAGCTTTACTCCGCCTCTGGAGCACAGGCCAATTATCGATCCAAATCCAACAGTCTCTCCAACCTTTGTTTCGGAGGTTGAAGACGCATCTTTCTCAGCAATGGCGTTTGCACCGACGATCCATCCGATTAGTGATTCTCTACCGCCACCACCTGCTCCAGCAGCAGTTCCGCTGCCACCAGCGGCTTTCTTATCTGCGGATTCGACTATGAATACGCTGCCACCGCTAACCGTGTCAATGCATCCTCCAATTTATACTGTGCCACCACCGACAGTTCCTCCGGTCACGATCGCACAGGCTCCTGTTCCCGCTGCAGACTAATTTCCTTTCCAAACTCCACAACCCCAAATAAGCTTTTCTTACCCTGCTCCACCGCCTCTAAACATTCCTCCCACTGAACCGGGCACGCCTACTTAGGCTGCCCCTCCAGCTCTACCAACAAATATTCCTTCTGAAAATGAGCAGGAGAGAAGAATGAAGAGAATGGAGGAAACCATCCGAGCCCTTCAAGCAGGCACGTCCCGTCTTGACTTCGGTGACAGTGACTGGAATCTCTTTCCGGGCATGTTACTGCCCCCTAAGATCAAGATTCCAGACTTCAAGAGATACGACGGGACCACAGACCCTCGGCATCATCTCCGTCATTATCATAGCAAAATGCTCTCGTACTGGGATTACGAGGAATTTGTCATTTAGACTTTCCAAGATAATCTTATGGGATCGGCATTAGATTGGTTTATGACCCTGAAAGCCGGTGACGTCCCTACATGGACAGATCTTTCTTAGAAGTTTCTCGACCAGTATCGATTTTGTGCGGAGACGCCTCCTACCCTTCTCGATCTCAGCCTGACAAAGATGAAAGAGGGTCAAGCTTTCGAAACATAAGCAACGGAATGGAGAGGAAGAGCAACAAAGCACATTCCTCCAATCACTGAGCGACAACAAGTTCAGCTGTTCCACTCCACACTCAGAGGCGTATATTACTCACATCTCCTGGCTCATACTTCCTCTTTCTCAGACTTGATCGAGGTAGGAAAGAAGCTTGACATGGGTGTTAAGCTAGGGAGAATTGAAGGCCCATCAAAGAAGAAGGATTGAGAGACGTCAAAGAAACAGACTGCTGGAACCTCCCGGAGAGGCAACCATTGGCGCCGTCAATTCTGGACATCAGGCTTCACAGCCGATTTCGGTGGATTATACTCCTGCATTACATACTTCTCAAGCATATGCACATCCTGTGCATTATGTCCAGCCTTACCAAACATCGCAGGCTTATTTCCCGACCCCGCCAACTGTTATCCAGTCGCAACTTCCGCAACAGCATACTCCTGCTCAGACTCAACAAGGTAGACCCCTGGCTTCGAGATCTCCTCAGTCGGTTCAACGTGCTCCAGCCGCCAGAATTCATCAGGACAATGCTGCACAACCACGTCCGCGCAAGCAGTACACCACTTTACCAGCTCCTGTCTCTCACATATTCAAGCAGCTTCTTGCAGGCAACAAGATCAGAATAGAGGCGCCTGGTCCAAACTTTGACCTCGCAGTGCAGAATCAGAACTTGCACTGTGAATTCCATTGGGGCGCTCCTGGTCATACCCTAGACAATTGCTGGACACTCCGGAACAAAATTCAGGAGATGATCGACACAAGACAAATCTCTTTTAATGAGGCGAAGCCACCGAATGTCCGCGCAAACCCCCTCCCCAATCATGGATCAAATTCAGGACCTTCTATCAACATGATCAGCATCGCTGCTATCGAAGAGGAAGAAGACGCGCAGAAGACCTCAATCCCCTTTATCGTCAACTATGCTCCGACGAATGATGCATTTACATCTGCCGTCCCATTCGTTATTGAGGTTCTTGCAAAGGAGCCATACCAAGACCGTCGAGTTCCCTGGGATTATGGGAATGAGGTTGCCAATATGGAGCAGGAGATGAGCGCGATGGGCATCACGCGCTCAGGACGAGTTTATCAGGGTCCAGAGTCTACAGACAAAGGGAAAGCCCCCGCTGTTACATCCTCAACCACTTCAGAAGCCGTGCCACTCCTTACAAAGAAGGTCATCGATCAAGAAGCTGAAGCTTTCATGAAAGTGATCAAGGCAAGTGAGTACAAAGTGGTGGAGCAAATGGGCAAGTCACCAGCACATATCTCGCTCCTTGCATTGCTTTTGAGCTCCGAGCCACATCGGAATGCTTTGTTGAAAGTCCTCACTGCGGCACAAGTCCCAAAAGATACGGCACCGGATAGGATCGAGGAGATTGTTAGTTCAATCTTCTCGAGTCAGATCTCCTTTGCCGATGATGAGCTCCCATCGGAAGGCCAGGGACATTTGCGGGCGTTGCACATAGTCTGTAAGTGCAACAATCACATCGTTGGTCGAGTCATGATCGACAACGGCTCTGCTCTCAACGTTTGCCCCGTCTCCACGCTGAAACAGATGAACGTGGATATGAGTCGCATCCGTGCAAGCAAGACCACTGTTCGAGCCTTTGATGGCTCTAGGAGAGAAGTGAATGGAGAAATCGACCTCCTGATTGATGTGGGTCCTTGTTCATTCTCTGTCACCTTTCAAATCCTCGAGATACCCAATGCTTTCAGTCTCTTGCTCGGGAGACCATGGATTCACGCCGCCGGCACTGTTCTTTCATTGCTGCACCAGAAACTGAAGTTCTTCATCGAAGGTAAGCTGATCACCGTCAACGGCGAGGAAGATTATGCAGTCTATAAGGAGACAGCCATTTCTTACATCAGCATTGGAGAAGATCAGAATCTTCCCTTTCACTCTTTTGACATCATTTCCGTAATCCGAGACTACGGAGAAGTTGGTCCATCACGGACCGATCGCATGATTGGGAAAGTTCTGTTGAAGAATGACTACGTCCCTGGAACTGGACTTGGAGCACGTGCACAGGGAATTCTCCGACCGATTGAAATGAAGGAATACCGCAATAGGAGGGGACTCGGCTTTCGCCCCTCTTGTCATGAGATCGTGTAAGCTCGTCACAGAAAGCATCTCCACCGTCTTGCTGCACATTACGGAAAGCTCTTTAGGGGCATTCCGGTTCCACCGCTCTCACAGTTTTTTGCAGCACCACCGCAGATCACGGGAGGCACCTCCGATAGCCCAATCACTGAATCAGATTGACTTCTCTTCGGATGCAGTTGAAGCGTTTTTGGCTTTGCCAGCCATATATGCCGTCACTGAGGAGACATCTTTCAGGGTTCACATCCGCCCTGTACAGGAGGATGAGGGGCTTACCAATTGGACTTCAGTTCCGCTCTACTTGGACATAGTTGCCGATGTGTAAGACGGTCTTTATATATAATGCTACCTGTATGTTGGCAACGACATAAGCCACATAACAGAAGAGGGATTTTTGTTATGGCTTGTTAATAAAATCCCTGCATGTTTTTTGAATTTCTATATCTAGATTCTCTCTCTCGCACTTACTTCTAGCATCTTTAATTTCTAAGACAACTCGCTTTCGTGTCCAGGCTCCAATCGAATCCAAATCACGGATGCAACGATTCGAATTCATCCGAAACACACCTCAGAAAGTCCCTACCCATATACTTCGGGGAAGGACTTGACAAGGAAGGTCGCGTGCCCGAGATAGAAGAGAGTTTGCATCGTCTTGAAAACCATCAACTCACCTCAATCGAGCCAACCAAAGAGATCAACATAGGCACCACAGATGAACAACGCACCCTAAGGATCGGGACGGGTCTCGACCCCGCATAGAGAACCCGGATGATTGATTTCTTGACAGAGTATCAAGAGGTCTTCGCTTGGTCTTATACTGATATGCTAGGCTTAGACCCTTCGATCGTAAAGCATTACTTCCCACTTGACATTGAAAGATTTCCGCCCAAACGTCAACACTTACGGCGTCAACGAGCTGATCTTCTTCTCCATATTAAAGAGGAGGTCGTCAAGCAGGTGGATGCGGGATTTTTGGAGGTATGCAATTACTCTGAATGGGTAGCGAACATTGTGCCTGTGGAAAAGAAGAACGGGAAGGTCAGAGTCTCCATCGACTACCGAGACCTTAACAAGGCTAGCCCAAAGGATAACTTTCCACTGCCCCATATCGACGTCTTGGTGGACAATACAGCGCGCCATACACAATTCTCCTTCATGGACGGTTTCTCTGGATACAATCAGATTCAGATGACCGAGGAGGATAAGATTAAAATGACGTTCATCACGATGTGGGGTACGTTTTGTTACAAGGTCATGCCTTTCGGTCTCAAAAACGCCGGGGCAACCTATCAGCGGGCAATGGTCACTCTCTTTCATGACATGATGCATAAAGAGATAGAGGTCTATGTCGACGACATGATTGCAAAGTCCAAAGAAGGTGAAGATCATCTGGTCAACCTCAAGCGGCTATTTGATCGTCTCAGGAAATACAAGTTCCGACTCAACCAAGCGAAATGCACCTTCGGCGTCAAGTCAGGGAAATTGCTAGGGTTTATAGTCAGCGAAAAAGGCATCGAGGTCGACCCCGTCAAGGTCAAGGTGATCATGGAACTACCCCCTCCATCGACAGTGCGCGAAGTAAGGAGCTTCCTAGGACGGCTGAATTACATCGCTCGGTTCATTGCAAATTTAACAGACAAGTGCCAACCACTCTTCCTTTTGCTTCACAAAAATGCAGCGGTCGATTGGGATGACGAGTGTCAGAAAGCTTTTGATACAATCAAGGCATACCTAGTTCAGCGGTGTTGGTTCCACCTTCACCGGATTGTCCTCTCATTTTGTACCTGACGGTACGCCGACAATCCATCGGATGCATGTTAGGGCAAAAAGATGATTCCTCTCACGCAGAGCGAGCAATTTATTATTTAAGCAAAAAGTTCACTGAAGGGGAGTCTAACTACCCTGAGATAGAGAAAATGTGTTGCGCACTTATGTGGGTCATGCAAAGGCTCCGGCAATACACTCTCTACCATACTGTTCACCTGCTGTCGAAGACAGATCCTTTGAAGTATCTACTCGGTAGTCCGTCCTCCATGAGGAACATAGCAAAATGGCGTTGCCAACTGACAGAGTACGACATCCAATACGTATCACGCACGTCAATGAAGGGCCAAGCAATTGTAGATCATCTAGCGGAGTTTCCGATCGAGGACGACACACCAATCAACTTTGACTTTCTAGACGAAGGAATCCTCCAAATGAATGATGAGGAGGAAACTCTCGGATGGAAGATGTACTTCGATGGTGCAGTCAACTCCACCGGGTCGGGTATTGGCGCAGTGCTAATATCCCCCGAGGGGCGTCATTTCCCTGTTGCAGCTAAGATTGATTTCCCTTGCACCAACAACATAGCCGAATATGAAGCTTGTATCCTCGGTTTGCAGGCGGCAATCGACCTCAAAGGCAAGGAGTTAAAAGTGTTCGGCGATTCTATGCTCACAATCTTTCAGACGCTCAAACAGTGGAAGACGAAAGATCCGAAGCTGGTACCATATCATGAGTACCTTGAAGAGTTGACAGAGAACTTCGAGGATATCTCATTTACGTACACACCACGCATGAAGAACCAGTTCGCAGATGCACTTGCGACGCTCGCATCCATTGTGAGCATTACGAAGGAGAATCTCATTTAGCCCCTCGAGTTTGAGATTGCTCAGGGCCCCGCCCATTGCGATGTAATTGACGCAGTTGATGGCAAACCGTGGTACGCAGACATCAAGCACTTGCTGCAAACAGGTCAATTCCCAGTGTTCACCGATCGTCATGACCGAAGGACTCTACGCCGCATTGCGGCACACTTTTTCCTGAGTGGCGAAACTCTCTACCGCCGTTCATTCGACGCTACACTGCTTCGGTGTATCGACGAGGACGAGGCACAACGCCTCATGGAAGAAGTGCATGAGGGAAACTGCGGACCTCACATGAATGGGCTCATGCTAGCAAAGAAGCTCATGCGACTCGGATACTTCTGGTCTACCATGGAGACCGACTGCGTCAAGCATGTCAGTAACTGTCATTTGTGTCAAGTCTACGCGAATCAGATCAGAGCACCACCCAACGAGCTGCATCCAATGGCTGCTCCGTGGCCCTTTTCAATGTGGGGCATGGACGTGATCGGTCCTGTCAACCCCAAAGCATCCAATGGACACTTGTTCATACTGGTAGCTATCGACTACTTCACCAAGTGGATCGAAGCTATCACCCTCGTGTCAGTCACTGCAAAGGCCGTGGCTCGCTTCCTCAAACGCGACATCATTGTGCGGTACGGGGTCCCTGCGACTCTCATCACCGGCAATGCCAAGAACCTGAATAATAAGCTCATTGACGAGCTCTGCGCATAGTTCAAAATCCGACATCGCAATTCCTCTCCATATCGTCCACAAATGAATGGTGCGGTAGAGGCAGTGAATAAGAACATAAAGAAAATCATCGAACAAATGACGGTGAATTACAAGGACTGGCAAGAGATGCTCCCGTTCGCACTCTTAGCGTATCGGACTTCTATCCGCTCATCTACCGGGGCAACCCCGTACTCGCTGGTCTACGGCATGGAAGCGGTTCTTCCAATCGAAGTGGAGATTCCCTCCATGAGGGTTCTTACCGAGTCCAAACTCAAGGAAGCAGAATGGACGAAACAACGCTATAAACAGCTTAATCTCATCGACGAGAGGCGGCTAACAACACTTTGCCACGGTCAGTGCTATCAGCAAAGAATGACCCGAACATTCAACAAGAAAGTTCGTCCTCACGAGTTCAGCCCCAGCGACCTCGTCTTACGAAAAGTTTTACACATTGCCCCAGATTCCAGGGGCAAATTTGCTTACAAGTACGACGGTCCCTTCATCGTTAAAGAAGTCTTTGACGGAGGGGCAATCATTCTCAATGATATGGACGGAAACGAGAACGCTCTTTCGGTCAATGCTGATGCTCTTAAGAAATACTATCCGTGATGGTGTTTCTCCCATCCCACTGCGGGTGTTTTCTCAAATGCACATAACATTTTATCTTTCTTCGCATGTACAGTTCTCAGTACTTTTACTTTCGCTAACTCATATAATCCCCTCTTCTGTTCTTTCCCTTTCTCTGAACTTTTCCTGAGAGAAAAAGAATGAATCTCCCGCTAGGTTGAAAACCTCTTTGAGGCAGCCTAGGCAAAAATCAGGGAATGAGAGGCACGGTTCAAAATCCCGCAAAGGGGAACCGTGGCAAAAGGAAAGCATGAAACAAAATCCTCGCTAGGCTGAAAATCCGAAAAGGGCGGTCTGGGCAAAAGTTAGAGGAACTGAGAGGGGCGATTAGACCCAATACGGGCGATCGTAGCAAAAGGTGAGCTCTAAATGAGAGAAATATCAAACAAAACACCCCGTTAGGTCGTCACGCGTCTTGCGACCTAGGCAAAAATTAGGGGACCTTCGGCAGCTCAACCACGAAATGACAGCTACACTCAGCGTGCAGCAGCAACGAGTAGTGGTTTGACAGTCTTCGATGCAAGCAAACTCTCTTTGACTCTCACAGCACAAGACACGTTTCGACGTGCTGTCGAATCGTCGTATCCTTGATCTGGAGGATCCCAAAGATCCCTCCTTTTACCTTAATGCAAATTCTATGGGTCATGCCCATTCTGTAAAAAGCCTTTCTTGTCAAGTAAAAAATCTAGCGAGATACGACCACCCTTTTAAATGGTCATCAAGTTCAAATCCCCAAAGCATTATTATTCAGACTTCTTTGCACATCTTCATTATGGCTGTAGAGTAGAATTGACTACTACTGTTAGCTCCCATAGTTCAATATGCAGGAATGAGGATGTGAATCCCGAAATGAGTCTTTCTTTGATGAATGCATGTTTGCCTTAGGCGAAGGACCACAGCCAAAATCCGAGGAGAAGTCTTCAGGATAATACTCCATGCATTCAATGGCATCACAATCAGTTGGCAAATAAAGAAACATTCTGCCACAACATCGATAGCAGCACAGACATGCTCAGTGATGAAGGAATCACAATGATTTCTTCCGCACCTCACGCAACTCCCCAGCGTTTGCATTTACTTTTTGCAAGCATTTTCATCCTGCAATGCATCCCATGCAACTTTACTTTTCTGCACAGGGGTCCGTCCCCTTCGGGTACGTCCTGACTACCTTTCTGCTCAGGGGTCATCCCCTTCGGGTACGTCCCGACTACTTTTCTGCACAGGGGTCCGTCCCCTTCGGGTACGTCCCGACTACTTTTCTGCTCGGGGGTCCGTCCCCTTCGGGTACGTCCCTGACTACTTTTTGCTCAGGGGTCCGTCCCCTTCGGATCCGTCCTGACTTTAAGTTTCCCTGCACCATGCAACCCGCCGGCCAACACGCCCCGCACCTTGCAACCCGCCGGGCAAAACGCCCCGCACCCCGCAAGTCCATTGGGTAGACACCTTTGAACCATGTTGTTCATTCGGTATGCGCCCCGTGCATATTGCAAACCCTTTGGGTACGTCCCGACTACTTTTCTGCTCAGGGGTCATACTCTTCGGGTACTTCCCGATTACTTTCCTGCTCAGGGGTCATCTCCTTCGGGTACGTCCCGACTACTTTTATGCTCAGGGGTCATCCCCTTCGGGTACGTCCCGACTACTCTTCTGTTCAGGGGTCCGTCCCCTTCGGGTCCGTCCTGACTTTAAACTTCTGTTTAGGGGTCCGTCCCTTCAGGTTCATCCTGACTTTTACATTTCTGCATCAGGTATAACATCCCCACATATCCAAAGTAGGAGGGAGAAGACTGTTATTAGAAGTTCCATATCGATCATTCCATATCGATCATTGCTATCAAATTGGGGTGCTTCTGAAGTCTTTGGCTGCATCCTCTACTCGAGCATGCAGTCAAAGAGGGGCAAGCTGTCAGCACCCCATTTTGGCTCACCTTTCCAAACAATGATATTAACAATGGTTCAAGCCACAACTTGAGAAGAATACAGAAAAACGACTTAACAAAGCAGAAATCACTATTCATCCTCAAGTAGGCAAAATTGAGCAGAAGACATGCACATATGACAGAAGGACTCCAAGGGTCATCAAAGGGTAACAGAGTGGCTAGAGAGCTCAACAACGTCAAAAACCGGCATTTCCAATGTACCACATGGACAGTCCTATTTTCCAATAGTTCGCTCGACCGTCGGAAGATAGCCAACATTGGACTTCAAAAATTCACATCGATGCCAAACAGATGAAAAGTGTCTTCAAACGCATTTCGCAAATTATCTGCTCTATACAGAACAACTTTCTGTATACAAACAACTTTTTAGTGGAAGTCCAAAAATGCCAGTTTCTCGGAGAAAAGTTAATTCCAAATATCAGATGCAGCCACGCCCTACAATCATACAGATCACGAGCAGTGCTTCAGATTGCCTTTTGGAAGCCATACAGACACCCTGAAGGACTTCCGAGCGACAAAACAAGTATACCCCTCTTCAGAAGAGCATAACCGGAGACTGGTCTGATGGAATTACGGCAAACGAAGTTCATACCACATTGCCCTGAAAACTCCAGCGGACATTCGCAATTGGGCAAAACAGACAGCAAAACCCTTCACGGTTTCCCGAGTAACCTCCGAGGAGCACAAAAGACCATTTTTAGTGGAAATCCATATCCGGAGGTCCTCTTTGGGGATACTTGACGCTGGATGCTTACCTTACACAATGCTAGCCTTCTCAAGGCTCAATGTGGAATTGTCGGAATGAATCACACAACTCATCTAGACCCCTCGAGCAGTGCTTTAAGGGTCTCAGATGCTCTTTTCATATCCTTAGAGGCCTAATCTCGGCAAACAGAGATCACAGTTATCTCTGGATCGCCCAAGAAACTCAAAAAGCAATCTGAGAAATCCAGTTTCGGCCTCCTAGGACATCTCCGGCTCCATATTTGCATTTACCGGCTTAAGGGACAAGTGCCCATGTAATTTGACAATTTACGTCAAAATGACCGACGTGGGATGCAAATACAAGATATGCTATCAAAAGTGGGTAACCTCGCTCTGAATGCATAAAAGGAGCAAAATCGGCTTCCGAGCCTCATACAGACATTTGGCAATTCCTCACGGAAAATGCCAATCTCGGACTCATTAAATTCGTTTCCTCGCGTATATCGATAATTCAACATTCAGTTCGAACCACGAGCCTCGAATGAGCGATCAATCGAGACCCGAGCTTTTTCCCGGTTTCTCCTCTTCGGTCGTGGGACCGACGGAATGCCCAAGATGAGTCACCCTTGCACTAGAAGCTTCTTCTTCTTCTTCAATGCAAGAAGCCAACTTGCACTATTGCATGAAAATATCCAAGAAGTTTGAAGACAACACTCAAGCCTTCATCAATGCTCATTAATGGTTTTGGCTCTTCCACATGAAGAACACTTGGTCCACATTCACCCTCATCCTCATTAGGCAAATCGAAATTTGCTAATGGGAGGGTTAAGAGTGCTTGCTTTTGCTTAATTGCTCATTAGCTTTGCCTATAAATGGCCCAAAAGTGATTAAGTTAATCACTTCTCCTCTTGCACACTCTCTCCAAGCATTCCCCCTCTAGAAAACCTCTCAAACTCCATAGCCAAGAACACCCAAGAACCAGCAAGCTTCAACTTTGAAAAACCGAAAGGAAAACATCGAACAAAACCCAAAGTTCTTAAGTCGGAAGCCGGTGTTCATCATCCCGACTTAACTTCAAAAATTCTCAAACTCCATGTACCATATGTTTTGGACCCATGGAGTTCATTGGTGAAATTGGTTTTTCCATTTGAAGTCTTTAAATTATTATTTCAGGTCATTTAGTGCATTTCGGGTGAAGAATCGTCACTCTCGGGTGAACAGTGCCAGACGTGTGCCAGCCGCGCACAAGCCCGAGCGTCCGCGTCCGCCCTGCGCATGCCTGCACGCCCGCGCCTGCCCGCGCGCCCGCGCGCCTCCCATGCACTCCAGCTGCACGCCCCGTGCACCTAGCTCCCCGAACGTGCATGCACTTGCAACCGAGCACTCTTCCAAGCGTTCAACCGAGTCACCCGACTCTCGAACACTTTCCCGACTCTTTCCTCGTATCCCGAGGCTAGGTAAATCACTCCCGATTTAGAGAAGTTAGAACCTTTTACCTTATTTGCATGGCTATGGAGAATTATGGTGTTTTATGCGTGTATGATTTGCAAGACTTAATTTTTATACACTTTTATGTCATGTTATGCATGTTTACTACCTTATAACTTGCTAGCATGTCGAAAAATGGTTTGGATCGTTGTCCGAAAGACCATCCCGACCCGAAAATGGCAAGCAAGCTCTCGGCCAAGGCTCTAAATGGGATGGCCGAGACTTAACTTGCTCTTTCGGGTTAAGATTGGTCTCCTCGGCCCTATCCAAGTTAGTTTCCAAGTTTATTTTGTTGTTCTTGCATGTATGAAGCCGGTATTATTTTATCGATTTCTTAAATAACATGTTTGTGAATGTTTGCATGTTTAAATGAGTTAATCAAATCATGGTAATACCGGCTTTTGTCAAAAACGTGTTATTCATCGTGTTTGATGCTTGAGCATACGAAAAACAATTAAAACCGAGGCAAAGAAACCACTTGTGAATCGAATCAAGCCATAAGAGTTTTCGGCCATCCTTGAGAGATGAGGCCGAGAGCCTCTTGGCTTTTTCTCAGATCAAGAATGATTTCCTTATCTCGATTTTGGTTTGTTTTCTCGGATTGTGTGAAGTTTTAAATTAGATATCTTCACGATTCCCATGTTAAAACATCGTTTAAAACCTTTTTAAAACAAATATGCATGGGTTTGTGTATCGAGGACTCATTCGGATCCATTTGGTTATAAGGGTATTGTCGGTGATTTAACCGAATTATCCTCGATCCTTATGGAATCGTCTTGGTCGTCGAGTCACGAATCGTTTTCAAAATTAATGCATTCGGCATAACCTTAAGCATTAATTCCATGAATGGGTTAATCGGGACATTCACACGGTTAATTCATTCAATTTAAACAACTTTGCATGAATTGGACATTAATTTGTAACTCGTGTCGACGAATTACAAAACGGTGTTAATGCCCTTTTCAAAATCCTCATACTTTTAAATACATATTGTGTTGTTTCCCTTTTATGAAAATAAATTTTCAAATTAAGGGCAAGAACATCATTTTGTGATTTGTCGTCATCTTAGCATCGTTTAAGATGTCAGTTGGGTATTCTGTATCAAAATACAATTACTTGACTAATCATTTCACTTGACTTAACCAAACGCTAGAAAATGGTTAGGCGGAACTCTAGGTTCCAAATCTAGTGTCAAAACACGAGTTGGGTTAATTCAGTGGTAATTCAGTGTCACAACACCGAATCACTGTAAAAACAATCTACTCACACGAAACTTGACTACGGAAACCCGATATGTCAGGTTCTCAAACCAAAGCCGAATGCTAAAACATTGGCACGCGTTGTTTGCTTAGCATATGGCATTTGCTTGTAAAATACCCCGGATTAATAAACTTGCTAATCCACGTACATTCGGTGAATACAAACACATTGTCTGTTATTTACCTGCTGCCTGTTATCTTTTCGCACTTGTTTGCCATACGGGTCGAGCCTGATCCCTAGGCCGAATAATATTAGGGTTCAACGCCCTAATCATCGAGCACAACGTCCAACACCGTATTCAGTGAGAGCGTGCATTGAATTTCAGTTTTTCGGTGTTTCCCTAAACTCACGGTGAGTTAGAGCGGAATAATAACCGAACGCGAGTCGATTGGAATTCGGCCATTTGTAATTTGTATTTATTATTTTCGAGAGCATTGTAAGGACTTTTATTTTATATATTCATTCTGTAAGAATTCCAGTCGGTAAGCGAACGGTTCGAAAGTCGAATTAATTGAATCGGTTTAATACTTGCCCAAAGGAAAGTAAATCCAAGAATTCGCGGTTCTGGTTCACGCAGGGATTCAACCTCCATGGTTCGATGAACTGTAACTTAAGATTGTGAACCAACTCCCCAACATAAGATTGTGAAACAACTCACCGACATCGTTTAGTTCACCGAATCTCCGGTGTCAAAACGTGCAAGCCGAATGCAACTTAATTCAAGCGGTAAATAATAAAACATGCAAGCCTAGCAAACCAGAGTACCGAAAGGGCTTGTGGGATATAGGCCCGCACGTAACATGAACCCCCGAACACGGACTTTCCGATTCCACACAGATCAATGCCTTAACGACAAACTAGGTGTTCCATACCCCTAGACCCGGGTAACTTATCTGCCCTCGACCTTCGGGTCGTAAAATGATAAGTGGCGACTACTTCTCTCACGCTGTCCGTCACGCGTCCCCAGGGGAAGGTGGACACTCCCAAGCCGCGCAATCCAAAAGCGCGTAATGCGGGCCCCGACGAGAGTCCACATTCGGGTCCGTACACCCCTCACTCCCTACAACTCCTAGGATTAGGGAAATCGTTTCGCCTTGGGCCAAACAAGTCAGTTAGGTCTCCCGAGTGGCATTTCAGTGGTCGCGAATGCCTCTCGGCAAGTCTTCGGGGCTCGTTTCTGACAAACGGTGGCCACAACGGTCTTCAAACACCTAAAGGCGTTCGAGAAACATTGAGAAAGCCTCGATTGCGGATACCTAGGTCACCTCCGGCCAATGATCTTCGGTCGAGGATGGCGATCCAACAATCCCACACGGAATAAAAAGCTCACCGGAACGAACATTACAATGCACGGGGGAACAATCGTAGAACGAGGACGGTCAACCCCACTCTGGATGTCCGAACAAGGTAAAACCGACTCTCGAGGTGCCGGGTCACTCGATTATTCGTTCGCATGAAATATGGCGACATTGGGCTCATTTAAATCCCCTTCATGCAAGCATCCCAAATTCATCAATTAATCGAACTTTGGAGATCGAACGTGCGATCAATCGAGCTTCGAGCTTCTCCCGGCTTTTCTCCTAGTCAAATGGGGCCCACAGCCAAGCCAAGCCAAGCCTCCAAGCCATGGCTCAAACCCGCAGCCACGGCTCGATCCCATGACCTCGGCTTGACCGCCCAAGCCACGGCTCCACCCCTCCTCACCGCTGGCTCCATCCCAAAATCGGTGGCTCAACCCCTCCATTCTTCCCTCCACCACACAATTCAAACATCTCTTACACACATCACCCATCCATCACTTCCCATCAACTTTCCCTTCCTTTCCCCACACTCAACATGACTATTTCCCCTCCCTAATCCCTTGATATTTTCGGCAGCCCACACTTAATCCCCCGAAATACATTTAGCTAGCCCTAACCACTTCATTAAGCTTTCCTATAAATTCTCTAGCATCATTAACTCTAATCACTTCTTCATTCTCACTCTCTCTCAAGCCAACATCTCTCTAAAGTCCTCTCAAACTCCAGCCCTCTTCCTTGCTTCCGTCCGAACCATCTCAAGGCCGAAACCGGCCAAAACCCACGGAAAACCACCCGGTATGCCGATCACCACCCGACCCGACTTAAGCCAAACATCCCCAAACTTCCTAGCCTACATCTTTTCCACCCCCTAAGTCCATTTCCGGGCTTGGATTTTCGGTTTGAAGCTTGCAACATCACATTACAACTGCTAAGCTATCGGGTCCTGAGACCGTCATAGGGCGCACCCGGACTTCTACGACGTGCCATTTCTTCCCACGACTTCGGCGAGTCGTGCCATCACGTGCGAAGGGTCCCTCACGACCCACACTCTCCCCCGTGAAGAGGTGGTCACGATCCGAGAGCCTTTCGACCGTGCACGACGCCCGTTTCACTCCCCCGTGTTAGGGTGATTAATAAACCGAAAAGCATGAAAGTTGTTTCTTTTATATAGATCCGGGTTGCCCCATGCATTTCCATGCACGTACGTCCATCTTATCCCGTTTGTATGTCCATACCATGTATATATCGTGATGGGAAGCGGCTAGGATTGAGGTAGGAGAAGCCCCTTGGCCACGGTAGAGCCATGGGAGCCCACGGCCTAGTCCCAAGGGAGGGACCCATGAGCTCCCTTGACTCACCCGAGGCTAGGACGGTCTCCTCTTTCCCGAAATTTGTTTTTTCCCGTGCCTTTACCGTCGTTTGTCGTATGAGATGTATCGGCATGATGCGGACGGGTTTAGATCGGAGTCGAAGAGCCCGTCTTGACCCACGTGAGCCATGGGAACTCACGGCCACCCTTGAGGGGGATGTGGCCGAGAGCTCCCTTGGACCATACGGGTCCAAGGTGGCCTCTTCGATTCCGAAATAGATCGGTCCCCGCGTTTCACGTTTTTCCATTGTATGAGTCGACGCCGTTTTTATTGATTTCTTTATATTATATGTTATATGTGCTTGTTCATGTATTTGATTGCGTTTAGAAATCTTGGCGGTGTCGATTTCCTTTTGCTTTATCGAAATAGGTATTGTCCTTGTGTTTAAATGTATTATGCATGCAAGACACGACCGGAATCGTTCCTTGGAATTGATTGTACCCGTATTTTACATTTTTACCGTTAGTCACGTGATAACTAAATGATAGGTACGTTAGTTTTGGGTAATCGTCCATCAAAACCATAATAGTTACACGAAATGATGATCACCGAATAATCTCATGAATGGGAGGAATGGGATGTGTCATTTGATTAATTAAATCACTTGGACTAAATAATTGGATAAATTGATTGCTAATCCGTAAGCGCATCGATGGTTCACGGAACGGCGAAAATGCCATTTTCTTTAAAAGCTCACAATTTTAAAGCACCGAGACGTGTAACACGAATAGAATCGGTGTCTAGCGAGTACTCGCGTACTATGACTTGAGTCCGGGCCCAATTTGAGGCTGCTCGAGTCGAGACGCGTGAGTCCTTTTTAGACCTCTTCGTGTCACGCGATCTTTAATTTATATGTGAACTACACATGTTTTACCGATCAAGGGCATAATCGTTATTTCGCGATTCACCGATATCCTAGGCATTAGGGAGTCGGAAACACCTCGATCTATGGACAGAAAAGGGCAACCCGTTCGGGCGCGAGTTTCATTCGCACGACCCATTTCGTTCACTTTCGGTGCTTCTATCTCCCTATTGTAGATTCGATGGTGAACGTTTTATTTCTGTTACAAAACATGAAGAACAGGATTAATCATGTACTTGACTTGATCAAACATTAGATAATGGATAGGTGGAATGCTAGGTTCCAATCTAGAGTCAAAAATACAAGTTTGGCTAATTCGGTGAAACTGTAGTGACACCTCACTTAACAGAGTTCTAAAACAAATTCACACATGTAATCGGCCTAGAACCACATCCCAACCCACTTCGTCGTTTGCCTAGGTTAGACACATTGTTTGCTAATCAACCCCGGTCAATAACTGATTAAATCACGTACATTCGGCCTAATGTACAACTTGTCCGTATTCATCCATACTTGTCAGTTATTGTCTGTTTTTCATCCGTTTTATCGGTTTTCCTCTTTTTTCCATTTGCTTTTGCTGATTTGTTGCGGTTCGGGTCCGAGCCCATAGGTTACGTGTTGCACGGGGCCCAACGCCCCAAATCACCGAACCCGAGGTCCAATGCCTCCTAACCCACTGAGCGCGTGCAACCCGAGTGCGGAATGGGATCTAGCCTCGAGTCACCATCACACTCCAAATGTAGCCTATGTGGAAGGCAATTTGGATTGGATGTGTGAAACGTGTTTAGATATCAACCGGGAGCTCGATCGGTCCAACGGTTACAGTGGGAACTAATCGGTTCTCCTGCAAACTGTCGGTTCGATTGGACCCGACCCCCGGCTCTTTGAGCCCGCGTTGCCTGAATTTATTTATCGGTCATTCAAAACACACGGTGAGCCAGAGCGGAATATTGGCCCAATGCAAACCGATCGGGATCCATTTACTTTATTCAGTTGTATTCTGTAATTATTCGAGTGTACATTGTGAGGATCTTATTTGTACATCTATTCATTCATTTGTAAGGATCCCCGATCGACAAGCGAGAGGTCCGCGTGTTGAACCTGTCAAGTTGGTCTATTAATGCCTAGAGACGAGGAAGCCCGAATACTCGCGGTTTTGGTTCATGCAGGGAGTCGACCGCCGTGGTTTGACAAACTGTAAACGTTAGGATAGTGAACCGATTCCTCGACGCACGAGCCTACTCATCTTTTGGGTTCTTTGGCCCAACTTGATCAATTTATCGACTTTATGGTGTCAAAACGGGCGAGTCAAGTGCAACCCTAAATCATGCAGTAAATAAACAAAACGGCAAGTCTAGCAAATTAGAGTACCGAAAGGGCGTGCGGGATATAGGCCCGCACGTAATAGAACCCCTGAATTCGGAATTTCCGATTCCTTATGACCATTGCCTTAGCATTTAGGTGTACCTCATACCCCTAGACCTAGGCGACTCAATGGCCCTCGACCTACGGGTCGTAAACAGTAAGTGGCGACTCCTTCTCACGTGCGTCCGTCGCGCGTCCCCGGGAAGGTGGACACTCCCGAGCCGCATTGCATAGGCTTCGTGCACGCGTGCCCCAACGAGATAAAATTCGGGTGCGCACAGCTTGGCGACTCCACCGGGGACATCTAAAGGGTTCGGGCTCGATTCCGTTTGCTTGCTTGCATGTTTATTTATCGCTTTCTGTACATTTATTTTAAGCACACTTATTTCGCATACAGTCATTTTACGCACTTGCATCGCATCATTCTAGTGGGTCTCTAGGTACCTCGTCCGAAATCCCACGGGCGCCAAAATAGGAAGCTAGATTAGTCAGAGGTTCCGAATAAGGGAACGGATCGAGTCGGCTATGCCACCGAACCGGCCTCCAAAGATCCTCGCTCGATTACAAGGAATTCACGCCCTTGTATCGGGAGCCCCCATCCCTAGTTAGTGGTTCTCCCGATAGCACTGAAAACCATGCATACACAGGGACCGTCATGCTGGACCAATCTTTGCCTCCATGCCGCCAACCGACCCCAAAGTCAAGTCGTTGAGTCGGCCCATAGTTTTTTTTAGGACGGGCTTTTTGTTGTTTTCTTTTTGAAAGAGTGATGTATACTGTAAAAGACACGGTTATAGTTTATCTTTCCGCACTGCATGCATTATTTTCAAAATGACTTAGGACGTTACATTGGTTTGATTCTTAAGATGTTGAGTCGACATCTCCTCCATTTAGGTAAGGATGGACCGCCCGGCTCCTGGCCTCAGGCTCGAAGTAATCATACCACCTAGACAAGAAATCATGCGCATTTGGAGGACATTCCGCCCGGTGGATCGCGCTTTCATTCAAGGCATCATCGGAGACGTGGTTATGCTCACTGAAACTCCGGTGGATTGGATCTTCCTAAGGACCGCCGCTGAATTCTGGGACCCCCGACATGCGGTGTTCAACTTTCAGGGAACAGAATTGGCACCCACAATCGAGGAGTATACGGCGCTCATCCAGAGGCCCGCGCCCACAACCCAAGGCATCTTCGTGCCCAACCCAGTCGCGGTAATTCGAAGCCAACTCTCCACCCTCCTCGGCATACTCGTCCAAGAAGTCCACCAAGAGCTTCATCAAGGATGGGATCACGGTGTCAGGATCGCATGGTTTTCAGATTGGACACTTCTCCGCGCATTGACACCTTCGACGGCGTCCTACCAGCGCGACGCGTGTCACGGGTTCCTGCTTTTGATCTTCGACACCCTCTTGTTCCCGCACGCGCCAAACCTCATTGACGGGGCTATAGCCCAAGTCGTCCTCCAAGCGGTGGGAGGCCATAGTTATGTGGAGGCTTTATTAGCCGAGACAGTTCGGTCTCTAGACTATGTTAGAGAGGTTCGGCGTGGTAGGATGAGAGGATCCCCGCACCTTTTACAAGTTTGGCTTCTCGCACATATCCGCCCCTTCTGCTCATCGCATCCTTTCTCCTACATTGCGGACGAGCGTTCGCTGATCGAACGCCTAGTGCCAGTCTTTCCACCTCCCGAGCGCAGTTTCTCAGAATGGAGGCACTTTTGGCGCGAGTTGACACCCGCGCGTTTTTTATGGGTCGCTCTTTGGAATCCCGGCGGCCCCATGATCACAGGGTGTCCCGGAATAGTGGGAGTCCCTCTTCTCAGCCATTTGGGGAGCACGCTCATATTCTCGGGCCGGGTAATCAGACAACTCGGCGGCTTACAGGACATTCCCGCCAAGGCGGACCGCCTACCCTACCGCATCCAATGGGCCGATTCCACATCCACGGCCCCCGCAAGATTCTTGCAGATCCGAGAGATTCACCGCCAACGGGACGCTAGCAAAATACAGCGTCTTTACTTCCCCGAGCTTTCCGCCACATCAGCATACGTGGCTTAGTTTTATTCACAGGGATCGACGTTGCCGCAGCGGTCCCAGACCGCCCTGATTCCCCGAGCCACACCTACATCCGCCCCCGAAGCCGAAAGCTCCACCCAAGCGGCCATGTGCGCAGAGCTACAGTCCATCAGGGAGGAACGAGATAGACTCCGTTGCGAGCTTGTTGACTCTTGTGCTGAAGTCGCGGACTACAGGGAGCTTCAGACGGAGCTAGCTCGGGCACGCGCTCAAATCGCAACCTTAGACCGAGAGATGGCCCGCCTGAGCGCTATGTTAGATCGAGTGCGGGCAAGGGCGCGCGGGATCCCCCATCCCTAGGGTTAGCGGACGCACTCATTTTGCCCTCGCTCGAACCTACGCCGCTCTCGGCCGGCCACCGAGCGCAAGGGGTGTCGGCTTACGTTTATGTTCTTTATTTTCTTCCGATGTTGTACCTTATAAAACTATGGAACTCGAATCAAACTAATGTAATGACATTAGCATTTTGAAACTCATGCATCTCATACATCTTGTCCTTTCATTTATTTCGCACCTATCCTTTCGAAGTGTCGACGTCACGCTTACACACTCTTGGAATTTAGGTAATTGCAACTGGCGTCGCATCGATACCCTACTCGTCAACGCATCAGGATGGCAGAAGAGGACCGAGTCGATGTCTCCGAAGAAGTCAATCCGCCGGTCTCAACTCATTCTCAGCCGCCCTCGACGCATGCTCCACCGCCTCCGACTCCCGCAGGCGTACTTTCGGCGTACTCAGGCGCCCCTTCGACGCATCTCCCGCCCCCAACATCTTCAGGGGTGCCCCTCCCGCGAGTCTCACTAACGTCATTCGCCTCCGACGACCACGCCCGCATCGCGGCACTTGAGGGCACGGTTAACCAACTAGCTGCGAGCATGACTACCTACATGGCAGAACTGGCCGCCCTACTCAGAGGACCGAACCGCGCATCCTCGAGCTCTACGCCTCCTTCGGGACAAGGACCAACAATCGATCCGACCTCTTGGATTCCACCAACCCAAGTTCCGGAGGCCACGGATGCTTCCGCCCTGCCAACAACGCACACGTCCACGGTTCATCCGTTCACCAGCCCTTTTCCACCGCCACCGGCCCCCGCGGCCGTCCCATTTCCACCGGCGGCGTTCTTATCTTCAGAGCAAGCCTTGTCCGCGCCACCACCTATCTCCATGCCAGCCCCAGCCGCAGTTTACACCGTCCCTTCGCCGATGGTTTTTCCGGCGTCAAGTGCACCTGCTCCGACTCACCTCCAAGTCGCAGAGCTCCCTCCGTACCCATCTTTGCAACCCCATGTTGGCCTCTCCTACCAGGCACCCCCTCCTATAAATACCACCTTCCTTGAACCGGGCACGCCAGCTCACGCGGCCCAGTTCGCTTCACCGACACAATTTCTTCCCGAGGTTGACGCCGAGCAGGAGCGCAGACTAAAGAGGATGGAAGAAACGATACGGGCCCTGCAGGCAAACGAGACTCCACCCAACGCAAGCTATGGTGACTGTAGTCTTTTCCCAGGCATGTGGTTGCCCTTGAAATTCAAGATCCCGGAGTTCAAGACATACGAAGGCACGACAGATCCACGACACCACCTCCGCCATTACCGAGGGAAGATGCTATAGTATTGGGATTATGAGGAATTCGTCATCCACTCATTCCAAGACAACCTGTCGGGATCCGCTCTCTATTGGTTCACGTCACTGAAGGCCGAGGATATTCCGACGTGGGCAAACCTTTCCCAGAAGTTCATCGACCAGTACTAGTACTGTGCAGAGACGCCTCCGACCCTCTTGGAATTGAGCATGAAGGAAATGGCGCAAGGCCAAAGATTCGAGGAATACGCCACCAAATGGCGTACCCAAGCGGCGAAACACATCCCCCGATCAGCGAAGTACAACAAATCCAGTTATTCCACTCCACCCTAAGGGGAGTGTACTATTCGCATCTCTTGGCCCACATTTCTTCATTCTCCGACCTCATCGAGGCCGGGAAGAAGCTCGACTTAGGAATCAAGCTTGGCAGGATGGAGGGCCCCACCAGTAAAGGAGAAGAACCCTCGAAGAAGGCCCCTGCGACGACGACATCTTCCAGTGGAAGGAGAAGGAAAGAGGTTTCGGTTAACGCCGTTAATCCAAAGCATCCGACGCCCCAGCAATACTCGATGAATCTCACGATTGCACCAACTACCGCTCCTGCCTACTTCCCCCCACCTCCACAGCACCAACCTTAATCGATTTATTACTCGGCTCCACCGGCTCCGCCACCAATGACCTCACAACCGTTCGTACACCACTACGCACCTACACCAGCTCCGTCCCCCCAACCTAGGCCTCCGGTGTCGAGAGCCCCTCCACCGGCGCAACAGATCCCTACTTCACAAGGCCCACAGGTCGGCATCACACAATACCGATCTCGCAAGCAGTACACGCCTCTACCCGCTCCCCTTTCTCACATATATCGATAACTCCTTGCGGGCAATCAGATTCAGCCGATATCCCCGGGCCCGAACTTTGACCCGACTACTCAAGATCAGTCCAAACACTGCGAATATCATCAAGGCGCGCCAGGGCACACTCTCGATAATTGTTGGAGGTTGCGAGACGTGATTCAAAAAAGGATCGACAACAACAGACTCACCTTCAATGCCGTCAGACCCCCAAACGTACAGGCCAACCCCCTCCCCGATCACAGGCTGAGCTCAGGACCCTCCATAAACATGATCAGTATATGCACCTTGAGGGAGGACGCGAGCACACAAGACAATCCCCTTCCCTTCGTGATCGACTATACCCCTGAAGAACCCACGGTCAGATTCGCAGGGCACATGGCTTCGCCGACCCCTTTTGTCGTAGATATCCCCGCTCGAGAGCCGTACTTGGACAACAAGGTCCCCTGGACCTATGAAGGATGTATCGGGAGCATCGAGCGACAGTTCAGTGTCATCAGTATGACACGTTCGGGACGAATGTATGAGAATCCGGTAATCATGGACAAAGGAAAGGCGCCCGCCGCTGAAGTTGGGGCAGTACCTGAAAGAACGCCTTTTCCATCCAAGAGGGTGACCGAAGAGGAAACGAAGGCATTCATGAAGATCATAAAGGCAAGCGAATACAAAGTAGTCGAGCAAATGGCCAAGTCCCCGGCCCACATCTCACTGCTCGCTCTCCTCCTCAGTTCGGAACCTCATCGAGAGGCCCTCCTACGGGTATTGACCGCGGCACAAGTCTCAAAGGAAACGCCTCCGGATAGGATAGAGGAGACCGTCGCTTCCATCTTCTCCAACACCATCTCGTTCTCGGACGACGAGCTCCCATCTGAAGGTTGGACACATTCGCGGGCATTGCACATTGTCTGCAAATGTAACAACTACATTATTGGCCGGGTCATGATTGATAATGGTTCCGCGCTCAACGTTTGCTCGGTAACCACCTTGAAGCAGATGAACGTGGACCTCAACTGCGTCTGCTCGAGCAAAACAACAGTCCGAGCCTTTGACGGCTCACGGAGAGAGGTGAATGGAGAAATCGACCTTCTCATAGACGTTGGCCCGTGCTCGTTCAGCGTCACATTCCAGGTGCTCGACATTCCAAACGCATTCAGCCTATTGCTCGGAAGGCCTTGGATCTACTCGGCCGGCGCCGTTCCCTCTTCTCTACACCAAAGGCTAAAATTTATCGTCGAAGAGAAGGTCATCACGGTAAAAGGAGAAGAAGACTATGCCATCTACAAAGAGACGGCGGTGCCCTACATTAGCGTTGAGGATGATGAAAACCTCCCGTTCCATTCTTTCGAAACCATCTCCATCATTCGGGACTACGGAGAAATCGGCCCGTCCCATGCTGATCGCATGATAGGGAAGGTTCTATTGCGTCACAATTACATCCCCGGCACAGGTCTCGGGGCACGCGGACAAGGGATCAACCGCCCCTTTGAAGTTGAGGGGTACAAGTATAGGAGGGGACTCGGCTTTCACTCCTCCTGCCGTGAAATCATTGAAGCCTGCAAGGGCAACCATCTCCACCGCCTCCCTGCGCACTATGGGAAGCTTAACAGGGGCATACAAGTTCCCCCACTGTCACACTTTTTTCCTGGACCTCCACTCATCATCAGGAGCACCTTCGACGGCCCTTCCTCGGACTTCGATGACACGCTGACGCTTTGCCAACCGTGTATGCCGTCACCGAGGAGATTCCTTCAGGGGTTCACATCCGTCCGGCGCAGGAAAATGAGGAGCTTAACAACTGGACCTCAATCCCGCGCTATTCGGCTGTGATCGCCGATGTGTAAGACTTATCTGTGCATAAGATGTTTCCCGCGTGTCGGCGTAGCCATAAGCCGCACGACGGAAGAGGGATCTCTATTATGGTTTCACGATTCATGCTATCAATGAAATCCCTACATGCATTTTTTGAATTCCTGCGTGTTTTACCTCCTTTCCCTACTATTTCGTTTGCCACGTTCTAAATTTTCTAAAACAATTCTTTCAATTTCCCAGGCTCCACTCGAATCCGAATCTTCGACACGTCGATTCGAACCTACTCGAAGAATGTCTCGGAGAGCTTGGACCCATATACTTCGGGGAGGGTCTCGACGAAGACAGTCAAGTGCCTGAGATAGAAGAGAGTTTGCACCGCCTCGAGGATCGCCGGCTCACCTCGGTCGAGCCAACGGAAGAGATTAATGTGGGCACCAAAGATGAGCCCCATACCTTAAAGATTGGCACGGGCCTCGATCCAACGCAACGAGCCCGGATGATCGACTTCCTGACGAGATACCAAGAAGTCTTTGCCTGGTCCTACGCCGAGATGCCGGGTCTAGACCCATCGGTAGTCAAGCACTTCCTCCCGCTAGACATTGAGAAGTTCCCACCCAAGCGGCAACAGTTACGACGGCAACGAGCAAGCCTCCTCCTCCGCATCAAAGAAGAGGCTGTCAAACAGATCAATGCAGGCTTTCTCGAGGTTTGTAACTATTCCGAATGGGTGGCAAATATTGTGCCGGTAGAGAAGAAAGACGGAAAGGTTCGAGTTTGCGTCGACTACCGAGGCCTCAACAAGGCTAGCCCCAAAGACAATTTTCCCTTGCCCCACATCAATGTACTAGTTGACAACACGGCGCGCCACGCCCAATTTTCCTTCATGGACGGCTTTTCCGGATACAATCAAATTCGGATGGCCGAGGAAGACAAGATCAAGACGACGTTCACTACAATGTGGGGAACCTTCTGTTACCGCATCATGCCTTTCGGCCTCAAAAATGCCGGGGCAACTTATCAGAGGGTTATGGTCACATTGTTCCACGATATGATGCATAAAGAAGTCGAGGTCTACGTCGACGACATGATTGCTAAGTCCAAAGAAGGAGAAGATCACCTCGTCAACTTGAAGCATCTTTTCGACCGCTTAAAAGAGTACAAACTCCAGCTTAATCCGGCAAAATGCACGTTCGGCACCCGGTCGGGAAAACTGCTAGGATTCGTGGTCAGCGAGCGCGGTATCGAGGTAGACCCGGATAAAGTCAAGGCAATCAAAGAGCTTCCTCCGCCGTCGTCGGTTCGGGAAGTACGAGGCTTTTTAGGGCGATTGAACTACAATGCACGATTCATCGCAAACCTGACAGACAAATGCCAACCACTTTTTCGCTTGCTCCGCAAGAACGCGGCGATTGAATGGAACGAAGAATGTCAGAAGGCCTTCGACACCATCAAGGCATATCTGGTTCAACCGCTTGTATTGGTTCCGCCTACGCTAGGCCGCCCCCTCATACTTTACCTAACGATACGCCGACAATAATTGGGATGCATGTTATGGCAGGAGGATTAGTCCACACACGCGGAGTGCGCAATCTATTATCTGAGCAAAAAGTTCTCCGACGGAGAGTCCAATTATCCGGAAATTGAGAAGATGTGTTGTGCATTGGTGTGGGTCATGTAGAGACTCCAACAATACACGCTTTATCACACGATTCACTTGCTGTCGAAGACGGATCCCCTGAAATATTTGCTTGATAGCCCATCCTCCATGCGGAACATCGCCAAGTGGCGTTGTCAGTTAACGGAATATGACATTGAGTACGTATGCCGTACCTCGGTTAAAGGGCAGGCAATCGCAGATCATTTGGCAGAATTCCCGATTAAGGACAGTACGCCGATCAATCCCGACTTCCCAGATTAGGGGATTCTTCAAGTGAATGGCGAGGAGGAAAAGTCGGAATGGAAGATGTACTTCGACGGCGCCGTCAACTCCACAGGATCCGGCATCGGCGCTGTGCTAATATCCCTGGACGGACGCTATTATCCTGTGGCGGCAAAGATCGACTTCCCGTGCACCAACAACGTGGCCGAGTACGAGGCATGTATCCTCGGCCTACAGTCGGCAATCGACTTCAAGGTAAAAGAGCTAGAAGTATTCGACGACTCTATGCTCACAATCTTCCAGACATTAGGGCAGTGGAAGACAAAAGACGCGAAGTTAGTGCCGTACCACGAATACCTCGAGAGATTAACGGAGAACTTCGAAGACATCTCGTTCACCTACACCCCATGCATGAAAAATCAGTTCGCAGATGCGCTCGTGACCCTCGCTTCCATGGTGAACATCACAAGGGAAAACGTTATCGAGCCCATCGAGATTGAGATAGCCAAAGGACCAGCACACTGCAACGCAATCGAAGCGTCCGAGGCGAAGCCGTGGTACGAAGACATTAAGAACTTCTTACAAACCGGCCAATATCCTCCATTCGCCGATCATCACGATCGAAAGACGCTCAGACGCCTCGCGATACACTATTTTCTGAGCGGTGAGATACTTTACCGCCGTTCCTTTGACTCCATGCTCCTCCGGTGCATCGACGAACACGAATCACGACGTCTCATGGAGGAAATGCACGGGGAAGTTGTGGACCTCATATAAATGGTCTCATGCTCGCCAAAAAGATTATGCGCCTAGGCGACTATTGGTCCACCATGGAGATTGATTGTGTGAAGCACATAAGACATTGCCACCGATGTCAGGTTTACGCCGATCAGATCAAAGCGCCGCCCAATGAGCTACGCCCCATGACAGCACCGTGGCCCTTTTCAATGTGGGGAATGGATGTGATTGGCCCGATCAACCCCAAAGTGTCTAACGGACATATGTTTATCTTGGTGGCAATTGATTACTTCACCAAATGGATCGAGGCTATCACTCTCGCGTCGGTCACCGCAAAAGCCGTGGCCCGTTTTCTCAGACGCGATGTCATTGCTCGGTATGGGGTCCCGGCGACGATCATCACGGATAACGCCAAGAACTTGAACAACAAAGTCATCGACGAGCTCTGTGCCCAATTCAAGATCCAACATCGCAATTCCACTCCATACTGTCCACAAATGAACGGTGCGGTGGAAGCTGCGAACAAGAACATCAAGAAGATCATTGAGAAAATGACAGTGAATTACAAGGACTGGCACGAAATGCTCCCTTACGCTCTCTTGGCGTACCGAACATCAATCCGGACCTCCACGGGGGCAACTCCATACTCTTTGGTTTACGATATGGAAGCAGTCTTCCCGATTGAGGTTGAAATCCCTTCCATGAGGATCCTCGCCGAAGCCGAACTTGAAGAAGCAGAATGGGCAAAACAGCGTTACGAACAGTTAAAATTCATTGATGAAAAGAGACTGAAAGCGCTATGCCATGGACAATACTACCAGCAAAGAATGGCTCGAGCATTCAACGCAAGAGTCCGTCACCGCGAATTCAACCCCGGTGATCTCGTTTTGAGGAAGGTACTACACGTCACGCCGGACTCCCGGGGGAAGTTCTCGTACAAATATGACAGACCCTTTGTTGTCAAGGAGACCTTCTCGGGGGGAGCTGTCATTTTGAGCGACATGGACGGAACTGAAAATGCGCTCCTGGTCAACGCTGATGCCATCAAGAAATATTACCCATGACCACCCATGTTTGCATTTCAATTGCTGGGCCTCGTGTCCTTTTCTTTTATAGCACCTTCCCCATTCATCTATACGTGTACCTACTCCCGACGGTCCCTTCACCACGAAACTTTCCTGAGAGAAAAGAAAGATAATTTTCCCGCTAGGTCGAAAACCTCCCTGAGGCGGCCTAGGCAAAAGTTAGGGAACGAGGGGCACGGCTTAAGATCCCGCAAAGGGGAGTCGTGGCAAAAGGATAGCATAAATCATTTCCTCGCTAGGTCGAAAACCCTCAAGGGGCGGCCTAGGCAAAAGCCTGAGGATCCGAGAGGTGCGATCCCACCCAAACACGGTTGATCGTAGCAAAAAGTGAGCATTCATGTGAGAAGAATCAAATAAAATGCCCCGCTAGGTCGTCACACATCTCACGGCCTAGGCAAAAGTTAGGGGACAATGTCGGCTCGACCACGAAAGAAAGGCGGCAGTTCACGTGAAGCTACAACGAGTAGTGGTTCGGCGATCTTCAACACAAACAAACTCTCTTCGACTCTCCGGGCGCGAGACTCGCCTCGAAACGGGGTCGAATCAACGTATCCATGATTTGGAGGATCCCACAAGATCTCTCCCTTTACCCTTATGCACATATTCCGTGGGCCATCCCGCTTCATGAAAGGCCATTCCCCCATAGGGACACGGCCACCCTCCAAATGGTCACCAATATTACATCCCCGATACATCTTTACATAGATTCCTCTTACACGTCGTAGTCTCAGCGACCTCGCGCAGCTGACATCCCTTTGTAGGCTTTCTTTTTTTCTATGTACAGGCGCGATCGGGAGTCCCAAAGGACGCTCCCCGCTGACGGACTCATATCTGCCTCACGCAACAGGTCGTGCCCTCGATACGTCGGAAACCGTCGACGGATGCGCCATACTACCAAACCACCGATGTCTAAGAAGGGCGAGCAGTGATGGGAAATCATTATCGGTCGTCGCACACAATGCAATCCAAACCCAAGGGCAAGCGAACCACACCACACGGTGCTATGCGCAATTCCCAAACTAGTTTTTGGGACCATCCCCAGTTTAAAATTTTTGTTCTCGGATCCATCCCGGTTTAAATTCCTGTTTTCGAGTCCATCCCGGTTTAAAATTCCTGTTTTCGGGTCCATCCCGATTTAAATTCCTATTCGGATCCATCCCGGTTTAAATTCCTGTTTTTGGGTCCATCCCGGTTTAAATTCCTGTTCGGGTCCATCCCGGTTTTAAATTCCTGTTTCGGGTCCATCCCTGTTTAAATTCCTGTTTTCGGGTCCATCCCTGTTTGAAATTCCTGTTTTCGGGTCCATCCCGGTTTAAAATTCTTATTCGAGTCCATCCCGGTTTAAATTCCTGTTCGAGTCCATCCCGGTTTAAAATTTCTGTTCGGGTCCATCCCGATTTAAATTCCTGTTCGGGTCCATCCCAGTTTAAAATTCCTGTTCGGGTCTATCCCGGTTTAAATTCCTGTTTGGGTCCATCCTGGTTTAAAATTCCTATTCGGGTCCATCCCGGTTTTAAATCCCTGTTTCAGGTCCATCCCGATATTCAAATTCTTGTTCGGGTCCTTCCGACTTGTGAATTTTTGTTTCAGGCATAACATCCCGATACATCCAAGCAAAGTGTAAGCAGCCGTGGGGGATAGTACCCGAGCAGTCGCCGGACCCAAAACGGGCTGCTTCTTATAATCTTTGGCTACATCCTCTAATCGAGCATGCAACCAAAGATGGGCAAGCTGTCAGCACCCCATTTTGGTCCACCGGCTCCCGACACATGGACTCCCGGCCGAAACTCGGGTCACTATTCATAATCGGGAAACCGGAGGCGAACGTGCGGGCACAGAGCCATGATTAACAAGAGAAAAGCAGGGTCCACTAGAAGAGCACAGGAGGGCAATCAGAAGAATAAACAGACGACGAGCCCCGAAGCAACAGGAACTGGCACAGTGGCACTATTTATCGACGGGTCACCGAAGCGTCAGAAGGTATCTAATATGGGACACTAAAAATCCCTGTTGGTGCCAAAATGACCAACGGCACATCCGGGCGCGTTTCGGAGGCATCCTGCTTAAGCCGGAGCACCCCCGAACTATCACAGACGCCTTTTCTGACAGGACTTCCAGGGGCCCAATCCAAGGACAAGCAAACGGCACCCGGAAGCGGACCTGCACGCACCCAAGGACCACCTAGACCTTGGAACAGGTTTCAGATTGCTCTTCAGAACTCGACTTGGTCTCCCGAGTGGACCCCGACCTGGAAAAAAGACCCCCTTTCAAACGGGATCTAGCGCTCATAGCTCATTCGGTGGAAAGTTGACGTCCGAGTTTCGCACCCCTCACTCCCTACAACTCCTAGGATTAGGGAAATCGTTTTGCCTCGGGCCAAGCAAGTTAGTTAGGTCTCCCAAGTGGCATTTCAGTGGTCGCGAACGCCTCTTAGCAAGTCTTCGGGGCTCGTTTCTGACAAACGGAGGCCACAGCGGTCTTCAAACACCTAAAGGCGTTCGAGAAACATTGAGAAAGCCTCGATCGCGGATCCCTAGGTCACCTCCGGCCAATGATCTTCGGTCGAGGATGGCGATCCAACGATCCCACGCGGAATAAAAAGCTCACCGAGACGAACATTACAATGCACGGGGGAACAATCGTAGAACGAGGACGGTCAACCCCACTCTGGATGTCCGAACGAGGCAAAATCGACTCTCGAGGTGCCGGGTCACCCGATTATTCGTTCACATGAAATATGGCGATATTGGGCC